>NC_064426.1:6439583-6765000 GCF_023375975.1 Astyanax mexicanus
TAGAAGCTTTCTCTTCATCAGGCTCATTTTAGAGGTTAAGCGGCCTCACAGCAGGGCCACAGTCAGGAGATGGGATGATTAAAGCTCTTGGAAAGATGTTTCCAAAGAAACGAGGGAAGATGTTTCAGATACCATGTTGTTGTTTTTATCCTATCTCTCTTTCTCTCTCTTTCTCTCTCAGGGTAATGCAGCCCCCACACAGTGATCACTATATCATTACTAAGATGTTGATATTATGCAAGACCAAGCACCAACACCAATGTGAGTGAAATCACTGGAGCGAAACAGGAAAAAAGCAGGAGAATAACAAATGCGCCGCATACAAAAACCCTATCCGGAGCTAGAGGGCAAAGCTGGTTTCATATGTTATTGATTTACATATGGAATTAAAAATAATTAGGCTTCAGTTTTTTGTGTTTCATTCACTATTGGAACTGTTTTAATATGTTTTCAGATTCTGTGTGTCCACAGGCATGCACAATATTATGCAAACCTTCCCAAAACGGGAGCAAACGAGCTGCAGGAGATGAGCAGTACATTTGTAGAAGCTGAAAAAGTTGTAGAATATTTCTAATAATTTATTCAAACTTTCATCTTGTTTTTGCATTCTCTCATTCTTACATTTTAGATCAAGCGCTTAATCTCAAAACTTAAATATCAGACAAATATATCCTGGGTAAATATAAAAATCACTTTTTAAATGATTAATTCATATTTTAAAGGGGAAAAAAATAACCTACCCAATCTAGCCATGTGTGAAAATGTGTCCGCTATAAATTAATTGTGATTAATCACACTTTTTGCAAGATTAAGTTAAGTACAATTTTACTAATCACAACCAGGCCTGATTACTGCCAGACATGCAGAATCAACAAATCGATTAAATAGAACCTGTCTGACAACATGAAGCAGCTAAAATAGCTCAAAATACAACTTATTATGCCCCAATCTAAAGAATCTATCAGTCTGAAAAATGTAAAAGTCATTTCTAAGGTTTCTTTGGGACTCCAGTGGAGCACAGTAAGAGTTATTATTCCAAGGAGTGGCCGGCTGACTGGACTTATTCCAAAAGGGCATGGACAACTCATCCAGGAGGTCACAAAAGAACCCAGAACAACATTTAAATAACTGCAGGTCTCAATTGCCTTAGTTAACGTCAGTGTTAATGGTTTAATAATAATGAAGAGACTGGTCAAAAATGGTCTCCATTGGAGAATTCCATGGCAGAAAATGAAAAATTTGGAACTGTTTGGAAACTGTGTGTCCAGACAGACCGGACCAATCACGAAGCCGGTTCAGGTATTAAGTCCCGCCTCTCAGTAGAAACAGCCAATCAGCTTGCTGGGTTTGCGCCGCGCGAAGGAGAGGCAGTTTGCTGTTTGGAAGCCCCGCCCCCTCGCTGTGAGATTTAGCAGCGGGATCGGGACGCAGCAGCTTCAGCTGATTTTAAAACAGAGATGGATATACGGAGATTTTTCTAAAAGAAAGGTAACGGTAGGTTAACCACGTCAACTGTGATGATATGTTTCTGATAGCTGGTTAAAAATACACGTCTCTGAATCAGCCCACAGATTAAACACACTGTGATTAATAAACTGCAGCTGTGTAAGTGAGTTAGCTTAACTTTGGAATGAGCTAGATTGTATATATATATGTAATGTTCAACTTGCCCTGTACCTGATCAGCTAATCACTGTTTCATTTTCAATTAATTTAGGATTACAGGACTTACTGTGAGCTATAATGAATGAATATTCATTTAGCTAACTAGTTAACTAGAAGCCAGATGTAGTGGATAGCCAGACTTTAGTACAGTACTTTGTGTTTGAAGTTTAAAGCAGTTTCTTAACCCCGATCACTGCCCCAAAATTTTTCCACCTGATCCAGCTGATCAGATAATAAACAGTAATTTACTGAGTTTACCTGTTAAAATCCTTTAAAGTCAAAGTCAAAGTCAAAGTCAAAGTGGTTTTTATTGTCATTTCAGCTATATACAGAGTACACAGTGAAACGAAACAACGTTCCTCGAGGGACCATGGTGCACATAAACACAGTGTAGACAGAACAATAGTGCAACAGTACAAAAGTGCACACAGACAATACAACACCATACAGACAAAGAATAATAAATAACAAGACAGTGTGCAAATTTAGCCCCCTATGGAGCCTAAATTAATCATTATGTATATCCAGCAGTGTATTAGACACATCATACCACCACTAACTTTATTAAATGCCTTTAAAGCAGAGGAAGCTCTAAAATATGCAGAACAGTGTTAATATGCAGTAGAATATGTAAGAACAGGGTTGAGAAACACTGCTGTAACGTGACTTCTGTTCATTTGTAGTTCACAGTAAGACCACATGTCCTGATGTTTATAAAAATCTCTATGAAACTTAAAGTTACATTCTTTTACATAAAAGGACACCATCTTAAGAAGAGCTCTCAGTAAAAAAAAAAAAAAAAAGCGCAGGAGAAAATGTAAATATACAACAGAATTGACATGACATAATAATAATAATAATAATAATAATAATAATAATAAACAAATCTGTTATATTATTTTAAATATTAGGTGATAACTGATTATTTTTGTCGTATGTATATTATTCAGACATTGCATGCATAATTTTTTCTAACAACAGTAAATGTAACGTGGAGTAACATGTTTAGGTTGTTAAATCACCTTATAATAATAATTTACTTTTAGAGTGGGCTTGGGTTCATATTGGCAAATGTGTCCCCCCCAATATCAAGTCCGCTCCTACGCCCTTGTGTGTGTCCCATTACATCTGGCGTAAGAACATCAAACTGGACGTAAAACATGGTGGTGGTAGTGTCAACAGAAAAACTAAAAATAACAGAAATTCGTAGGGGGGGGGGGGCAAATACTTTTTCACGCCCTATATATTTTTTTATATAGTTAAAATCACATATTGTTTCTTTCTCGTGAAGATGAGTGTCTTATCCCACCACTACCATTCACAGTAACAACATGCAAGTCTGATGAAACTCAGTCATTATGCAGTCAGATCTCATGTCTCTGAGCTTTCTGAAACTCTTTAACTGTGGTTGGTGGCTGGGCTGGTGCCGGCTCGGCCCGTGGGTTAGTTAAATGGTCGGGTGACAGATCTGACAATTTGGCCGGCGTAATTGAACAGTAATTAAGGTGGACGTTTAATGCTGTGGGCCTGGCCTCACCTGGCACGCTCAGTCATTAGAGGGGACAATATGGCACTGCAGCTGTTTCACCTATATAACAGATCTCAGTTTCTCAGGCAGGCAGCGAGCGAGCGCACACAGCCCAGCGTGAGCCGCAAAAAGAAAATGAATGAAAATCAGCAACAAGTTCTATTAGTTTTGTTTTCTTTAGGCTGCTTTAGCTTAGAGCCACTAAAAAAAAAGAAAAAAAATAGTAATGAGAATTGACTGGCGTGCGCTGATTAATTTCTTTCTTGAGAAGCCCATTTTATTTATCAGCAAGTAATCAGTTCATGTGCTGAATTTGATTAGCGCTAATCAAATGAGCGAGGGGTTTTATATTATTCAAAACCGGAGGACTGCGTTTGTCATGCACCGAGGAAATCAATGCAATACCTCGGAGAAAGAGCTGTTCAGAGCACTTATAAACATCCCATAAAGCATCTGTTCGCCAAAACATCAAAGTGCCGCCAGTATCTAATAATTCAGATGATAATAATTATTTGTTATTATGCAAGACATTAAGGATCTGTGAGTCCAGTTTTTACGATAATAGTAACACATTATTTGCAGGCCAGATACACAGAGACTTCATAACAGATGCATAACCTTAAAATAAAATAATGAAAAAAAAAATTATACTGGACAGGAATTATACGTCATTGGACAGGAAACAGTGTTGTGTCCCATGACTTTTGCCTAAAAATCTGGACTGACATGCAGTATATGTATGTGGGGTCTTCTAGGCAGAATGAGAATGGGAGATTGATTTGGGAGACTGATTTGACTGAGGTTTATATAGGGTGATGCACAGGTGCAGTTGGTTGACGCTAATCACCTCCAGGAATTCGGAGAGTTTTGTAATCCAAATCTACCATTTCTTCTTCTATGTCTACCTGCCCATGGTAGTTCTGATAAAAAAAATTCTGGTAAGATTAAAGACTAGCTAAAAGGGACTGTAGCGAGCATTTTGACCACCTGCATCACTGTCTGGTTTGGGAACTGCAACATCTCGGATTGTAAGACCCTTCAGCACATAAGCTGAGAAGATCATTGGAGTCTCTCTTCCTTCCATCACTGTAGATACTGACCACTGCATACCAGTACTGGACTGACCCAGGTCTGAGAAGGCCTAGATTCTTAGGCCCAATCCCATTTCTCTCTCCCATTTGTTTCTGAGGATCTGGCTCAGTTTTACTGAATGCAAGCAGCTGGTGGAGCATTGGAGACTTCAGAAGGGAAAACTCAGGGCTCAATAGCTCATTCACTCATAGTAAAACCAAAGAAAGAAAGGAGTGAAGTTTCTGACTGAGCACTTTTGTTCTCTATCTGTCTGAACATAACCTGGAATCGGATTCATCCGCTCTGAAAGGAGACCGCATCACACCCAGTTTAAAATGATTATTCCGCATGCTCGGTGCAATTACCCATTCTCACCAGATGTGGTTATAGAGTCTTATAGAGATGACATTCATAGAAAGTGTTACCAGCATTTTGAGCTCCTGCATTAACGCTTGGTATGAGAACGGCACCTGCATCTCGGATATCAAGACCCTACAGTGGATGGTGAGGACAGCTGAGAAGGCCTAGATTCTTAGGCCCAATTACATTTCTCTTTGTGCCCCTACCCATTGGTTTCGAGTGTAACCCTTCCCCTAACTCTGTTCATGGGTGAAGTCCTCTCCCTAAGAATTGGGACAACCCTTTAAGCACCCAATATAGATATAGCTAGATAAGTGGAGATACACAGTCGGATACAAATCTGATCTCGGCTCACATAAAAAAAAAAAAAGATTCAAATCCAGTTTGAAAAGATCAGATTTGCTGTGAAAAAATGTCAAAAAGTCAGAAGCAGTTGGTGCTCACCCTGACCACTTGTTTGGCTCAGTCTCAAAACAGGACCAGCCTGGGGAGCTGAAACTAGAACGAGCAGTAAATGGTGTGAAGTGACATAAAGCCGTCTTAAACGAGATCAGCGAGGTAGAAAACCTGCAGGAAATTCCATCAGGGAATGTCTCTTTTATTTAGAAACTGTCTACACAAACTCACCCGAACAGTCCGTGGCCTTTCAAGATCAATCCGGCCATTGATCTAACTGATGGAGTATTTGGGAGACAGGAATGTTGCTGAGAAGCCTTAAGCACTGTAATTAACAAATGACAAACGAGCAGCGGCGTCATCCATTACAATTTGGAGGACAGAGCCAAATTGGACTCTCCATGTGGCTGTGTATGGCTTCGAGACTGTTGTGGAGGGGGCTGGGTTGGGTGTATGGGGTAGGTAGGGGGGTAGATAGGGGGTTTCAATTCATTCATGCTAATTTGGCGGCATGCCTCCAAGTACTGGAAATGAGAGCGTATTGTTATAGATGACCTTGCACACTCGTTCTTACAAAGCTGTAATTCCCAGCACTAAATGATTTTTTTTCCTTCCATTAGTTTGTTTATGTCCCTAATGGCCTTAGTCTGTATGCGCCGAGGGAGAACAGCGAGGACCCCGGCAAATAGATCATGTGAAACAGTGGACGACGGCTCCCCGGCCATGTGCTGGGCCAGACTTAATGTCTTCACCGTGATCCTTGGTCCCTGACTGGCCTGAATTATCATTGGCCTGTGAAGGTAATAAGAGGCATCAGGCTGCTGTCTGATAACAGAATGCCCAAAATGCCCTTCACCTCAATATGCTGGTTCTAGACGCTTCTGGTAGCCATGCCCTGGTATATATATATATATATATATATATATATATATATATATATATATATATATATATATATATATATATATATATATATTTGTATATATACAATTAAATTAAAACATATTAATTTAAAACAATTACTTAAAACATATTAAGAAATGTCCAAGTATGCTGTAAATATACTAACAGATTTATGTATTTTAAAGGTACATTAATATATATATATATATATATATATATACATATATATTTTTTATCAAATGTTTGAAAGTAAACTTTGATCCTACTTTTCAAAAGTACAATATAGTGTATTTAAAAAAATAGACTACAAATATATTTCCAAATATACTTTTGTACATTTTTAGTAAAGTGTGTTGACAACAACTGTTACAGTAGTTCACTTAAAGCACAATGTATCATATATCTTTTTAGAAAGTAAATTAAATTACTACATTTCTAAAATTTAAAGTGAAATTGTAACCCGCTTTAAATTGTAGTACATGATATTAAAATATATTTTTATACCGAACGAAGTATACTGGAACAAGAAGCATAATTGTACTCTGTACTAATGTAAATATATTTAACATCAATTCTAAGTACATTCCTAATATACCCAGTGTACAATAGTGATACAGCTGTAATATTCATTAAATGTATTATATTATACTGTAAGCATATTTAAAATATAAGGTTACATACATGAAGCACAAAAAAAAAAATCAATTTTAGCACTATTTAAATATACTTATTAATAATGTGGTACAAAAAAAACAAACAATTTAATGCACTTAAGCATAATAATGCTCAGTATACTTTAATCTACTTTTGGATTATTAGTTGGATGTAGTCGTGGCTATGCTAGTTATTTGACTTTTGTGTTGACTAGCTAATCTTATTGTGCTAATAATACGCACCAAAACAAAGGATTGTTGGTTAAAGTGGCAGTCCGTATTATTGTGTTTCTAAACTGAAAGCAGAAGCATTTCTGAGTGGAGAAGAATATGGATAAAATATTGTGTTTAATGGAACCAATGTGCTGAAAACAACCATCCCTGCTAAGCCTAATAATATATTCATTCTAAAAACTGGGGTGTCATTTTTTGTACTTTTTGTTCTTCTGGCCACGTCACACGTCTTTACGTACTTATGTCACACGTACAGACTCTAAAAAGGATACAGCTCAGTTTTACTGAACGCGGTGGAGCAATGGAGACTTCAGAAGGGAAATTTAGAGCTTAGTAGCTCATTCACTCATAGTAAAATTGAATAAAAGAAGGAGTGAGATTCTGACTGATCATAACCTGGAATCAGATTCAACACCACTTTGAAAGGAGACCGCATCACACGCGCCCAGTTTAAAATGATTTTTCCACATGCTTGCTGCAGTTACCTGTTCTCACCATAGAGGGCACCAAATCCTCTGAATCCCAAAACTTACAGACATCAGCTTTAATTAGCTACACAGTAACTAATTACTAAATTTTTTTACAGTAAAATCATACCAAGTGGTGTGTGGGTACGAGAGCAGCACGTAGCACATGCGTAAAAGAAAAAAGACGCATAAATTCTGCTTTGACTCACATTTTACATCTGCTTACTTCAGTCAACTCAGAAGACCGTGAGAGACTGTTGTGTTTATGTTTTCACCGAAACCTGGCTCAACAACAGCGTCCCGGACCACGCCGTTAAGCTGGAGCGGCTAACATGCTATCGGGCGGACCGCGCGCTAGCTGACGGAGGTAAGAGCCGCGGCGGCGGGCTCTGTGTTTACATCAGCGATGCTTGGTGTCGGAACGTTGTTGTGGTCTGTAAACACTGCTCACCGGTAGTGGAACTGATGATTATCAAATGCCGTCCGTTCTATCTACCGAGAGATTTCTCCGCCGTGCTGATCGCTGCTGTTTACATCCCTCCGACCTCCAACAACAGCGTGAGGAGTGAAGCACTGAATGAACTGTACCAGTACATCAGTGAACAGCAGACAGCGCACCCGGATGCTTTTCTCATTCTGGCTGGAGATTTCAACCATGCAGACCCAAAGAGTGTGTCTTCTGGACTTTTTAAACACATAGACTTTCCAACCAGGGGAAACAACATATTGGACCAGGTCTTTACTACACACAGAGGAGCCTACCGAGCCTCCCCCCTCCCCCACCTGGGAGCCTCTGATCACCTCACCATTATGCTAATGCCAGCTTACAGACCACTGGTTAAAGTCACCAAACCAGTTCTTAAGCAGGTACGAGTATGGCCAGAGGGTTCCTCAGAGGCACTTCAGGACTGTTTCAGCACAACAGACTGGAATATGTTCAGAGAGACTGCCACCCACAACAACTCCACAGACATTCAGGAGTACACAGAAACTGTCTCTGCCTACATCACCAAGTGCACTGATGATGTAACCGACCTCAAGACCGTCACTGTTCGAGCGAATCAGAAACCATGGCTGACAGGAGAGGTTCACAAGCTCCTGAAGGCCAGAAATGCAGCCTTCAGAACAGGTGACCAGGCAGGCCTGAGGTCAGCCAGGGCCAACCTGTCCCGCGGGATCAGGAAAGCTAAGAGGCTGTACTCAAAGAAGATTTCCCAACACTTCAGTGACAGCACTGAAGAGACACACAGAACCTGTGGCAGGGTATCCAGTCTATCACAGGCTATGAACCACTTTCACAGACCTGCGACAGCGACACATCTCTGCTGAATGACCTGAATGGGTTCTTCGCAAGGTTCGAGCCACTCAACAACACACCCGCCCAGAAATCCATCCTTCCTCCTGGTGACCAGGTGCTGACGCTGTCCCCAGACAGTGTGAGGAGAGCATTCAGCAGGATCAATGCTCGGAAAGCTCCTGGGCCTGACAACATTCCTGGCCGTGTGCTGAGAGATTGTGCCTGAGAACTCGCAGAGGTTTATACTGACATTTATAACACCTCTCTGAGTCAGGCGGTGGTTCCCACATGCTTCAAAGCCACCACCATCATCCCTGTCCCAAAGAAGGCATCGCCATCCTGTTTCAATGACTATCGTCCAGTTGCACTCACCCCCGTCCTCATGAAGTGCTTCGAACGACTAGTCATGCATCACATCAAGTCTTTGCTCCCCCCCCTCCCTGGACCCCTACCAGTTTGCTTATCGGTCAAATTGCTCGACCGATGATGCCATCTTCACTGTTCTCCACTCAGTGCAGTGCGGGTTGGCAGCAGCACATCCAGCATCACCACACTGAACACAGGGGCTCCCCAAGGATGTGTGCTGAGCCCCCTTCGGTTCACTCTGCTGACCCAAGATTGCACACCAGCACACACCTCCAACCTCTTCGTCAAGTTTGCTGATGACACGACGGTGGTGGGTCTCATCAGCAACAACGATGAGTCACACTACAGGAGCGAGGTGAGCCGCCTGGCCTCCTGGTGCAAACACAACAATCTCTCTCTGAACACAGAGAAGACCAAGGAGATTGTTGTGGACTTCAGGAGAACTCACACACTGCACACCCCTCTGTTCATCAACGGAACTGCTGTGGAGAGGGTGAGCAGCACCAAGTTCCTGGGTGTGCACGTCACAGAGGACCTCTCCTGGAGCACCAACTCAGCGTCACTGGCCAGGAAGGCAAATCAGCGTCTCTACTTTCTCCGCAAGCTGAGAAGAGCTGGAGCCCCCACCCCCATCATGACCACCTTCTACAGAGGGGCCATCGAGAGCATACTGACCAGCTGTTTCACCGTGTGGTACGGGGCCTGCACAGCATCCTGCCGCAGGACCCTCCAGCGCATCGTGAGAGCAGCTGAGAAGATTGTTGGCACCTCTCTCCCCTCCCTTCAGGACTTGTACAGCTCCCGCCTCACACGGAAAGCCCTCCGTCTGGCAGGAGATCCCTCTCACCCACTACACAGCTTCTTCAGCCTGCTGCCATCAGGGAGGAGACTGCGGAGTCGCGGGGCGAGGACCAGCAGACTGCGAGACAGCCCCATCCATCAGGCTGTGAGGATGCTGAACTCTCTTCCTGCTCTACCCCCATCCCAATCCTGCCCCCAGCACACACTCACTCAGCATCCTGACCCCCCCACTAATAAAGTACTGAAACTCTGCACTACAATGCACAAAGTACTGGTCCCTTCCAAACGGACTTGCACTACACAACACCTGCACTACTGATATACTTGCACTGTCATACACACTTTAATTCCACTTAATTAAACTGTGAACTTTAAGGACTTACGCACCCATTCACTTTACCAGCCTTAAGCTATATACCATATACCGTATTTGCACTACTGTTATTTACTATTTTTACGGTCATTCCATCTCAATCACCATCAATATTGCACTATTGTCTTACGTATGTTTATTGTGTCTTGCTGTATTGAACATATAGTGTCTCCCACTCTTTTATATTATAATTATATATCTATTTTTACTTATTTACGTATATTTATATATCTATTCCTCCCCCACACCACTGCACCTTGTTTTTGTCTCATGTATGTCTATTTGTGTCCCTGCTGTATTGTACACATAGTGTCTCCCATTCTCTTTTATTATATCTATTATCTGTACTTGCTGTAAAATTGGGAAGGAGAGTAAAGTAATTTCAATTCTCTGTATGTCCTGTACATATGCAGTATTGACAATAAAACTACTTGACTTGACTTGATTTTACATTCATGTTGCATGTCCATGGATGGGATACTGTGTGTATCCGATTTGGGACCACATATAAAAAAGCAACTGGCATGTTCATACAGCAATGAAAAAATCTGATCTGAGCCATATTGAGCAAAAAATCGGATTTGAGTCACTTCAGTTTTGTAATGTGAACGTAGCCTTGTTGTATTTGTTGTAGTGTTATTGTTTTATGGTTCACATTCATTACATGTTTGCACTTTATGTTTGCTTATTGTATTGTTGTTCCATGTTGCACCATGGTTCCAGAGGAACGTAATTTTGTTACACTGTGTTCCTGTACTCAGATTTAACCCTTGTGTGGTGTTCATATTTTTGTTACTCGTTTACTTTGTTACTTGTATTTAATTCAGCAAAATTAAGCAATTTACTTTACATTAATTACATTTTAAATTACATTAAAATGCTTTACACATGCTTGCTTCACCTAAATTGCGAGCAATATAAACAGCTCACATGGTTAATATTTGCCCTTTACCTTTCTTATGTTACATTTCTTTCAAAAAGTGCTACTCTTTTTTTATTAGTTTTTTAATAAAATGTAAAAGAAAATGAATTAAACTCAAGATATGAGTAGAAAATTTGTTTAGTTTCAAATTTACAAATGAAGCAATGATTATTAGCCCTTGGCCAAACATACTGTATGTAATATAAATATCAATGTGTTTTGATATATGTTTTTCACAAAAAATGAGCCAATGCCAATGAGTTTGAGTTAGAAAAAATATTTTTTTAGTATCATTTGATGAAAAATGAAAACGGGTCCCACAGACCCGAACACCATACAAGGGTTAATGACAATAAAAGCCTCTTGACTTGACTTAAAAAGACGTTTCCCAAAAATTGACCGCTTTGTCGTGAGACAAAAGCTTCCTAAATTTTTCCCAGTTATAAACTGTAAAAAGCAACATATAGAATAGAATCAACAGTGTGCTCTCACTTTGTTTGGGTAGAGTTCATCCCAAATTTTGAGTAAATACTTTGAAAAAATTGTTGACCGGTTGTTCTCCAGGTGCTATCAGGGGTTTGAAGATTCTGATCTTGCTAAGCATTAAGGCTGGAGAAATCAATGTGTACTCTCTCTAGGTACCGTATTAGGAACACTACAGTCTACTAATACTGGGTATAGTCTCCCTTTGCTCTCTAAACAGCTTCAATATTTAATGGAATAGATTCAACACGATGTTGGAGAATTTCCTTTGAGATTCTGATGCATGTTGGTGAGATTGCGTCACGCAGTTCCTGCAGATTTTTTTTGAAGCACTTTGATGCTCCGAATCTCCAATTCTATCACATCCCAAAGGTGTTCTACTGGATTCAGATCTGGAGACAAGGTGTGAGAGAAAATACGATAAATTAAAAATAACAAGATGAAAAGTAATATGGAGATTTCTGCAGTTTCTGAGGATCATTCAATAAAACCATAGTCATACTGTCATACCTGACTGGGATCAGGCAGAGAGAGAGAGAGAAAAGGGAGACACTGCTGGGACGGAATACGAAGCAGTTGTGTTTATTAAGAAACACGGGAATAATATAAAACTCAAAAATGGAAAACAAATGAAAACACAATGAACATGCAACAATAACTAACTGGGGAAAACTAGAAACAAACTTAGAAACGGACAAATAAAATGGGACTGGGCAAAGTAAAGAAAAAGCTGAAAAACGGGAGAAACGGAAAACGGCCAAAACAATAAAACCAGGAAGTGGCCAAAACAATAAGACCAGCGCGTAGCGCGGTACAACGGGGAAAACGGGACAACTAGGCTACAAACAAGCAGAGCTTAGGGAAAACGGCTAGACTAAAAAACTCAAACTGGGCAAAGAAACAAAATAAGAAAATATAACAGAAAATACTTAGGCAAAGGGGACTCCGGGAAAACAGGATCGTCTGAGAGAACGCTTTGTAAGACAGCTAACAGGCTGGAACCGCAGGGAAACACAGACCATGATAGTGACCATTACTCGGCGAAGAGTGGAGGAGAGCAGCGTGCTTTTAAGCTGCTCTCCGCAGCTGAAGCCAGTCTGTGATCAGGGCTGAGCAGCCGTGTGTGTGTGTGTGCTCTGAAGGAGCGGATGTCCTTATATGGGCATAGTGCTCTCTCAGGGTGTACTCACACTAGGCCCGTTTTGGTTGAATCGTGCCGGAGCACGGTTCGGCCCCCTCCCCACTCCCCCGCAGGCCTGCACTCACACTGCGCTAAACGATCCGTGCCCGAGCACGCTTTCGTCAACAGGTGACTTTTGTTTTGAAGAACAGTATGCGCGCGCAAAACAATGGAGTTCAGGATTGTACTGTTGTTTTTGTTTCTCTGGAGTCGTTTTGGGCGTGCAAATACGCAACTGAACCAGAGATTCATTGATTGTGCAACACAACGATTTACTGCTAATCGTGCTGCACGTGTAAGAAGGTTTTTACACAAGCAGCAGACGTCCAGGGAGAAATTTGCAGCTTTACTCGCGGACTACAATTCACGTTCATCAGTAAGGTAAGAGACGTACTTGCTATATACATAAATAGTGACCAAAGGAGCGAAACATAAAACTCAAGTAATAATAAAATGTGTTTGTTGTTTAGGACTTGTAGATAGTAGTCCTAATTTATTATGGGTAACACTAACCATTATGGTGCTCTTTAGAACCCTTTTCAAAAATATTATATGCAGAATTGTGTATAAAACGTCCTCCGTTTACAGTAGCGTCGCATCACTGACGTCATCTTGATCCGTGCCAAGTGAACCGTGCTCGGGCCCACCTCTCCAAGCGGGCCCGGGCACGGTTCAGCGTACCGTGCCCGGGCACGGTTCGGAGCGATCACACTAGCCAAACGAACCGTGCTTTGGGAGGTAACCGTGCCCGGGCACGGTTCGGATTGCCTAGTGTGAGTACACCCTCAGAGAGTGCCGGAGGGGGGGCGCGGTTGCTCAGGCCTGACACATACTGTTTTTGTTTTTAACCCTCCTGTTATGTTACTGGTCAAATTGACCCGTCTTGAAGTTTGAAGATCTAGGAAAAATAGTTAAAAGTATTTTTTCAGTATGAAACTTCTTCTGCTTGCTTTAATTAGTGTAATCATTGCAATGTTATGTTTTAATGTTATTTAAAACTACTTTTTTATATGTTGGTCTTCCAAAAGTAATAAAGTAGTAAAACATTAAAAACGTATTTATTTTGTGAAAAAAACAAGTGAATTATCCTAATTGAACCATTACCTGTTTAGGAACACTATTGCACTAAATATTAATTATATTGATAATACTTAGCAATGGAGTTAGTAATAAAATATTCACACTGCTTGTTAGGATTTTTTTCAGACATCTTTTTGGATAATTAAACATGCGACGAATCAATATGACCCAGGAACATCACTGCTGGTTCTGACAAATGAACATAATAGGAGGGTTAAGTCTATGCTGAATGGACTAATAAAAACGTTAAAAAATAACTTTTAACAGATTTTTTTATTGAGCGTTAAGAAGGTTTTTGGCTTCTCCTGTAAAGTTGGCACTATTTTAGAGCTAATTCTTTTGTACACAAAGGTGACGATATGTCTGAATGTTTGTTACAGACTTTAAAATAAATGGTTGAATCCCTTTTTTTAAGCTTCAGGTATCTATGAAATATTGCCTAGCTATAAGAAACTCTCCAGTAAACCAGTTAAAAACTGGCCCAAAGACCAATCAGCATGAATCAGGATTTAAATCCCACCCACATCATCAGGAGAAGCCAATCAAGATGTGTTTGGTATCACTCGATTTCTCGAGTTGTGACAGCAAGTCTAAAATAATGTCCCGATTTCTGAGACATGTTGATTAAAATTCGCAGGCATCAAGAAACCTCTTTTAATATATGGGAGAATCCCACAAGTTGCAGGAGAGGTGGGATATCTCAAAATATGCTCTGTTGTTTATTGTAGCTATATTAGGCAACCTGTTCATTGTTTAGTTAGTTTTAAGCTAAGCACGGCTCCACAGAGAAATCCAAAAGAGATCCAGGCCAAAAGATGTGTCTATGTTTGTGAAAGACTTCAAATAAAACCAATAGACCTCTTGGAAATCTCCGATAAATCAGTGTTGACCTGGTTCATGGCCTGAACTGAAGGCCAAGCGATTAAACCCTGCACCAATATGTCTTTGGGATTCTTGACAATCATTAAAATGTAGCCTGAAAAGGGTCTACATTGTACACAAGATTGGGGTCATAGAGAGGCCTGGTAAGATTAAAGCTGACCCCTTTCAACCCATACATCTCCTCCTTCAACATTTTCACCATTAATATCCATTTCATAGAGGATTCAGGGTCAAAAACCTCAATAACCTCAATCCCACTACCCCACATTTCCATTTGTACAGAACCCAATATGACCACTACCAAATATTGTACATTTTAACACTTGGTTATACTGGATTATTAACCATAATATACATTGCGTGGCCAATAAAACCTGGATTTAACTAAGCAAATGTGTAAGAGCCTCCCATCAGATAATTACAGCATGATTAGGTGATTATGTTTGAGCTGGCAACAAGTTTTTTAACCCTAACTGATGCAGGGAGTAGCTTCTCATTTGTTAAACAACCATGTGAAAAGACGATGGGTTAAATTACTGGCATGCATCAAGCAGAGAAAATCTCTAAGGAGATTAGATGCTGATACTAAAATCAAGAACTGTCCTAAACATTTTTAAAAAGTAGAAGTACAGTGGGAAACCTTCATCTTCGAGGTCGGAAAAACACCCACATACTTGGTGAATCAAATGGTAGAAAAACAATACTAGGACTAAGTTATATGTTTAATAGTGAAAGTAAGAGCTTTTGCACACTTGGAACTCAAGGGATTGGTACTAAACAGCTGTGTAGCTTTAAGAAAACCACTTATCAGTGAGGCTAACTGACAAAAACAGCTTTAGTTTGCTACGGAGCATAAAGATTGGACTATGGAGCAATGAAAGAATTAAGGTCATGTGGTCTAACGAGACCAGATTTACTCTGTTCCAAAAGATCTTGTGGAAAAAAAAAATATTATTTTCAACATTCTGAAGCATTTCATTTGAGTAATCTTAAATCATGTCTTAACTTGTGTCAATTAAATAAATGTTACCAATTTTGTGTTTAGATGTCAAGTTTAAAAATGAAGTTTGAGGCTAGAACATGGAGTTGGCTGAAGTGTTTAATATTTCAATAATTCAATGTACCCAGAATTCTTGAATGGGTCGAGTAAAGTACCCGTCAAAAGCTTGGAAAAAGCTTAAATTCAGTCGTATTTAGATACTTCAAAGTAGGCAACTCTTACTTAGATGACAGGTAGTCACCTGGAATGCCTTTCAGGTAACAGCTGTGCTAAACTTGTCAAGAGTTAATTACTTGAATTCCGTGTCCTCCTTATGTGTTTGAGAGCATCAGTTGCAAAGTTGTGAAGAGGTAATATTAGTTTTTTTTATGTATTTATTTATTTTATACACATATGTGAAAGAAGGAAGCAAACAGGGATGAATATTACAGAAGTGAGAAAAAAATAAAAACGTGTGCAGGGAAAGTGAGAAAGCCCATAGGGGCTTATCCACAGCACTTTTCCTCTAAATTACAAACAGAATCATAAGAAAGGAATAATTGCATACATACATATGCCTACATACACATATACATATACATATTCACACACATGCATATATTCATATACACATACATACATACATACACACACGTTAATACAGTAGTAGAGTTGTAAAGAAAGAATATATACAATAATTGACCCAATAATTGAGTAGAGAATCAGAACTTTACACAATTGAAATATCAATTGAGACGAGATAATCCTTTAATTGTTTTTTTTAGTACTGTGTAGTTACATGGTAACAATCCATGTAACTACAGTGTAACTACTAATGAAGTACACATTGTTACAGATTAACTACAGAGATACAGGTTCTGTAAGTATACATGTGTACTAGAGCAAGTGTACTTACACATGTGTAACAACGTGTGTGTACTCAATCAGCCCTAATTACATACTAGACAATAGCTGTCGGATAAGTTTATACTCAACTTATCACACACATTGTTACACATGTGTAAGTACACTTGCTCTATCACTTGTGTAAGTACGCTCACTCTAGTACAAGTGTTTTTACACAAGTCAAAATTAACCTTAATACATATGTGCAATTACATAACCTGTACCTCTGTAGTTAATCTGGAACAATGTGTACTTCATCAGTAGTAACACTGTAGTTACATGTATTATACCGTGTAACTACATAGTACTAAGGGACACTTATTATAAAGTGATCGAAATATTAATAATAGTTGGTATACAGTGAATATATCTATTTGAGTAATGTTCTAATCCAGATTATGAGAAGCAAGAACGTCTTTAATAAATGAATGTCAGTCAGTATAAAAAAAATCAAGAATTTTGAAAATATCTTCAAGTGCAGTCTCTCATTGTTATTTTTCCAGATATTGCAGTTCATCAAAGAAACCACAAGTTAAGAGCATCCCATATAAGAGCACCTATATGCTTTTTTACAGAGCATTTTTTGGTTTATTTAACACTTTTAAGTTACTACATAATTCCTTATGTGTTCCTTCATAGTCCGGATGACTTCAGTATTAATTTACAATGTGAATTGTAATTAAAGGTGTGTCCTTTTGAGTGGTACTGTTAAAAAATTTAATCACACAAGGCTAAAAATAGCAATGGCATTAATCTTTGTTAAGTGTTAAGTTGCCAAAATCTGTTCTGAAACTTTTTCATTTGCTTGACTTTCTGCAAGTGAAGCATCCATAACGAAGTTTATGGAGCAACAGATGAAGTTATAATTACCTCATAAATGATTCAGCGTCTCCAGTGGCCGTAATGACCCTAATGAAAGTAACAGGGTGGTTTTTCAGGTTC
Organism: Astyanax mexicanus; assembly: GCF_023375975.1. Classification (NCBI taxonomy): domain Eukaryota; kingdom Metazoa; phylum Chordata; class Actinopteri; order Characiformes; family Acestrorhamphidae; genus Astyanax; species Astyanax mexicanus. The sequence continues at coordinate 6,457,071 of NC_064426.1, forward strand.
CTCAGTGGCTGAGAAAGCTCAGGAGAAGGCCTGTGCTGTCCTGCAGCCTCCCAGCTCCCTGCTGCTCCCTGCTGCTGCAGTCGGATGATATATCAGGGATGCGCTAGCGTGTGTCTGCGTGAGGGAACTGTGCTCCCCCGTATAAATCTCCCACGCCCATTAGGAACGGTCAGTGATGCAGCGCAAAACACAGGCCTAAACACCGGGCCTAATCCGCCCACACTGCAGCGCCAGCCATCCGAACGCTCCATACATCACATGGCGCTGGGTGGGTATGTGACACAGTCGAAAAACCCCACGCAGGCTCAAACGGTCCTGTTTGGAGGTCTGCGCTGAGCAGAGCTGCGCAGTTTTTGAAAGTTAATTATGAAAAAAAAAAAGATTAAATAAATAGAAGTAAAGAAAATAAATAGAAAGTATTTGATGCTATGGTGCATGCATCATAAATGTATTTCAGTCTGTGTCCTTCAGACTCTGGTCTCATCTGGGCATTAAGCAGGCTTTCTGCTATAAGAGCCAGGATAATTTATAGAGCAGAACAGCACATATATACAGCGTATCTACGTTTATTCAGAACATATATAAATATATATATAAATATATATATAAATATATATAAATATAAATATTTTATATATATATATAAATATATATATATATATATATATATATATATATATATATATATATATATATATATAGAACACAAAGGCGTAAAAGCGGGTCTGACATTGCTAATGTGAATCAAAGCCCACCGTATAGTGGCTTAGAACAACATCTGTGGAACTACTTTTAATCACAAATAAACAAAATATATTTCTATATTTTCTGTACTTCTGAATATTATCAGTAAACTTTACAACCTAAACATGTTACTTGTTACACATCACATCACATTTACTATTGTAAATAATAAAAAAAATATGCATGCCATGTATATTTGTATATTTACATTTACTCCACTTAAAAAAAAAAAAAACTCACTTCTTACTATGGTGTCCTTTTATGAAAAAGAATGTAAATTTACATTTTATAGAGATTTTCGGCAGCAGTTAATATAAACATTAGATAACCCAAACCCTTCTAGTCTGATAGCAGAACAATACATTAATTTTTATTGCAGTATATTGTCATTGTTGCGATTTATTACTCTCATCAATGACCTCGTGGGTAAAGTTAGCGCAAACTCCCTGACGCCCAATGAGGCGAAAGCTCAGGTCAGTGAAGCTGCTGCTGATTGCATAACATTTCTGAACAGGCATCTGAACTCAAGCCTAAACAAAGTGAAAGACCACATGACATCCAGAGCCAGTTGCTAACAACAAAAACAGCACGAGAAACGCACTTTCAAAATAAAAGTTTATTTTAAAATCATTTCTGATTTTCCTGCTGTATCATTTTTGGGGGGGACTATTATTTTTACTACTTTTTCAACTGTTGTTACAAATACGATCAAGTACTAGCACACTGTTTTTGTGTACCTAACTGTGAAGAAAGGTAAACAGCTGCCTGGTGAATTCTGAGTCTTGTGGTAGTAACTGAACTAGGTTAACTCTAGCTATTTAGCTAGTTAGCTTAGCTAGTTTAGCTGGATAAGGCTAAGACCAGATAAAGCCTGATAAAGTCCAATAAACCGCTAGTTTGTGCAATTGTGAGGAAAATGGCAATTGCCTGGGTTATAGGCTAACTAAATATTATTATTTATTAAGAAACTACTTTATTATTATAATTAACCAGGTTAAATAGGACCCATGAAGGAGTCTGAGCCGAGGTCAACAGCCTTAAGCTAGCTAGCTTGCTAGCTATCAAGGTTAAGGTAAAAAGCCAGGACCCATTGCTTGGCCAACTGTGAGGAATGACTCAGGTAAAAAGTATATAGTGAGCTTTTGTGTTTTGTCGTTTAGAAGAAAATGTATGGTGTTTAGTTAATGAAGCTTAGCTAGCATGGTGTTGGGGGAAGACTCTCTCTCTTCTGGAGGCAATCAAGTATTTTCTTTTTTTTAATTCCATTTCTAAACCCTGAGAAGACTTGCAGTGGTTTGGCCACCATAACTCAACAGCATTTTGCTCAGTCTTTTTCCTGCATATCATTAATTTAATGTGTAAACATGCCTACGAAAAATCTGAATTACCAGCACTATGAGTGTACCAGCTCTGAAGGGCTATTTTAAGCAGGATCCTGTGAAAGCTAAAGCACTGGCTGCCTCCACCACGCTAGCTCATTACCATTAGCAAATACAGAAGACGTGTTGGGACTCTGGAGATATGCACTGTAAATAGCGTGCTAATTATATAGCATGATCATTTAGTGTTGGGGAGTGAAATAGTGAAAACCCATGTGTGTTGTGTTTAGACTCCTAGTATTTGATTACAGTAATGGAAGTATACTGTAATCGAAATAAAACTGCAATTGCTCAGTGAAAAAGACTATTTACAACACGCTCATTTTCCTTTTTTTGGTAGTTTCAGGGAAAGAAAATGATAAGCTCTGTGTTTATTGACTAGATATATGTCACCACAGCTTAGCCTAGCATAGCTTTGCATTGTAAGAAGAAAAAAGTATCATTTAACTTTAATTCTACTCTATTGTTTTCTTTATTTCATTTATTTATTGCTTTTCTTAGTATAGCTGTTTTTTATATGTCTTCTCTGTGTCTTTTTAGCATGATGTACCTCATGATTAGTTACCTAAAGAGACAGTGCATGGTCAACTGGGTTAGCTTTAAGCCTATCTGCTCACTTCCCAGTCTATGAATACCTGTGGTGGTGCCAGAGTTGTCAGGTTAGTGATTTTTCCGCCAAAATGGGCTTGTTTGGAAACCCATTCGTAATGAAAATTCAGGGGTGGTTGGGTGCATTTTGGGCTACATAACTAAATAAGGGGGGACAGCTTGAAAAGGAGTGCGTGAGAGAAAGAGAAATCACAGTTTGACCAATCACAAGACGATGAAAAAAAACGTAAAAGAGGTGAGAAGAGAGTTCAGGAGGGGCAAGAACAGAGTTATACGCTCATAGTTGTTTGACAGACATATATTTTGGTCTAGTTTAAGCTTAGGGTGGGCGGGTTTTAGATTGACTTTGGGCTGGATATTTTTGTTGGACCTGGCAACCCTGGGTGGCGCTTACTGCGGTCAGCCTATATTCTTTCCCCAGATAGCTTAATGTTAGGTTTTAGCCTTTCAGACTCAATTCCATTCCATATTCTCCTAAAGAACACCAGATCTTTTTCTTCTCCTAGTGTTTATCATGTGCCTTAGCCTATAATTAGTTTAAAAGCGTGAAATATCCAAACCATCCAAGTTTTCTAATGGCTGAGTTGGAACAAACTGAGACCAAATTTTAATTATGTGGTTCAATATATCTTTTTCTATTTTGATATGGACCACATTTAAAAGTCTGAAAGTTTGGACCAAACAAGGTAAGTTTGGTTGAAAGTACCCTAAATCACTATTGTCACATGAAAACATTTTTTTAATATACTTGTTCCAGTTACAAGTACAGTACCGGTCAAATCAAAAGTTTAGAAACTTACCTTCTCATTCAGTGTTTTTCTTTGTATCTACATTGTAGATTAATATTAAAGACATGAAAACAATTAAAGAACACATGTGGAATTATGTAGTAAACAGTAAAAATATCTTTGCACTCCACCTGACACATTCCTCTGATCTAAACCTGATGATTTGAAGTGATTTAATTGGGATGAGCTGGAGCTTCACAGCGTGAAGGAAAAGCAGCAACTATTGTTCAGCACCTCCAGAAACTCCTTCCTTCAAGACTCTGAGAAAACTATTCCAGGTGACTCTCCCTCATGAAAACACTGCGATTAAAATATCAAGAGTGTGCAGATCTGTCCTCAAAGATAAATGTGCTACTTAAAGTATTTTACACTTTTTCTTCACAAAATAATTCCACATGTGTTTCTGTAGAACTCTAATATAGTCTTCAATATTAAATTTACAATGTAAAAAATCATAAAAAGAAAGAAAACATATTGAATTTTGACTGATACTTGATATAAGTAATATTTTGCCAAGGCAATGGTTGGCTATATTGACAATGAACATCCTCTATTAACATCTTATTACAGAAAATCGAATTATATATCTATAAATACTACAGACTGAGTCAAATGAAGTCAACAGTTGGTTCCCCAGGAGGATTTCCAATGCCAATTGGGAATTAGCAGAGCTAGCTTAAAAGTAAATGTATAATGAGGTTCATGGATGTTTGTAGTATATATACATACATATGCAAATGCTCCTCCAAATACTACCACATGACTGGAAGAGTGTTCCACCAGTGATCTCCCACAGGATTATTTGGTTTGACAGCCCAACCAAAGACAAGAGAAACCCCCTGTCAGAAACATCCAAGAGTCTCTGTTCTGACAGGAATTTGACTTCTTTTTATGAGTTGTTTTCAAAAGATTTTATTTTTTATTGTTAAGCTCATCCTTAGCCTTCATAAGCACTCCACCAATCATTCAATCCCATTCTGACAAGCTTTGGCTTGAATGACTTAAGCCAACAGTTCAGAAGAACTTTAATCAGTGAAGACTGGTCCAAGATTTATCACATTAGACACCCATGATGAATCTGTCCTCATGAGCACTCAGCACCAGCACCCTAGCTAATGCCGTAAATGCCATCCCATTATGTTCCAACACCAGGGCTCAAATTGAGCTGGAGAACCCCATTGGGCTGGTGAATGCCACAAAGGCTGTTTATAAATCTGAATAAATGGAGATCCTTAAACAGCTTTGAACACTCAAGGGCTTTATTAGAAAACCTCTCATTTCATTTATTTCACTCAGTGACCACTTATTGAGTAATAAATTATATATTATGTAAAATTAGATCATTCCAAACAATACTCAGCTGTTTTAGGTTAGGTGAACATTTGTGGCCACATATACTGTACGTTTAAATGGAGATCTTTGAGTTGAATCAACTTATGGTATAGAGTTTTTGGGCTCAAACATTCTTACTTACATCAATACTTACATCCATACAGTACATCTCCTATATGGGCTTATATACATGGGTATATTTTCCATATTTTTCCCATCTCCACTGAGAATCTGGGAATCACGTTGACCATGACATCGTCTGCCCCCTCACTCCAAGCATCTTCATACATCTCTATTTCAATGTAATTTTCCCTGATTGAGTTGGTGGAGAACATCATCTTTGAAAGTTGACAGAAGCTCTTTAATGTCTAGATTTCTGTACTCAAGGTCATACAAACATAAAGGCCTTCAGGGGATGATATACAATATTTCACAGCTGCCTACGGTTGCTGTCAAATTTACCATAGGACTACTCTTATCAGGGTAGATTTGTTTTACCATGGTATCAGACCTCTGGTATCGCAGCTCTGCCACCTTTAGTTTCAGTAAAGGAATAATTGTGTTATACTTCAGTGGCTCTTCGCATGGTGCAAACATCAAAATAAACTATTAATTAATAATTAATAAATAGAAGTAGTAAAGGGTCCATAATGACTTAAAATACAACAGAAATAATCTTGTTCATTTAAAGTAAGTTTCAGTACTGTTTCAGTAAATGTTTTACTACAGTTTTTTTTTTTTACCATCTTACAAAGTTAAAGCTTCTTAAATGGAAAAAATGGAAAAATATTTATGGACTATATATTGTATTCAGATTTTTACTTTTAACCCTTGTGTGGTGTTCGGGTCTGTGGGACCCGTTTTCATTTTTCATCAAACGATACTAAAAAAATATTGTTTCTAACTCAAACTCATTGGCATTGGCTCATTTTTTGTGGAAAACATATATCAAAACACATTTTCGAAAAAAAAACACACACTGTACACCCCCCCCCCCCTACACATTTTTTTTATTACATACAGTATGTTTGGCCAAGGGCTAATAAACATTGCTTCATTTGTAAATTTGAAACTAAACAAATTTTCTACTCATATCTTGAGTTTAATTCATTTTCTTTTACATTTTATAAAAAAAACTAATAAAAAAAAGAGTAGCACTTTTTGAAAGAAATGTAACATAAGAAAGGTAAAGGGCAAATATTAACCATGTAAGCTGTTTATATTGCTTGCAATTTAGGTGAAGCAAGCATGTGTAAAGCATTTTAATGTAAAATTGCTTAATTTTGCTGAATTAAATACAAGTAACAAAGAAAACGAGTAACAAAAATATGAACACCACACAAGGGTTAAAGAGGTCTTCAAACACTTTTATATCACTTACAAATCTGGATGTATAGAGATACAACCCTAAAAGGTTCTTTAGTGAACCAAAACCAAAAACACACATTAAACAAGAAAAATTAAACAATCCAAAATATATGGACATTTACTGGGACATTTAATGGGACAGGAAATAGTATTGTATATTGTGTTAATGTACCACAGAATCTAAATGACACTGTACTGACCTGCAGAATATGCATTTGAGGCCTCTTGCACTGTCATGTCATTGCTAATATGGTCACTGGTCTGTTAGCTTGGACACGTATAGCCAGATACCGCTGGTCACGATCATTACCACCCTTTGTGCTGTCCATTATGGGTGGTAATGCCTTTCTACGGCATATTCCTGGTTCACACCTGACACTGTGGATCAAGGAATGTTAATTCCCTTTACAACGTCAAAAATGAAATGTCCTATCCATCTGAATCCACTATCAGGCCTCAGGACTTGCTATTGTGGATTAAATGTAGGCTATAGTGTCTGATATACACACTGTATTACCAAAAGTATTCGCTCACCCTTGGAAGTGATTGGACTACTTCTACAAACATTAGTGAAAGAATGGGTCTCAGGCTCTCAGGAGCTCAGTGAATTCCATCACTGTGGTAAAGTGATAGGATGCAGGACCTGTGCAACCTGTGCAAGTCCAGTCGTGAGAATTCAACTACTCACTACTATCTTTTCCACAGCCAACTGTCAGTGATATTATTCTAACACAGTGGAAGTGACTGGAAACGACAGTAACTCACTCTGTCAGGGTAAAATCACAGAGAAAGGGGCTATTCCCACTGGTCCTTGTTATTTGTCAAATGTTTTATGACTTCAGTGTCTGGAGTGTGACTGGATGGGTTTCCAATAGTTCACATCCAGGTCAGAGGCCCAGCAAGTGGACATCAGTAGGATGGGATTTGCTCCTGAAACACATTCAACGTTCAGGGTCTTCTCCTTCTTATCTGTTCAACAAGCACTGGGTCCAGTCCCGAGGGAAGCAGCAGGATAGAGAAGAAAATGAATGAAGAGGTGGTTGTGTAGATGAGGAAATGGATGGAGAGATGGATTGAGTGAGCAGGATAAAGCCAGATTCGAACCAGGATTTAAGAATCTTAGCTGATGTTGAAAACATGACAGACCCTGCACCTAAATACATATTTACATATTGATGGGGAATTAAATTGAAGTCATCAATCTTCACAAATTACACTATCTGCCCTGAATAAAACACCTTGCACTTTAAGATTATCACACTCAGTCTGTGCTCCCATCCTGTCGGATTACAATGAAACCAATGCTACGCTAGTTATTCCGGCTCTTCTGCTCATGAATATCATACATGCAAACATATCTCGCCTCTGATTGGCTAAAAGCACTTGAAGGCTGTGAGACGGACTACAGTTAGAAATGTTTGAAAAGACATTTTTACATTGATAACAGTCTTTGCATTGTCTTAGAGTCTTTGTGAAACGCCAAATCCACCGGAGATCCTATTTAAACCTATGTAAACACACACAGGTGAGTATTCCAGGTCAAAAAATCAATTTTTACTTCACTTTTGGATTTTTACTTTTAACTAGTGTGAACCGAACTGTTCTAAAAGTATACACCTACCTATCTCATTTTATTTTAAACTTCAGTTTTCAGTACAGTACACAGCAGGATTAGACAGCAGACTTTGTTTGAGGGAGGCATCTGTACTTACTGTAATGTCTAACAACAAGTCAGCAGAAAAGGGAGATTCAAGTACTTTTAAATAATGAGTTTTGTGTTTCTATTACAGTTAAGCATTAAGTAGCTTGTTCGTGTTTTGCCATTTAACACAAGCTAACACTAACATGTGGTAAACGCCCAGTGTAAACATGAGTCATGGCCTGCAACTGCTTATTTGCATAAAAGTGGCAGAGTTTGCAGAGTGTGCTTCACTGGTGGTGTTCCTCCATAGACAAGTTCTAACCATTTTTTCCTTAGCTCTGAATAACTGGGCAAAGCGTACAACACTGATATGTTATTTGCACAAATAATACAGGAACAAACTGCTATTCCATTCCTAGCGCTGTTATCTCCTATCTGATGAGACGTGCCTGGCTGGCGGTCGCAAGCCAAGGTGGGCGGGGTCATGAATACATTCATGAATTCACGGGTTGACGTAGACACGGTGCTTTTCCTGATCAACTTTTTTAAACATTTTCTTTTACTAGCTACTACAGACAATGGAGGTTGAGGAAGAGTTTCATGCGCAGCATCCATACACAACTCAGAGAGACCTGTAGTATTTAATAAACGACAAGAAAAATGGATTTTAGCAGAGTTGATTTTGGTGGAGTGGGTTTTAGTGACCTTTAAACACCTCATTGGAGCTAAAAAAAAGTGGGTAAAATGCATAAAAAGAAGGTGGTGGTCATAATGTTATGCTTGATTAGTGTATACTTGTTTCAGACACTTATTTCAAGTACCAGCTGTCAACACAGTTTATATACAGTACTATAAGAGGCATTTTTCACCAGAGAATTGTCATCAACCCCAAAATATGGGATAATCTGGGAAGACCATCGTTTGCGATCATCTTGAAATCAGAGCAGATTGTTGGGAAGAGAGTGGATCAGTAATTTACAGCCCCAGCAGCTTCAATATCAATCCACAGCCATAAAACATGGAGACACGGTGGATCTTCATCAGGGGGAATCTATAACATCTGGGAAATGCAATTACAAAGACACTGGTGTTGGGTACGTATATGCGTGGGCAACCACAGTGATGCACAGTGGAGCCATTGATTACGAAAGAATGCAATCAAAATAGGCAGAGAGCGCTAGATGAGATGCATGAATCAGTTTGGCTGTTCCTGGAATTGGCTTGTGTGGTCATTTCAGTGAACGCAAGAGCTTTAATCAGGTCTGGAATTATGGTGGAAACATTTTAATCCAAATCTGATTGAAGCCTGACGACCAAGCCAAGAAAAAAGACATGCCATGGACGTCCCTGGAACAGTCTTAAAGGACATCTTTTGTTTTGTCCTCACAACTTCCAAGAACGTCCTCATGCTACAATATCAAACATGGATACATCCCCCCAACCCCTAATAACATTAGGCTCTGCATGGGGCTAATTTTGTTACGTGCCTTTACCATGTGGATGCTGTTCATCATCATCATGTGGTCGATTTCCCTGAATGATGTTCTTGAAATGAGTTTATGTAATGAGATGTCCTCATACAGTCCTTCTGGACCGTGTTGCCAAACCACACTCAAGCTGTCAGATTAAAAACAGTTCAAAGTGTTTTAAAGTAAAGAAAAGGAAAGTCAAATGAGGATAAGTTATCACTGGATTAAATCCAGCCAGTGAAGAGGAAACACTAAAATGGGGTAAATGTGTCACTTTTTGCATGCTTTTGTATTTCCACTATTAACAGGAACCATATGCTTCTATGAGCCATGTTTGAATTGCTCCCTTATTGTGATGTCACAATAAGGAACCGTGCATAGAATCACTCTGGAACCACCACTCACCATCAACCCCCACCAGAGCACCACCAACTGGATCAGGTAAATTATCCACCATTTGATCATTTTGGTTGAGAACCTCAGATAATACACAGCAGGATTAGCCAGCAGACTTCGTCTGAGGGAGGCATCTGTATTAACTGTACTGTCTGACTATAAATCAGCAGATGAGAGAGATTTAAGTACTTTCAAACAATCATAAACATTAACTAGCTAACACTAACGCTCAGTGTAAACATGAGCCATGGCCAGCAACTGCTTTTTTGCATAAAAGTAGCAGAGCCTCTAAACATCTCATTTGGAAACTGAATAGAGCTGTGAGATCTCTTTATGTGAGAGTGAAACTTCATAAACATGTATTATATAAAGCATACACCTATTCCAACCTGTGTAAAAAGAAATATAATATATCCCCTTTAAAGTGTTTACACACATCATTTTTACAATCGGCTCTAGGTCCTATCATTTAACGTGTTTTTGTAGACTTAGCACTTTGTCCCCTTGATTTGCTTTGGTTTGATTTCACACAGCAAATTTCACAATTCCAAGTGCACCAAAACGCATCACAAGAAAACATAATTGTACAGATTTTTTCTGGGATTGGAGAAAGAAAGTAAATACAGGAAGACGTTCCTCTGTTCTGGATTAGTGTATATTTCTGAAAGTTTAATGTGGAGCAACAGCAGAATGAATTGGAATTTGTCCATACAGTCCAGTTTAACTAAACTTAAAAATAGTGAAAATATATATTTTATGCTGTAATAGAATAAAGAGAAATGTATTTGTCTTGCTACATTTGAACAATAAGATACATGGAAGTAGCAAATCATGACCCTCAAACCAAGACCTGTTGTCTTTTGCATTAAAGGAAAATCTATCGTACCTGAAACACAACAGGAAAACATACCAATAATAATAAAAAAAAAGTTATATAATAGATTTATTTTATTTACACCTCATAGTTTGAATATACCCAGTCTACTAACTTTAATCAAAGCTGAAAACTAACTTTAATCAAAGCTGAAAAGAAGTAAAAGGCAATGGCCACCTTTGAATAATATGGAGCTGCATACTTCACATACTTACTATTTGTACATCAAATAACCATTTTTTAAAAAATGACTAAATACAGAAATACAAAAAAAAAAAACACAGTGGGGTAAAATGTGTTAAATGCAGGTAGTGAAAAACGGGTTGAGTAAAATTTAATCCTGCATCAAACGTGATTAATATGTGACTAATGGTACCCAATCCCTGGTCCCAGCGGCTTCAGCCACATACTGGGAGCTCCAGTGCCGACTACGCCACCATCTGTGTCACAGGTGTGGAGGCATTGTTCATTTTGGCAGAGAATCATTGAACTTCTTTGTTGTGGACAGAAGGAAATCTGATGCAATCAACATCTGAAGCTGCAAGAAGCTGCATTCATTAACTTTCATGAGAAGAGCTCTGAAGGAAATGACTTATCAGAACATCCCACTCATCAGAATAAACATGTTCCCATTCAAATGACTGGGTCGCCAGTGGTGCGATCCATAATAATTGTGTTAGAAGTGCACACATGGTGCACTGAGAGATATACATGAAATTATTTTCTTCTCTCCAAAACTCCACCCACATCCCAGCACTTCACCTCTCTACCCCATCTCCTCAACAAACTATTACTCCATCCACATCTTCTTAATGCCCTAGTACTCCATATTCATCTCCTTAGCACCTCATTACTCCACCCCATCTCTTCAAAATGTCATTATTCCACCCTCATCTCAACACTTCATTACTCCACCCATTTTCTCAACATCCCATTACTCCACCTTCATCTCCTTAACACCCTATTAGTCCACCCTCATCTCCTTCAAATCCCATTACTCCATACTCATTTCCTCAATGTCCTATCACTCCACCCACATCTCTTTAATGCCCTATTACTCCACCCTCATCTACTTAACATCCCATTACTTCACCGCATCTCCTCTATACCCCATTACTCCATCTTCTCAACACCCCATTACTCCACCTTTTCAACACCCCATTACTCCATCTTCTCAACACCCCATTACTCCACCTTTTCAACACCCCATTACTCCACCTTTTCAACACCCCATTACTCCATCTTCTCAACACCCCATTACTCCACCTTTTCAACACCCCATTACTCCATCTTCTAAACACCAAATTACTTCTCCTCATCTCCCCTACAACCCATTACTTCATTCTCATCTCCTCAATGATCTATTACTCCACCCTCATCTCCTCTACACCTCATTACTGCAGCTCCTCAACACAAAATTACTCCACCCTATCTCCTCAATGATCTATTACTCCACCCTCATCTCCTCTACACCTCATTACTGCAGCTCCTCAACACAACATTACTCCACCCTATCTCCTCAATGACCTATTACTCCACCCAAATCTCCTCTACACCCCATTACTCCATCTCCTCAACACCAAATTACTCCACCCCATTTCCTCAACACTCCTTTTCTCCACCTTATCGCCCCTACACCCCATTACTCATTGAACTATCTTCAACTGTTTCCAAGAACAACCAGGCTAAAGCAGGGAAGCACCCTGCATCACACTGTGTTGTCAATAACATCACAAGAAAAAATAAAATGGGAGTTTCCAAAATGGAGAGAATTGTTATTATGGACAAAAAAAGGGATGATACTAGATGCAGAAAATTGGCCAATTTAATATAGAATCTATATTTAGAGCATTTTGTCTACAGTTTCTGTTGCCAAACCTGTAACATGGAGGCCTGTCATAAAATTGCATTGAGTTATCGCACAATATATGGCCATGACCTATAAAATTTCAATTTCAACAATGAGCAAGATATTGATCACTGTGTTTATACTGACCAAGGGGAGCCCATTAATGTGAATGAGCTGTTATACCAACTGTTCACAAATGTACAATTTATTTATGTAGCATATTTATAAAAATACATTTCAAAACAAAATTAAATGTTCTTAATACTTAATACTTACATTTATTTCACTTTAAAAGGGCATAATTGCAATATTTTGACATTTACAGTATTGTGCAAACGTTTAGGAGATGTTTTAACCCTTGTGTGGTGTTCATATTTTTGTTACTCGTTTACTTTGTTACTTGTATTTAATTCAGCAAAATTAAGCAATTTTACATTAAAATGCTTTACACATGCTTGCTTCACCTAAATTGTAAGCAATATAAACAGCTTACATGGTTAATATTTGCCCTTTACCTTTCTTATGTTACATTTCTTTCAAAAAGTGCTACTCTTTTTTTATTAGTTTTTTAATAAAATGTAAAAGAAAATGAATTAAACTCAAGATATGAGTAGAAAATTTGTTTAGTTTCAAATTTAGAAATGAAGCAATGTTTATTAACCCTTGGCCAAACATACTGTATGTAATATAAATGTGTAGGGGGGGGGGGTGTACAGTGTGTGTTTATGGAAAATGTGTTTTGATATATGTTTTTCACAAAAAAATTAGCCAATTCCAATGAGTTTGAGTTAGAAACAATATATTTTTTAGTATCGTTTGATGAAAAATGAAAACGGGTCCCACAGACCCGAACACCACACAAGGGTTAAAATTCACACAGGTGCCTAAAACATTTGCACAACACTGTATAACACCATTTTATCTGTGATATGGTTTCAAAATAGTATAATATTGTTTATCAGAACAATCTGTTTAATTTTTTTTTTATTATGACAGGCCTAGTAAATAAAAAAAAAATATATGATGTTTATCGACAAAAACTGGATCTTATCGCCTATACAATCAACTGTATATAGTATACAGTTGCTATAGAGATACTAAGATTACGTCACACAACTCCAGGGTGTTCCTTCAAGCAAGAAATCAATCTGCTTTCAGTGAAGTGGCCTTTTTATCTACTGCTCCTGCTGAACACAGGTTCCTAACCGTCCCGCCACTTTGCTACAACACACAGCTTTACGACTTCCAGTAAATACTGTTTAAATCAAAGGCCTAAGTGGCATAAATCCTGCACTCGACAGGAAATCTGCTTCAGTGAGAAGCTCACATGCCTCCTGGCTCCAGCATGGGAGCGATGAAATCTCTCACATCAACTTAACAGATAAATATTTCAGCGTTTTAGAAGAAAAACACAGATAGAAGATAACAGTTTGAAACTTGATTTTTTTTCTTTTTCGTCTTCATCAAATGAAAAATACAAGGGTCATAATGCATACATAGATAAATATATATATATATATATTTATATATTTTTTGTACATTCAAAAACAGCTTTTTCCTTTAAGTTGTTATACATTAATAGTTGGGTCTTAAAAATACTAAATAAAAAAAACCACCAACAACAACAAAAAAAAAAACGTATAGGAAGGCCGTGTCACTGACTTGTCGTTGCTCACCAGTTCAGTAATGCATATGAAAAAAAAAAAAACCACACACACACACACTCACACACTTACACAGAGTAAGCTTGTGGCGTAAGCCTTTTACAACTAGTTTGGATATACAGTAGTAAGCTTGTTTGCTTGTTGAGCTGTTGATGGCTGTTGATGGCTGTGTCTGGCGAGCTCCACGCTGCACTGTGCTTCTCTGTGTGAATCAGGTGCAGCGACATCAAAGGTGAGACGGTAATGCTGGTCTGATCTGCTGTTATTTGTAGAGATAAAGGCATATTCAAGCTGTCCGCGCCCACGAAGAAGAAGACCACCCAACTGATATGTGTGGCAAAAACGCAGCATTCATAGATATGTTCACATTCAGTACGCAATACACAGAATAATACAGAGTAGGCAGTTTCCACACAGACCCAAGCATACATACAACATCCCAGGCTGGAAAAAGCTTCAGTTGGGAAGAAGAATATCCAATTTAGGGTAGAGATGCACTGAAACGAGAAATTCGGCCAATCTGACATATCGTTTGTTGTTCGATTTGAATTATTTGTACTTTTCGCTTCTCTCCATGGTGGGTTGCCAAATACTCTGGGTTGCAACCCCTGATTGTTGGAGGTCAAAAACAATATTTCACTCTATAGTAATGTATTGTTCTCAATGGAGGATATATAAACAAAGACAAACAAATAGACAGATTATTTATACAGTATATATAAACAGGGGTTGGACAATGAAAAACTGAAACACCTGTCATTTAAGTGTGGTTAAGAGGTTTCATGGCTACATTGGAGCAGCCTGGTGGACAATATGTATTATTTACACATTGCACCAGTAAGAGAGTTTTGCTCAAAATATTGCAATGCACACAACATTATGGGTGACATACCAGAGTTCAAAAGAGGACAAATTGTTGGTGCACGTCTTGCTGGAGCATCTGTGACCAAGACAGCAAGTCTTTGTGATGCATCAAGAGCCACGGTATCCAGGGTAATGTCAGCATACCACCAAGAAGATGGACCAACCACATCCAACAGGATTAACTGTGGACGCTGTAAGAAGAAGCTGTCTGAAAGAGATGTTCGGGTGCTAACCCGGATTGTATCCAAAAAACTTCATTGTCCAACCCCTGTATATATACTTACCATCTTTGTCTGTTGTCTGTTGGCCAAAGATAGCTTATCCTAATCATGCATTAGTGTAATATATGTGTTGACTGCCAGGCCTCAGTGTTGTAGGCTGTAAAAGCACATTACATATATTTTAAAGTTATATATATATATTTTTTTTTTTTGTTTTGTTTTTTATAAACTGAATTCCATAAGCCCACAATACTTGAAAAAAAAACTGTTAATTAAACTATTGTTGTGTGAACAAAATTCAGTGAAGCTGAATAAACTTTACTGATTCAAGTTATCATCTAGCTTTGACTTAAATTGTATATATTCACAACTTAACTGAGTAAAATTAAAATGACAACTTGACTCAGTTAAGTTGAGCAAATATATATATATTTTTTTCAGTGCATCTCACACGTAACTGGACGTAAGCACGCATCTGTGTGGAAAACGTCTACAGAATGGTCTAGAATTATATGGCAGTGTTATTGCACCTCTTTCAAACCCAGCCTACCTCACAGTTATACCGGGACAAAATCCCCGACCACAAGACTACATTCACAATCAACAATCTCTCCACAGCTTGCATATCACAGTTTTGGAATAATTGTCATTACACAGTATTTACTCATATGAGTTCTCATACCTTCTTATGTCCATTCTCTCAGAAGTGTAACATGTGCCATTGTTCATATTGTTTATATATCCAAATAAATTCATAAATCAATCAATAAATACATTTAAATTTGGTCCTCATCTTCTTGTACAGTATATTTTGCTTGACTTCGTATTACATTTGTGGCCATTCTCTCATTCTTTCTTCATTCTCATGTATGCAGAAATATTTTACATTTTTTTTAGACTTTTTATACATTTAAATAAAAAACTAACTTACTTTTTTTTTTTTTTTTTTTTTTTTACCTTTTTTAAAGCATTTAGATGAGCCAATTAACCAACACACTTACTAACACTCCCTCTATTACTTGCAATACCCCAAACACTAGGAGGGTATGCATACACTGAAAAAATGACGATTAAAATTTACTTAAAAAAAGGTTTCGCAACCTTAAGTAAATTTAATTTCAGATAAATTTAAGTAACTTCAACTTAAATGTTACACAGAGTAAATAAGTGAACTGAAATTTAGTCAATCCTTTATTTTAGTTTTTGCTGAATCAATCCTTTCTTTCATTAAACTTTACTTAATTTCTGCATACAATATTACCTAATTACAATTACTTCATTTATACAATATTACCCACATAACGTATGATACATAATATATTATAATTCCTGAAATGTTAATATTTTTATGTAAACCACACATATTACATTGTTTTAACACATGGATGGCATGTAATATATTATTTTTAGTATACTAAAGTAAACTAGTATTTAGTATACTAAAAATAATATATTACATGCCATCCATGTGTTGAGACAGTGAGACTTGGTCTGTTTACAAAATAAATCTTTGAGATTATTTAAATATTTGAATGTATGTTTGTTTAACTAAAAATATTTAAATGTCAGGAATTATGATATATTATGTATCATAAATTATTGAGTAATATTGTCTAAATGAAGTAATTGTAATTAGGTATTGTATGCAGAAATTAAATAAAGTTTACTAAAAGAAAGGTTCACTTATTTACTTTATTTAACATTTAACAGAGTTGAAGTTACTTAAATGTATTTGAAATTAATTTTATTTAAAAAAAAAAAGAAAATGTATAAAGTTGTGAAACTTTTTTCAAGTAAATTTTACGAATCATTTTTTTTTTTCAGTGTAGGCCTCCACCTCTTCACCACTTTAAACCGTTGCCAATATAGAACTAAAATAAAGGAAAGTGCCGCATCCCCAGCTTTGATTCATCAGCCAATAGAGGCTTGTGC
Source organism: Astyanax mexicanus (assembly GCF_023375975.1). Lineage (NCBI taxonomy): Eukaryota > Metazoa > Chordata > Actinopteri > Characiformes > Acestrorhamphidae > Astyanax > Astyanax mexicanus. The sequence continues at coordinate 6,474,202 of NC_064426.1, forward strand.
CAATCAGAGTCACACTGGAAGGAATGATGAGAGAGAGAGCGCCATTTCCCCCCCACCCAGAGATAGCATGGACAACTGTGCTCTCTCAGACTCCGTCTGCTGATGCCGAAGCATGTCTCACCATGTCTCGCCATAATGTCACATAAATGTCCATTTCATTACAGTACATTCATCACTTGATATCCTGCCACAATTTAGAAGAAATTTCATCATCCCATCTTGACTCCATTCGTTTCCATTTATACAGAAAATATCTGACTATATATTTTCAAATATAAACTCACTTTTTTTATTAGCATGTCCCTCGCAAGTCCCTTCAAATTTTGGTCCATTATATTGTATGTCTGAGCTGCTTTCCTGCAGATTCTCCAGACCAAAGCAAGGCCTGTTCTGCGTTTTCCTGTGTTCCATCTCAGCACTGTTCCTCCCCCAGTGACTCTGTGTTGTCCCCCAGGTCCACAGAGGCTGAGGGGGCCCGCAGCTTCCCGCGGCTGCCTCCGTACACGCTGCTGTGCGAGCTCCCGTGTCCGCTCCCGTGGCCCGGGTATACATCCACGGCGCTGGAGATGGACTGCACCGAGCGGTCGCGGAAGTAGTGGAAGGCCTCCTGGTCTAGAAAGGTTTGCTCCTCGCGGAGACCCTGCTCAAAAAGCTTCCGCTTGTGCCGGAACTCGATCACCGTCTTGGTGTAGGAGTTGAGCGTGGTAACGGACGCTGCCATGCAGCAGGTGAAGGAACCCCAGGCCATGCTGCAAAAAAGAGAGACGAGCACATACAGTACATTACATAACTGTGAGACTGCTGATATTAGAACATTTGGTAACACTTCCTATGAACCCTGCATTCATAATGCATTATATGACATGCATAATACCTTATAATGACTGTAATAAGTCTGTATAATAACTCATAAGTACTTAGAGTGACATTCATAAACCATTATATCTTATATCTCATCCATTATTTCTATAAACACCCGTAATTACCAGATCCACTCTACTGATTGGATCACCTGTCAGGTTCCTAGAGTTTTCCTAGAGGTAAAATAAAAACTTAACTAAAACAGTTACAGGCTGTCTGAGGGTGGTTAGATATTAAAAGTTTAAAATGATTGAGTGACACCATTGAGATGACTTTTAGAGTTTCCTTGTAATGAATTCCAGCTCGATTTTGCTTTTTATAGGTATATGCTTGAGTAAAATGAACATTGTTGTTTTATTTTATAAACTACGGACAACATTTCCCTCAAATTCCAAATGAAAATATTGCCATTTAGAGCATTTTCTTGTAGAAATAACAAGAAAATATACAGAGCTTTTGGAGCTCAATTAATACAAAGGAGACAAGTTCATATTCATAAAACTTTCAGAGTTCAGACATCAATATTCGGTGGAATAACCCTGGTTTTTAATCACAGTTTTTTTCATGCATCTTGGCATCATGTTCTCCTCCACCAGTCTTACACACTGCTTTTGGATAACTTTATGCTGCTTTACTCCTGGCGCAAAAATTCAAGCAGTTCAGTTTGGTGGTTTGATGGCTTGTGATCATCCATCTTCCTCTTGATTATATTTCAAAGGTTTCCTTCATAATTTTTGTGGCATCCATGCCTTGACTGGTCAAAGCAGTTTTGGTGGCCTAAAGTGGTTTAAAATTTACAGCTGACCAGTATATACTGTAGATGTTAGAAGCCATATTATTAACAGATTTACAGTCTTCACATAAGAAAACCAAAGCTTTCATATGTGCATACACAGTAAATTCTCTTTATTTCACTGGGTACAAAAATACAGTAGCTGATTTCTATGCCTCAATTTTATGGATGACAAATTAACCCTATATTCCAGTCCAGGAGCCCTGAAAGCAGCGGAATGGAGAGCTGCGTGAGCTGAGAAAATTAACCCGGCGAGTGGATGGATTTGAACAAGGCTGAGCTTCAATTACCCTCTGATTTACAGGTTTCTGCCTGGTCCAAAAAGGGAGAAAATGTATGAGAAAGAAGTGAAGAAAAAAAACGGAAAGAAATTGGCCAGATGGCGAAGAACAAATGAAGCAATTTTATCTCGATCTAATGGATGCCAGTAGAGCATCTGTGGTAATTCAGCCAATGTAAATACCACTTTCATGCCTGTCAGAACCCAGAGCGTGTTTCAAGAACTCCTGTCTATGCGCCAACATAACACAAACCATCGGGTAGGAACTGTACAGTACAAATCTGCATCGATATAGAAGCACATCAACTAGTATCGAGTCCCATGACTTTTGCCATGTCTCATTAAATTTGTTAAGAAGCTCTGAACAGATCTGTGGGATATGCATTTGGTTTATATTATCATTACCAATCAATGTGATATATTTTTTTCCCACTATAATGCCTATTATAACGTATTTCAAGCAAGTGTGGATCGAGGAATAATAAATGCCTGCATATCTTCAGCCATCCACATCCATGATTTTCTAGAGTTAATTATTTGAATTTCTTCAATTTCTTGCCTCTTAATAAAGTGTTTGAGAGCATCAGTTAAAGTAAAGTAGTGAAGAGGTAGAGTTACAGGTATACAGTGAATAGTGAATATTTGAGTAATGTTCTAATCCAGATTATGAGAAGCAAGAACTACTCAACTAAATAAAGAAAAAAAAATCATTTCAAGAACTAAAAAGTGCAGTCTTCTCAAAGACCATTAAAATGGTATGATGAAACTGGCCCTCATCAGGACTGCCCAAGGAAAGGAAGAGCAAGAGTTTCCTTGTTGTACAAGACAAGTTCATTAGGGTTCCCAGCCAGAGTATGTTTTGGTTTGTTTAACACTTTTAAGTTACTACATGATTTCTTATGTGTTCCTTCAGTGTCTGGATGACTTCAGTATTCATTTACAATCTATTAAAAAAAAATCAATTAAAACACTGAATGAAAAGGTGTGTCCAAACTTTTGACTGGTACTGTATACCAATGTGGTCTTCGACAAGCCATAGTCCACTTGATTATCAATTGACATACAGATTTCCCATGATTTTTGGTACATTAGTGTATATTTTTATTAGTATCATTAACAGAGTGAGATTAATAGAGTGAGATATGTTGGTGATTGGCTGGCCATAGATTAAAGCAAATATTCTGGACCCCCTGAATGTCTCAGAATGAAAGAGAGGGTGCACGGGTCTAGGATAATTAAATCTACCGTGACACAGATTCAGTCTAAATCTATTTTCAGCTGGCAGAGCCAGACAACTGGCAGTATTTTGTCTCTTCTATCTTGCTAAGATAGAATTTATTTTTCTTCAGAGATATGAGCTGAAAGACATTTATGTGAGCAGCGCCCAGAGAACCTCTCTGACTCAAAACAATCCCTGATATGGTTCATAAAAAAAGGATTATTGCCACATAATTTAATTTTCTGTGTCAGAGGCTGTGCTGAAAGTTAGATTTAGTCAGTCTGGTGGCATCCCTGCACAAACCTGCAATTTTATTCCCAAAGAAACCTCAGTTACTATGTTTTAAGAGCTGTGCAGCGGGCCTTTGAACTGGGGTGGCAGAGGAAGTCCCTGGGTAGAGGGATGCATTTGTGCACCACTGTTTACTGAACGAACTGCGGGGATTGGATGTCTTTGCTCTATTCTAGCTTTCTGCACAGTGACTTCTACGCTATGATGGCTAACTCAACAAACAGTTGTTTACTTGTGAGGTATGAGGTCATACAGCTTTCAAGAGAAAATGAGGTAGTGGTTTTCTCCTACACCCGGCACGTCGCAATGCTTGTTTCTGTCTTAAACCTCATCATAACTCTATTTTCACGAGTTTAGGAATAAATCTACACTGATGGGCGTGATGGTCTGAAAGTGAGAAATGTTAAGGTTTCTATCTTGTGTTTTGGCAGCCAGAAAACACAGGTGCTCCACTGGCTGAAATGAACCCAGACAACAGTCAAATGTCCATTCCTATAGGTGCACCTAGACAATGTACACACTTTTTGCGCCCTTACAATACCATAAATGTAAGATGCCATTTTATTCCCACTAGTCCTGGGCGATTGTGGCTTAAAAAAAATAATAATAAATAATATATATATATATGTAATGTGTTTACAAAACAATTACTATATATATATATATATATTATATTTATTTATATAAATATATGAATCAATCAATCAATCAATCAATCAAAATTGAGAAATAACACACTAAATGAGTCACAGAAGCAACGTTAAAGAAAATATTATTATTGTTTTCCACAAGTAATCACTAATCCTCACCGGAGGTTTGATGGCGCTGGAGTTTTTAAAAAATGGTAGGATTTATTTCTAGCTAAATATAAGCTTTATCCCACCGGGTGTTTGTGTTGAAAGTGCTGTAACAGTGCTATAACTTTTTTTCAGAATGAGCTCAGTCCTCGTGGAACGTTTGGAATATGTATTAGTTAGTCTGTGGGAGGACATGGTAACCGGGGTAAGACGGATTAACATTTCAGAAATGAGTAGCGTTTTTTTGGATATTATTCGGATTAAAACTGTAATTCGATTTATCAAATTAATCGAGGAAATCGCCCAGCACTAAATCCCACCCCTATGAGAGAGTCAGCATGTTTAAAACTGGACAGTGAAACTGAAACACCTGGTTTTAGACCACAATAATTTATTTTGGTGACGGACAGTTCTGGTGGAAACAGGAGAGTTGAGGTGCACATTAAATTCTGCCGTGATTTGGGCAGCCATGGTTTTATGTTTTTTGGATACAAAAAACTGAACATCCCTTTCTGATAGCTTCCTCTTTTACCGTGTCCACAGTTAATCCTGTTGGATGTGGTTGGTCCTTCTTCTTGGTGGTGTGCTGACATTACCCTGGATACCGTGGCTCTTGATGCATCACAAAGACTTGCTGTCTTGGTCACAGATGCGCCAGCAAGACGTGCACCAACAATTTGTCCTCTTTTGAACTCTGGTATGTCTGTTACCCATAATGTTGTTTGCATTGCAATATTTTGAGTAAAACTGTGATACCCTGATAATTGAACCTTCACATTGAACATGCTAATGTTTGTTTAATTGAAATTAAAAGGGTCATGACAGTATGATGGTCGCAACCCTAAAAGAAACCCCAGACCAGTAGAAATCCTGTGAAGTGATGCCTCTTCTTCAGGTTCCTCTTACCCGTCTCAAATTTCCAGTAAAGTGCACAGTGAATCGGAGCATCAGAGAGAACAGCTTGTGTTGAATGGGCTCTGTGATGTATTCCTCTTTTGTGCTGCCGGCCGGGTGGGCAGTCAGTGAGGAAGACGTGCATTAATGGGAGTGGACTTTCGTTGATAGGAGTCCATTAGAGCAAAATGTGTTTGTCTCAGATTCAGGGCCAAACACCCGCACACCTGCGGCTGCTCCTCTCCACACAAACCTCCTTCCTCACTATTCATTAGCCTGGATCCTGAATCAGCTTTCTGCCCAGAATGGCTCCTCCCTGCTCTTCTCTTGGCGATAATGTGTTTGGATGTGGGCAATAACACAGGGTGGAAATGAGCTTTTAGGCAAAGAAAGCAGGTAAATTGGAAACAAGCTACTGGTTCTCTGTTGGATCGTTACGATACTGTATAATTAGGAAAGCAAGACTTTCATTATTCAGATATACCTGTATAGCTTGCATAGGTATAACAGATAAACACAAACAAAATCACAAAGTGATCCCGAGGCTGAGACCAACATTAATGTATTAAATTCTAGTCGAAAAGTATTTTACTTTTAAATCTCACATTGAATGGCCACTTCGGGTACATTTCTGGTGTGTTTCTATTTTGGTGGCAGAAAAAAACGCAAAGGTGCGCCACTGACTGAAATGAACCTAGACAACAGTCAATCCTTAGAGTCCATTTCTATAGGAGCTTCCAATAAACAGAACAAATAATAAAACAACATTGCTGTTCCCTTAAATGAGCTGCTGGCATATCTTCACAATGTAAACACGCAGGTCAGTATCCTCTGCTGAGACGCAAAAAAGAACCACGCCGTAAGATACGAACGCACCTAAGTCAGAAAGAACCACTCCGTAAGATACGAACGCACCTAAGTCAGAGCTCACCTTCCCTTTTAAAGGGAATCACAACTGGTTGATACACTGATTGGTTTCTTTTTAATGTTAAGCCTCAAAACAAACCTATGATTAATGCCTTGCACAGATCGACATGCGCAAAAGGCATGTACTAATTCTCTTAATTAATCATGGGTGTGTTTTTGGTGTGCTCTGACTGTGTAGGCTTGCTATTTCAGGGACGCAGCTACCTGGACGTGTCCAAAGCTTCTCAGCAGAGGAAAATGACATGCTTGATGTAAAAGTAAACTGCCAACGGACACATGCTATGGGTTTGTGCACTGCTGCGTGTCTATGTATGCAAAACAAGCGGGGGTTTCAGGGGATGCAACTTTGTTAACAATTCGCTGCCAAGATAGCAATGAACTTCTGACTGGCTGTTGACTGTCAGGGTTCTAATCAGTCAGTGGCGCACCTATATATTCTGTTGCCAAGATTGCAATACGCCAGAAATGTACCTGATCATTGCATTTTGTATTTACTTACATGTATTTACATTTTACACAACCTTTTTGGGAACTGGGCTTAATGAATATATACTTTTATAGAACTGCAAATACAAGTTACATCCTTAAAGAAAAGTTGAGAATAGCTTCAACACACGTGTTAACATGACATGTTAATTATGAAAGAGGTTTGCATACATATGAATGAGCCAAGAATGACTTTTCATCATAAAAGAAAAAAAAAAAACATTATATTGAACGTTAATGTCATATCATGTCATTTTATATTATTCTTTGAACACGTTCTATTCAAGTATGCAAAGACAGAATACAATATATAAAGCATACACTCATTAAAATATCTGAGAATCATGTCATTAGAGTTACATCACAGGAATCCTGTTAATATTTAAAGTTGCCATAGTTCAAAAATGACCTGAAATCAGTTATGCAGACCCAAACTTTTCTGAGACCAATTATTATGACCACCTCCTTGTTTCTATACTGGTCTATATGTTTTCCAGATCCAGTTATCATATAGAAGGATGTTGTAGTTCTATAATTACAGACTGTAGTCCTGTATCTGTTTCTCTGTGTACTTTATATATTTTACTGATTTCACCATGTTCTTCAAAACTCAGGATTAACCACCACAGAACAGCTATTATTATTATTGTTTGGGTGGTGGGTGATTATTCTCAGCACTGCAGGGATTAGCACTGATTAGCATGGTGGTGGTGTATGAGGTGTTACTGTGTGTGTGTTGCGCTGGTACAGTGATAGAGCTTAAACCAGCCCCAAAAAAATGCATGTTCTGCCCGAGCCCCGCCCGACCCGCCCAATAAACTGTCATTATGAGCCAGAGCCTGATTTAAACCTGACATTTTTTAGTACGTAGAATGGTAAAACTCTTTGTGCTTTTTTTAAAGCATTTTCGAGCTGTTTAAATGAGTGAAATCTGTTCAGATTGACGTTAATTAACATTGCAACACTGAAGAAGCATATACCTATTATTTAAGAAAACAGCTACACACAGCTCTGCAAGTCAAATGCTGACAAAGCTGCATGATTATAAAATTCTACAGGAGTTGGACAATCAAACTAAAACACCTGGTTTTAGACCACAATAATTTATTGTCCAGACAGACAGTTCTGATGAAAACAGGAGAGTTGTGGTGCACATTGAATTCTGACGTGATTTGACCAGCCGTGGTTTTATGTTTTTTGGGTACAATCCGGGTTAGCACCCGAACATCCCTTTCAGACAGCTTCCTCTTACAGCGTCCACAGTTAATCCTGTTGGATGTGGTTGGTCCTTCTTGGTGGTTTGCTGACATTACCCTAGATACCGTGGCTCTTGATACATCACAAAGACTTGCTGTCTTGGTCACAGATGCGCCAGCAAGACGTGCACCAACAATTTGTCCTCTTTTGAACTCTGGTATGTCACCCATAATGTTGTATGTATTGCAATATTTAGAGCAGAACTGTGCTCTTACCCTGCTAATTGAACCTTCACACTCTGCTTTTACTGGTGCAATAATGTGCAATTAATGAAGATTGGCCACCAGGCTGCTCCAATTTAGCCATGAAACCTTCCACAGTAAAATGACTAAAATGGTGTTTCAGTTTTATTTTCCAACCCCTGTATGTCACAGACTATTTTTATGAGCCCGACCCGGGCAGAGAATCTAAGCTCTATACAGTGAGTGTATCAAATAATAATAATAGCTGCTCTGTCGTGGTTTTCTATCCTGTGGGTTCTGAGCATTGAAGAACAGGGTGAAAGGAGAGTAATAAAGTGTACAGATAATAGAACTACAAAGCAGCTGAAAAAATGAATAACGGGTGGAGAAACAAGGAGGTGTATAGTGTAGTTTGTAGATAAAACAGAGTTACTAACCAGAAGGACCAGCCATAGTCCCACGTGTGCGGCCTCCAGTCTTCTGGACCCAGACTGACAGTGATCTGAAACACTTGTGTGTACATCATGTGAGCCACCATGCCGAGAAGACCTGAGAAGTAAGCACAAAGCCCAGTAAACATTAATGATACACTCATCAAATGACATGGTTGGGTTTTTTCATGCTAATATCAATATCATAAATTTTTGCCTCTGTAATTAAGGGTGACAAGCTACGACTTGTTTGCTACCAAAGAATTACCAAAGAATTCATTTGGGTGTCTGAGCGTGGTGTTGAGTGAAAGCCCGCTTACAGAATTTAAATTGGCCTGCCAGCTGCTGCTGTAAATTCTTTAGGGCTTTCAATGAAATCCATCATGTAAAAATATAGTTTTGAGTCAGAAGCAGAATTGAATTAATCTTTCCATGGTCATGCTACACAGTTACACCACACAAATTAAGCAGCTATCTGTTACTGGAACCGTCCTTCAGCTGGATAAAAAATGCATATGTATGATGTACTGTATGCTTTAATTAAAAAGTTATTAAGGTTTTCAAGTTTGCAGTCATTTGGTAAGTTTGGGCTTCCCTGATCATTTTTATGATTATCCTTTATAAATCATTGGTTGTTCAGATCAGCAATTTCAGTTAAACATATATCATATAGCAGATGAACACAGTGATATTTGATTTGAGAAGTGAAATGAAGTTAACAGGATTTACAGAAAGTGTGCAATAATTCTTTAAACAAAATTAGACAGGTACATCAATTTGGAAACCCCAACAGAAAAAAGTACATCAATATTTAGTAGATCCTCCTTTTGCAGGAATAACAGCCTCTAAACTCTTCTTCTATCTTCCAATGAGAGTCTGGCTTCTGGTTGAAGGTATTTTGGATCATTCTTCTTTACAAAACATCTCCAGTTCAGTCAGGTTTAAATCACACCACAGATTTCTAATAATATTCAGGTCTGGGGACTGAGATGATCATTCCAGAATGTTGTACTTGTTCCTCTGCATTAGAGGTGGGCGGATCGATCCAAATATCGATAATATCGATACCAACGCTGGTATTGGTATTGAGCAATACTCGTGTAAAAATATCGATATTCAAGCTTTTTTCTCTGCCGCACGCACTGACTGCTGCGCACGAGGATTCACCACAGTCTACTCTCTGGTCTCTTGTTGTTGCACATGCGTCACATGGCTCAGCAAAGCCAGCCAAACCGCCACGCAGGTAGGCTCAGCCTGGCCCCGCCCACTCAGCGCTCTCCTCGAGTCGACAGGCCTCTACCTCAGGAAATTAGTGTTGAGTGATATTTTTTTACACTCTGTTTATTTAAGAAAAACTTGCATTTGAATTGCACTGAAAGGAAGACAATTCCTTATTTTTTATTGTTTTTCCAAATGACAATTCTATTAAAAAAAAGAAACAAAGAAACAAAGAACTAGAAAAGATGTCTAGTGAGGGGAGAATTTTTGTTTTATTTTTTATTTTTTTTTATTTTATATTTAAACTTTGTTTTGTTACTGTTCCATTGTTTCTAAACAAAAAATGTTGATTGTGATACTGTTTGGTGAAATTATATCCTAGGTTTTTGGATCATTTGAATCTATAAAGCTTAAATATTAAAACGTATCGGTATCAGTATCGATATCGTCAATACTGGCCCTGCGTTTACTTGGTATCGGATCGATACCAAAATTCCCGGTATCGCCCACCTCTACTCTGCATGAATACTTTAGTGGATTTTGAGCAGTGTTTAGGGTAATTAATCGTCCCTTAATCGTTTTCATGTATTTAATATGAATCTACAATGTAGAAAACCATTAAATAAAGACATAAAGTAAATCATTGAATGAGAAGGTGTGTTCAAACTTTTGAGTGGTACTGTATTTTAGTGGTGACAGTTGATTAAAAAAATAATCTGATCAACCACATCTTTTCTTCTTCTTAAGACAAAACTTTTAGTAATAGATTTTTAAACTGAAAGAAAATAATGAATGTATGATTGGCAAATTGTATTACACTTGCCATCAGATGTGTGTGTGAGAGAGAGAGAGAGAGAGAGAGAGAGAGAGAGAGAGAAAGAGAGAGATTTGCACTTAGCAGTAGTAAAGCACATCACTAAATACAACACCAGGCTGAGGCCAAACTTGGTAATGTGATTAATCTGTGTAAAAACAAAAAAAAAAAATGACATTATGTTGTCATAAATACAATACATCCAACACATCCAATTGTTTGCAGAAGACAATATGATCTAAGCACAGTCTAAACTAATGGGGTAGTAAATTTGTGCACATTAATTCAGAGAGATCCTATAAAAGTGTGTTATTAATTTAATTTAACGGACTTAATCAATTCCCGTCACTTAAAATCTAAATCCCAGTTGACTGTCACTTCCCTGCAAACTAAATCCTCTTTATCAGACCCTTTTTTTACATGCATTGATTACTGTTTTCAGTGCAAAAACTGACATATGACATCAACTTTAAGCTACAAATTCTACATAGATCAGTGTATATACAAGGAACCTTGGCCAATACAAGGAATCGAATATTCTTATATCTAATATATTCTAAGATTTTAAAGGGGCACTCCTTGATTTTTGCTGACTCCACCCTCAGCTCAAATTTGTAAAAGGCTAAAAAAATAGGAGGGGAAGTTTAGGAGGAGAAATGGGTGATGTATGGGTTTAGAGGTGGGGCAGGAGGCTGAGCTGCAGCAGTGAGCAAGGAAATGCAAAACACAGATGGTTGCAGTATTATTGATTAATTGATCTGCATATTTTGATGATTTTTTCCTTGTTCCAAAGTACACGACACATCATCCTCACCTAAAGCACAGCTGAACCTGAGAGGGCGCTGCAGAGGCAGAAATGAAAATGACCACAATAAAAGCATTTTTTTTAAAGGTTAGGAAATGTTTGTTTTTTTTAAGCAGTACTGGTATGATTCATTAATTCAAGGGAACACATTTCAGCTATTAATGAAAAAAATATGTTTTTTTTTAAAGGGTTTAGTAGCTCTTTAAATAAGCATATAAAATGCTAACACTTTTTAATAACTTTGAACGATACAACATTAACTACTGATTAATAACTGTTATTTGTCACATTTTTAGAAACTAAAAAGTTGCTATCATTTTAGTAAATAGTAATGAACGCATTGGCAACATGAACTGCAATTTTTTTCTAGCAATAATTTATTAATGTTCAAATTCTAATGAGCTAATGATTTGCTTACATTTTTTATATAAAAAAATCCATGCTGATAAATAAGTGTCATGTGTGAGCATTTGTTAATATTCAAATTCTGATTAACTTCTGCTTTGTTCACATCTACTGATCATTAGTTAAGAATATATTAATGAAAGTATTATAAAGTTTTACCTATAAAACAAAGGTATTGCTGCTGCAGACTAAAATTAATATACAATAAATATGAATGAACTGTACTTCTGTGATCTACTGTACAGTATATTCAATGCACTGCTTTTACTCCACTGCAGTAACTCAAGGCTGAGCGCCGCTCACACGCTAACAGCATCTCCTTCAGCTGTTGATTGATGCTGGCGAGTGGCAGTGCTCTGAACCTTTTTAACCCGTGTCAGCTGACCGAGCCCGAGCTCATCACTGGGTGGGAGTTTTCTTCCCAGGACCTCCACGCCCAGCGGAGGCTGCAGCTGGAATTAGTGAGTCTTAAAGGCCCAAATGAACAGAGCTAGGGGCCAGTGGGCAAATCAAATAATCCAAATTCAAAAAGCAGCAGCTGTTCTTGGCAATCTGACAGCAAGGGTTTACCTACCCAGCGCTGCTGAGCCGCTCCGTGCAGACAGACAGGCCTGTCACTGCACACGACCAGTGTTGGGAGTAACGGCGTTAAAACTAACGGCGTTAATAACGCCGTTACTTTTTTTCAGTAACGAGTAATCTAATTAATTACTATGACTGTAACTATAACGCCGTTACCATTTCCGACACCCCGTTACTGCACGTTACTTTAGCAGCTCTATGAACTTTTTTTTTTTATTTCGCTTTGCCCTGGTTAACCCCTCCTCTGTCCGGTGAACTTGAGCTTCTGGCCGCTGTGCCTGTGGTTTGGCGTGGTGAAGTGAGGCACAATTGTGACGATTTGCGTGCTCTAATCAATTCAGTGATTGCCGTGGACAGGCCAAGTTCCGAATTAAGGACGTTAAACTCTTTTTAGATGCTCCGGTTTTTGTGGTGCTGCTGCTTTCTCTTTTAGAGCTTAGATTCTCTGTCCGAACCCGACCTGACCCGAGGACCGACCCGAAATCAGGCTCCTATTTTTATTTTATATAAAGCTCTGGTGTGATAATCACAATGTTGCTAAGTAACCAATTATTATTGTTCACTAAAGCGAACGAAATAGCGAAAATTGAAAGTGAAAAACATTTGTGTTAACTGAATCTAATAAAAACGGTAATTAAAAGGAAAAACATAACTATCTCGAACTGTATTTTGTGTTTATAAAACTAACTAAAACGAACTGAAATTACTGATAGAATACCCTCATTTTTGTGTTTAATTTATTTATAAGCGCTGTTGTACAGCGGAGTTGTACAGCGGGAGTTGTTGTGCCGAGCGCGCGGCACTCGTGGTCCGTTAGTTCTTGTGTAAAGCGCTCGTGCTAGCAAGCCCACCCTAAAATGAACAGAACAAATAAAAACAAAATAAAATTAAACTATAATAAAAATGAAAACTGTAATCACGTAGCTCTGGGCGCACGTGAACGCCTCCGCGTTTGACTTGCAGCATTGTGTGTAGCTGTTCTTAAAAATCATTTAAATTAAATAATAGTTCTATGCTTTTATGTTACAGTGTTAATTAACATAATTCTGATTATATTTCGCTCATTCAATCAGCCCGAAAACAGACAGTTTATGGGGCGGATCGGGTCAGGCTCATAATGACAGTTTATGGTTCGGGCTTGGGCAGAATGTGCACGGGCTCTGGCTGGGTCGGATTTTTTGGGCATGATCTAAGCTCTATTCTCTTTTGGTGAAGCTGTTATATTAATACCATTTTAACGGGCATTAAATTGTTGTTTTTGTCCATTATTTTGTTTTATATATACATATTTCTTTTGAGTGTGGCTTGGTTTGTTAAATTTCATCCCCAGACGCGTTTTTCCGCTTTTTTCAGTATTACAAGTTTTAGTAATTTTCTTTGGTTGTGTGGAGAATTTCGTTTTATTTTTTTGAAATTCGTTAGATTATATTTTTGTCAACATTTTGGGTTTATTTTCGTTTGATATTTTTTGTTATTTTTCTAATAATAATAGTAAATGCATAATTGATTTCCTTTTTTTGACGGGCGAATAATAAAAAGTAAGGCGATAGTTACTTTTACTGGTAACTAATTACTTTTATAGTGGAGTAACTCCGTTAGTAACTCAGTTACTTTTTTGGAGAAGTAACGAGTAACTATAACTAATTACTTTTTCAAAGTAACGTGCCCAACACTGCACACGACAGAGCGGGGTTTTACCCAATGCAGTGAAAACGTATTGAAAACCCTATAGAAACATATGAGCAAACTTTGGCTTGTGTACATTACAAGCGCCATCAACCCCTTAAAGCTCCACTAGGTAGAGTTTTCGAGATTTTGTGCTCGCGGGCTCCCCCTACAATTGTAGAGTGTAATAAATAATGTTTCAGGCTGATTAGTTTCTCTTTCTCGTTTTCTTTCTAGCTTTCACAGACATATTCAGTCTTTTTCCAGCTTATGCCAGAGTGTCTGTATGTTAGTTTTTATAAAGAATGAACCAGTAGTCCTTGTAGAACTGTTAGAACTAAAGGTCGGAAAGCAGGTCGCAGTTCTCGCGAGCGTTGGTCGCGGCCGCCTCGGAAAACTTACACAGCCTGGTTTGAGCTCAGAGGAGCTCCGGCACAGACACGAGAGCACCGCTATTCCTCCTATCACACCTCAATGCAGCACTGCAATGAGTTTCAAGCTGTAATTTTACTACTTTAAAAAGATCAAAAATCAAGGAAATCCTACCTAGTGCTGCTTTAACAGGCCAAGTATTTTGTCAATTGTATGTCTGACATTAAACCACTAAATCTTGAGGATTTCTATTCAAGTATTACATAAAAACGCTTTCATGTTTGATAAGAAAACATTACTGAAAATCATAATTGTAATTGTAATAGAAAATATAAAAGACAAACTAAGATAAGCATCTAGTGAGATCTGTCCAACAGTATAATTGGATGTGGAATTACTATTTGGTACACGACAGGCCATTGTTGCCCTTTGAGTTTAATTGTTGTAACTGCTTATTAATGGTTTATAAGCTAATTAATAACCACTAATATACCATTTGTAACCTTTTTATAAACATTTCATAAACTAGCCTTATTTTAAAGTGGTACCAAATAGTTTTGTCCTCCATCAGTGCAGACATGGACAATAAAACCAAAAATCAACTAAAACTATAATTAAAATTGATTTAAGTAGGTCTAAAACGAATCTGATAAAAATGTTGATACACAATCTTTAATAATAAAATGTGTGTCAGATTCTGAAAGCTCCATTGTGTCGGGCCAAATTACTGAATTAATTCTGAGATTTTTTGTATCTGTTAGCTCAAAATAGAGTTTCTCCATCAAACCTTTATTACTTTTCCAAAACTTTCTGGGTATTTCCATTGTTCCAAAACATTTTTTAGGCCTGGAAAAGGCTATTTTCCCAGGTTTTCATGTCTGTACAAAGCCTGGTCATCTTCTGGAATATAATCAAGAGGAAGATGGAGGATCACAAGCCATCAAACCAAACTGAACAGCTTGAGTTTTTGCACCAGGAGTAAAGCAGCATCCAAAAGCAGTGTGTAAGACTGGTGGAGGAGAACATACCAAGATGCTGTTAAATGAAAACTGTGATTAAAAACCAGGGTTATTCCACCAAATATTAATTTCTGAACTCTGACAACTTTATAACTGTGAACTCATTTGCATTATTTGAGGTCTGAAAGCTCTGCATCTTTTTTGTTTTTTCAGCCATTTCTCATTTTCTTGACCATTCAAAGCCTGGTCATTATAATGTATGTCAGAGGTATGTCCCGTATTTAGGGAAAACTGAATTCCTGCACAGTTTTTTTCTGCTTTTCCTGCTTAAACATGTCTGATTTAAGTCAGTTTAAGTTAAGTTGGTGTGTTAAAGCAAAGAAAATAAGCAAGCTGTGCTGTGCTGGACCCCGACCTCGGTTCTCCACCCCTGGGCTACAGTATGACTAACACAGCATTCATGCATCACCAGATGGGTCTACAGTCTCTAGCTACACACCAGCAAGGTGCAGCTAAAATTACCTTTCTCAATATTTTGACATTTATTTTAAACAGATTTTCTTTTCTAAAAATCTCCCAGGCTTTCCGTGCTTTGGGAACGTCTAAACAGCTTGATTTTGTTTGTGATAATTAGGCCCAAACGCTGCTTTTCTACTCTTTAGAAGCTGTTGTTTGGGAGATAAATAGCAGGAATGTCCTCGGGGCGATCTAGAATTTGGCGCCTTAGCCAAGGGCAAACAGCGGCGCTCAAAAGACATCAGTCTTAGAAGTTTATGCTTCTCGTTCAGGTGCCAAACCCTGTGGTGCCTCTGCAAACTCAAACCCACAACCCTCTGGCAAGCATCTCCAAACACTGAGCTGTCTGCACCCGGTAGAGTAATTTCAGAGTGTCTACAGCACAGTAGGGAATGCTGGCCTTATAAACTGAGATTGATGTTGACAAGGCACTAAAGAAATGGGTTTCTATCGCAAAAGATGATGCAGAAATAACACAGGGGCTGAACTCCAGTTTACCGCATCATTAGGGGGAGGAATAGAAAGAATGAAAGAGGGATCGGGGGAATCAGGAGTGTGCTGATACTATAAAAGCTGATTCCCAACACAAGTGTTTTTTAAGAGAGCTTTTTTTTTTTGACATCCGACTGACGGGATAGATTTCCTCTTTTTTAGGCATTTCATGCCGAACCATACGCAAGGATACTTTAAAAAGAGTTTGACACTTTTTTTAAAGTCTCTCATTTTGTCATTACTCTGCAAAAACTATCTACAATGTTTGCAAAACTGAAACTGGAGATCATCCATTTGAGATCATTTCCAATCACAACTCCTTCTCTGACATTCACGAGAAACTGTTGAATATTTTTTTACATTAAATCATTCATTTCCAACTTTACCCAATGTTCTCCCCAATTTGGAACTCCAATTACCCAACCCAAACATTACCTCAAGATACTAGAAAAGTATCAAAATACTCAATACATACATAAATGCATACAGCTCTGGAAACAAATAAGAAACCACTTAAAAATGATGAGTTTCTTTGTTTTTACCAAATTGAAAACCTCTGGAATAAAATCAAGAGGAAGATAAATAATCACAAGCCATCAAACCACCAAGCTGAACTGCTAGAATTTTTAAACAGGAGTGGCATAAAGTTATCCAAAAGCAGTGTAAAAGACTGGTGGAGGAGAACATGATGCCAAGATGCATGAAAACTGTGAATAAAAACACCAGGGTTATTCCACCAAATATTGATTTCTGAACTCTTAAAACTTGAATATGAATATGAACTTGTTTTCTTTGCGTTATTTGAGGTCTGAAAGCTCTGCATCTTTTTTTGTTGTTATTTCAGACATTTCTCATTTTCTGCAAATAAATGCTCTAAATGACAATATGTTTATTTGGAATTTGGGAGACATGTTGCCTGTAGTTTTAGAATAAAACAACAATGTTCGTTTTACTCAAACATAAACCTATACAAAGCAAAATCAGAGGAACTGATTCAGACAATAAAGTGGTCTCTTAATTTATTCCAGAGCTGTATATGTCTACTAAGAGCTTGAAAGAGATTCTACTGTTCTACAGAGTTCCATCTACCCTCTCAGAAAGAGTGTTGACAACTGTGCTCCCTCTCTCGGGCTCTGGCCACTGATGCCAAGCAGCATGTCCCGGGATTCGGACCAGCAACCCTTGCATCAAAGGAAAGCCACTTTTACTGCTGGACCACTCAGATCTCTTGTGTGTGGACATTTAAGCCGCAACTTTTTTCACACGCTTTGAACACTGCGGCTAATATATATTTGTTTTTTGTTTTATGGCCAAAAGAGCTTCATGCCACTAAAACATAAATAAAACAAAAGTGCTTTACTCACTCAAACAAACTGATTTAAATAAAACAAATGTAAAGATTAAACCAGGGCTCGTCAGGACAACAAAGTATTTGCAGCGACTCGACATCTGTGTGAATCGTGCATTTAAAATGGCGCTCCGAGCTAAGAGGAAGGCCTGGATGAAAAGCGGCGAAAAATAATTTGCCAAAACCAGCCGCTTGTAAAAAGCAACTTCAGCTTAAGTCTGTCAGCAAAATCCACTAACAGCAACAGATTTTAAAAGGCTGGACAGCTGCTGGTCACAACTTTTCTTTTTTAATATCTGGACTAGTTTATCCTTTTAATATCTGGACTACTTTAGTTTTTTAATATATGACGACTTTATTCTTGTAATATTACGACTTTACTGGTATTTTTTAAACCAGCAACGTTGCAGCACTGTTCGCACTACATAACGTTATTTGTGTACGTAGCTTATTTAATTAAACGTTTAATTAAACCTGATGGCTGTTATATACTACTGCTGCTGCTCCATCTAGAGTGTGATGACAGACCACATTTCAATAAGTTGTGCCAACTGCTCAGGACTGGACAGAAGAGCTCTTCAGAGGGTCATCAATTTCGCCCAGAAGATCTCAGGCTGCTCACTCACTGCCCTCTTTAGAGGAAGTTTCCATCTCTCTCTGCCACAGTAAAGCAGCCAGCGTAGTTAAACCCGTCCCACCCTGAACATCACCTGTTTAATCTGCTGCCCTCCACATCACAGACAAACAGAATCAGAAACAGCTTCTATCCCAGAGCCATATCTGAACACTGGCTAAGAGTAACGTTAAAACTGACTATTTTGGACATGCATAAAATGGGCTGGGTTGGATTGGGCTCATGAAAATGGTCAGTGATGTAGGCGTCAAACAAATCAGAATATTTTTTGTATATTTTAGAATCTTTAAAGTAGCTCTTCCAGCACATCTTTGCTGTATTTTCTCAGTCAGTTTTATGAGGTAGTCACCTGAAATTTCAGTCTTTCAGTTAACAGCTGTGCTGAACTCATCAAGAGTTAATTATTTAAATTTCTTGTCTCTTAATGTGTTTGAGAGCATCAGTTGTAAAGTTGGTGAAGAGGTAGAGTTGTCTCTCGAAGTGCAAAACTGATCGAGACATACCTCAAGCGACTTGCAGCTGTAATCGCAGCAAAAGGTGGCGGTACAAAGTATTAACGCAAGGGGGCTGAATAATATTGCACGTACCACTTTTCAGGTTTTCATTTCTAAAAAATAGTTTAAAATATCCAATAAATTTCATTCCACTTCATGATTGTGTCCCACTTGTTAATTCTTCACACAAAATTACAAATTCGTATCTTGATGTTTGAAGCCTGAAATGTGACAAAAGGTTGGTCGAATACTTTTGCAAGGCACTGTAGCTGAACATTTGTGGCCACGAATACTTAACATTCGAGTTAAGTATTAAAAGTTAGAAAAATTCGAGTTAAACTTAAAATAACTGAGTTAAGTCTAAATTTCGCCATTGGCAGCTTCTTTTCCATTGGCTTCTGGCACAATCTATTTGCGTAGTTGGTGTGTCTGACTTTTTTTTTGACACTCTCCATCAGTGTTTAGTCATGTGTATAGCCAAGATGTTTCATGCTTGTGGCCCACATCTGGACAGCGGGTCGCCTATTGCTAACCCCTGGTTTAGAGTCTAGCAAAATAGAATAAAACAAACACATAAACCTTGGTTTGGAATTGAATGAGTGTAAACACCCTTCGAATATGAATTGAGACTGTAGAGCTGCAGAAAGAGGTGCAGAATGGAGGAGGTGGTCAGAAATACAGAAATATAGCCTGGAGGCCTTTAATGATTTTTTTGATTCTA
Source organism: Astyanax mexicanus (assembly GCF_023375975.1). NCBI lineage: Eukaryota > Metazoa > Chordata > Actinopteri > Characiformes > Acestrorhamphidae > Astyanax > Astyanax mexicanus. Next base: position 6,493,645 of record NC_064426.1, read on the forward strand.
TTAAATAATAAAGGCTAAAACTCTGCTCTGTGTGGGTCTGGTAGTCGACGAAGGGAGGCCAGCACAGGAGAAATGAAACAAATGGGAGAAGACAAAGACATGTTATTGCGATATTATTGCAGTAAATCATCCTGTTAAGAGTCTATGTTAATCCCACTTAACTTTGACCTCATTGTGCCTCTTTAATTTAGAATTGTTGCTGTAAAAACAACTATAATATGCTGCAATATGTTGAGTAAAAACAACTATAAAATATAATCATTGCAATAAACCTGAACTGGTAAGATAGTTACTTTAACTTAAAACGTTATGTTTCAAGTTTGCCACATTTTGAGTGTCAATTACTTGTGGTTTGTCTGTTAAACTTAAAGATTAAAAACTTTAAGTTTTTATACTCCATGCAGTATAATAAATGACAAAAAAAAAAGTTTTAAAAAATAAATTCACTTAACGCAACAAATTACCTCAAATAATTTGAGTAGACCTAACTTATTAGTATTTACAGTGTAGCAAAATACAATGAAACAAACTCATGAATATGAATTGAGACTGTAAACTTAAGAAGAGTTAAGAGCATCTGGATGGAAGGTCTAACAACTTGTAAAACTTGGTGCAGAGTGGAGGAGGTGGTCAGAAATATAGTCTGGAGGCCCGACATGATTTATTTATTATTATTATTATTATTATTATTATTATTATTATTATTATTATTATTTTATTTTTTTTAAATAATGGAAGCTTTACCCTTTCAGACCTGAATTATGTTCTAGTGAAAAATATGTAAACATGCTGTTTTCAAAATATATGCAAAAATATATAAGAACGCCCAAAAAAGAAGACTCAAATTTTCTAAAGTCATATTGACCTTTTTATTTCACAAATCATTCATAAACAGTAGCATTAACATGATAAAAGTGTTCTAAAATATAGAAAAAATAAAATTTGTAAAATTAGTAAAAATTAGCTTTTACTTTGCCTCGATTAGCTTTTACTTGTGCTGCCATGCCCTCAATGTTTACAGTGGGTGGGGCCAAGCTACTGTAAATTTTTCTATTGGCCAGTTATTGTTCTATTTGATGGACAATAGGCTTTAATTAGTGTTTTTTTTATGTGCACTAAACATAAAAAAGAAAAAAAAAAAACACATGATGTCCATTGTAATTGTACATTGTACACAGGGTCTGAAAGGGTTAAACTCTGCTGTGTTTGGGTCTGGTAGCCGGTGGAGGGAGACCACTGGCACAGGAGAAATAAAACAAATGGGAGCAGACAAACATGTTATTGCGATATTATTGCAGTAAATCAATTTTCTGTTTCTGCTCTAAACCCGCTGTAAAAGTGATTTATTAGAAAAGAAAAGACTAGAATAGAAGAGAAAAAGAGAAACGCTGCTTTTCCATCTGAAATGCTGCGGGAGTCGGAGTGCACTGGATGGATGGGAGCCTGTGCTTCACTCACCCTGTGCTTACCTGTCGCGTCTGCTGTGAATTTCAAGTAAGTCCGAGCTGCGAGTGTGTAATTGGCGGCGGGAGAGGGTATGGAAGTGTACCTGAGAGAACGGTGAAGACTGCGGCGAAGGCGTTCAGCTTCAGCCCATCGATCACGTTACTGGAGTGAAAGAGCTCCAAGCACATTAGACTGAAGCCAACCACCAGGAGCATGATGTATAGCACCTCAGAGACCACTGACAGCCAAAGGACACCTGCAGCACCACACACACACACACACACACACACACACAGACGCAGAGAGAAACACACACATAAACACACATACCCCGGCGAGCACTCAGCCACCGCCTCATAATTCTGTCTGTCAGGTTCCTTCACACAGTCTGGCGAGAGCAAACTCCTGCCTCGGCCTCCAGCATACGCAAATAATACGAGCGGGTCCTGGGATTAACCCCTTTAAACTCTGGGCTTATCGTTCATTTATTAATATTCAGCTTATTTAATCAAGAATTAGTATTAATTATTAACTATAATCACTGATAACGATTCATTCAGGAAATACTAGCAGGCAAAAACCTTGTATTCCTAAAACAGGTAAAAGGAAAAAAAGTGAACACTTGTCTAAAGGGCAGTTTCTCAGACAGGGATTAAGTCTATTATTGAACTACACCGATGATCTAAAGAATACTAACGCGTCTCAAAAAAATAGAATATCATTGAAAAGTTTTTTCAAAATGTGAAACTCATATACCATAGGTCGGCAATAGGCGGCCTGCGGGCCAGATGCGGCCCGCAAGCAAGAAACATCTGGCCTGTGAGGTTGAACTATAATGAAAAAAAAAATCGGACTGTCCGTCTCAAAAATGCTCTTTATTTAGAAACTTAATTTTGCAAAACAGAAAAATTTATTAAAGATTTTTTGATAGAGCCACGGGCTGTTAGATAACTGCTAGCTTCTTTATTCTGTTATTTTTTTTTTTTATTCGTTTGTTTTTTTTTATTTAACAAACAGGTATATCATTTATAGCGCCCCCAATGGTCAGTCCACAGATTTCACCCACATCAGCCCACTTGAATGTCTGCTTGTCATTTTAAGAGCGCTCTCCCGCCACTGCTCCCGCCACCGCTCCCGCCACCGCGCCCGCCAATCCCCCCCCCCCCCCCCAAGTGCTTGTGGCCCGCCATGTAATGGCTTGGAAAAAATCTGGCCCGCGGCCAAACTTAATTGCCGACCCCTGTCATATACTATATATAGATGTATTATACACAGAGTGATCTATTTTAAGCGTTTATTTATTTTATTGTTAATGATAATGGCTTACAGCCAATGAAAACCCAAAAAATCAGTGTCTCAGAAACTTCTCCTGCTGGAAAATGAAATCTGCATCTCCATAAAAGTTGTCAGTAGCAGAGGGAAGATGCATGAAGTGCTTTTTTTTTAAGATTTTGTGGGAAAACAAAACTGCACTGACCTCAGACTTGATAATAAAACACAGTGGATCAACACCAGCAGATGATCAGCATGTCTCTCCAAACCATCCCGGAGGTGCTGAACAATAGTTGCTGCTTTTCCTCCACGCTGTGAAGCTCCAGCTCATCCCAATGAAATCACCTCAAATCACCATCTCAGTTCATCAGGTTTAGATCAGGGGATTATTGTGGAGGATAAACTATTTTTTTACTGTTTTTTTTACTGTAATACGTTATTTAATATGTGCCTCTTAATTGTTTTCAACTGTTGTCTTTAATATTAATATGCATAGAAAATAATTTAAATAGATAAATAAATAAAAAAAACACTGAATGAGAAAGGGTGTCCAAATTTTGACTTACATACTTACATTCAGGACAAATTTGGAGCAGGAACAATATGATTTTATTATAAAATGGGGATAATTTGGGGAAATGTGTCTGTATCGTCAGTTTGGTTGTTTTTTCCTCTGTGTGTGTGTTCTTGAGCAAAAGTATTTTCCTCTAAAATGGATGATTAACTGTGTTTGTGAATTTCAGAAGGACTTTTAAGAAAATTTGGGTGGAAGTGGTGATCATGTGACCTTTAATATTTGGAGTGTTCTCATTGGTTGTTTTGTAATCATGTGTGTTTTAAAAGCAGGAATGCTATTAACTTTCGTCTTTTAACCCTGATGAAGGCCTGAGTGCCAAAATGTGTTGGTTATTCTTGTATTGCTAATAAATCAGACGTTCTCCAGTCAACAAGTGCTGCTGGTTTTGACCATTTTTTGATCAGTGATCCATCTGCTTCTATTATAAAATGTGCAAGAAGTTTTTACTTACTTTCTTAATAATGATGACTAGGTCTAATGATCTGGGTCTAGGGATCCAAAAAGTGAGTCAAGTAATTCCTGAAAGTGAACCAGTCTCATAGATTGAATGACATCCATTAATTATTGTGAATTCCCTGACTTAAATCTTACTGCTTTTGTTTATTAACTGGTGGCTGTCGTTGGATAATCAGCGCTTCCTGACAGAGTCTGAACGGACCCCTCCGCATCACGCGCTCAGCGAAGCCTGGACTCCGAGGACGATGAGTAAACAGATAAACAGACAATAGATACGCTCTCTCCAGGACACCAGGCTCTCATTAATGTCAGTTAAAGAAGACGCTCCCGCGACAGAAACATCTGCAGTGGAGAAAAGCAGAGTCCGCTCTGGTATCTGCTGCTGAAATTGAATTCTTCTCCGGGTGATCAGGGGAAATTCTCTTATCTGACAGACGGTCTCAGGAGTGTTCCCCCAATAGCTATCACTGTTCCTCATTAGCCGAGTCCCTCACTGCCTCACAGAGTCCTGGGAGAAGCGTGAACAGAGAGTGCTGGGATTGTTTCGGCCTTGCCTTGGACCTGCTGCTCACTACTGTCCTACACCACCATGCACCATCAATAAAAGTCAAGTTGTTTTGTCACTAATTTTAGAGGGTTGGATTATTTTTAGTATTATTATTAACATAGAGAAAGCTTGCTTACTCATGATAGATGCAAGTATTAGGCCACCTACAGATTAGCCTTTTTTATAATACCTAAATTTTTCAGATTAACAAACAAATTAAGCATTTACACAATATAAAAGGTTATAAATGATAATATAATTTGTTAAGGGAAAAATCTATTCAACTCAACATGGCCTTGTGTAAAAAAAATTGAAGTATTCGCCCAACTAAAACAGGGTAGCACAGATCATTGCTAACCTGAAAATTAAAAATAAATAAATAAAAAATAAATAAATAAAAATGAATTTATACTTTTTTTGTTGAATCTATGCCGAATCTGCATTTTAGTGGATTTTTTTGCAAGTGGCCTGGGGTGGTCCTGATGAGAGCCAGTTTCATCATCATTGTTTTTTTAATAATCTTTGCTGTGACTGCACTTGAGGATACTTTTAAAGTTTTTAAAATCTTTCGGATTGACTGACCTTCATTTCTCAAAGTTACAAGGAATCATGTAGTAACTTGTAACAGTAAAAGTGTAAAACAAACCAAAATACTCTCTGTGAAACATTTAGGTGCTCTTATTTGGGGTTCTATTAACTTGCAGTTGCTGAGGCTGGTAACTCTGATGAACTATCCTGTACAACAGAGGAAACTCTTGCTCTTCCTTTTCTGTTGCGATCCTGATGAGAGCCAGTTTCATCACAACATTTTCTGATAGTCTTTTCAACTGCAATTGAGGATACTTTGAAAGTTCTTTGATACTTTGAAACTTTTTCACATTGACAGACCTTCATTTATTCAGTATTTCAGTATTTTTTCTTTCCTTTAGTTGAGTAATTCTTGCTTCTCATAATCTGGATTAGAACATTACTCAAATATTCACTATTCACTGTATACCTGTAACTCTACCTCTTCACTACTTTACTTTAACTGATGCTCTCAAACACTTTATTAAGAGAGAAGAAACAGCACAGCTGTTAACTGAAAGCCTGAATTCCAGGTGACTCTACCTCATTAGCTGACTGAGAAAATCCAGCCAAGATGTGTAAAGCTGTCTAATCTAAGCAAGAGATGCTAGACTGAAAAAAAAAAAAAAAATCAAACATAATCTGGTTTGTTTAATGCTTTTTTTTTTGTTTACTAAATTCTGTAATTCCATATGATTTTATTCATAGTGGCAAATATTTTTAAATAAAGAAAAAATATATAATTTTGACTGGCACTGTATGTGTTAATCACGTGTTCATAATAATTGAATAAATATTATTATTTGTTTGTTTTTTATTTGCAGAGACATTCCTAAAACATAATGTGCTATAAATTGGCCACACCCTTTTGCGCAAGAGACTACAGTCAACAGACTTTTTCTTTTGTAAGAAAAGTAAACTACCCCCAGTTTCTCCGAACAGTAAGACACTCGGCACACATAAATAATACAAAGTGCGTTCTCTATCCAGGAGTATTTTGACAGAAATGGAGAGAGCGGTGTGCTGTAATGAATAGGAGTTTTTGGAAAGTTTGTGCCAGATTTCTCTAATGCTTCTCCAACTCTGCAACCCTGGAATGCATTTGTGGGCAAATAATGAAAAACCTCCTGACCTGACCTGAACGCTGTAGGCATCACTTTATTTGTATTTTTATTTATTTTTCGACCAGTCAATGCTGTGAATGGTTATTTTGGATTTGATGGCTCTTGGCAAATAAGGCAGCGGACTCGCTTGCCAGCAAATGATGAAAAGAATCAAACCTGAGATGTGACAACCACGTGCAATATTTATGCCTGCAGCAGTTATCTCTTAGACTCTGAGCTTGGTGGAGTATCCTCTGAGAGCCTGGACTGTATTTTTCAGAAACTGCATAAACAATAAGCTGCTACTGACTGGCAGTTGGAAGAACTGGTTTAGAGTAGAAGCTCTTTGTGAACGAAAGAAACAATTGAAAAACAGCTCTACCTTCTACACTCTACTTTACACTTTCATTGCGGCTTCTGGACAGTTTGCAGTGCACTCATTGACAAAGGAAAAAATGGAACACCTGATTTTAGACCACAATAATTTGTTGTGGTGACAGACAGTTCTGGTGGAAACAGAAGAGTTGAGGTGCACATTGAATTCTGTCGTGATTTAATCAGCCGTGGTTTTATGTTTTTTGGATACAATCCAGTTTAGCACCCAAACATCCCTTTCAGACAGCTTCCTCTTACAGCGTCCACAGTTAATCCTGTTGGATGTGGTTGGTCCTTCTTCTTGGTGGTATGCTGACATTACCCTGGATACCGTGGCTCTTGCTACATCACAAAGACTTGCTGTCTGTCTTGGTCACAGACGCTCCAGCAAGACGTGCACCAACAATTTGTCCTCTTTTGAACTCTGGTATGTTACCCATAATGTTGTGTGCATTGCAATATTTAGAGCAGAACTGTGCTCTTACCCTGCTAATTGAACCTTCACACTCTGCTCTTACTGGTGCAATAATGTGCAATTAATGAAGATTGGACACCAGGCTGCTCCAATTTAGCCATAAACCCCACACTAAAATTATAGGTGTTTTAACAGCTGTCCTGAACTCATCAATAATTAACTTCTTGAATTTTTTGCCTCTTAATAATGTGTTTGAGAGCATCAGTTGTAAAGTAGTGAAGAGGTAGAGTTACAGGTATACAGTGAATAGCTCTATTTAAGTAATGTTCTAATCCAGATTATGGGAAGCAAGTAAAAATACTTGAAGAAAAATAAACGAAGGTCTGTCCATGTGAAAAGTAGTATCCTCAATTGCAGTTGAAAAGACCATCAGAAATGTTATGATGAAACTGGCACTCATCAGGATTGCGCCAGGAAAGGAAGAGCAAGAGTTTCCTCTGTTGTACAGGATAAATTCATCAGAGTTACCAGCCTCAGAAACCCCAAGTTAACAACTTAACCCCAGATAAGAGCACCTAAATGCTTCACACAGAGTATTTTTTTGGTTTGTTTAACAATTTAACAAGTTACTACATGATTTCTTTATGTGTTTCTTCATAGTCTGGATGACTTCAGTATCCATTTACACTGTAGAAAAAAATAATAAATAAATGAAAACATTAAATGAAAAGGCATATGTTAATTTTTGACTCGTAGTGTAACTGCATACAGAGTTTTTCCATCATTCCTTGACATGTTCTTTCTTTGTCATTGGGTGAATAACAGCTGCAGATTGGCTGAGAAGCGACTCTAAGCAGACACAAATCAGAACGCACTCACGTCATGGTTTCGTCGGTCAGCAAATGGGATTATAATTGAGGGCCTTGAGTCTGAACCCTTCCTCTGAACATAAAGAGGCTGTGTATGGAGGAGGCTGGAAATCCTGTCGTTTCCTCTCCAAATATATTTCAGAGCAGCTGTGAAAAGACCTAATTTGCGAGCCGATCTCATTTTCCTCGCTCGTTATTAAAAATTAATTACAGATTCAACTGTAGGTTGTTCAGGGCAGATTCATTACGCACAGATGGCTCAATGGGAGAAAATAAAATGTAACAAAAAAAAAAATCAATATCTCAAATATGGTATTTCTTCAAGTGCACTGAGCATTATAATCCTGAAAAAAAAACAGGAACTAGATTGTGGTCTTTGGAATGTTTCTCTACAGAAGAATTGCACATTTAGCCTTTAGCCTTTAGCCTTAGGTTCATATCCAATTGTTTAGTCTGTATACACAGACCTGCCACAGAAATAAAACCACTTCTTGATTATTTAAACATCACTGATCATATAGGACACTTTGTATTTCTACAGTTACAGTTTCTAGTCCTGTATCACAGTTTGCTGCCCTTTTTTAGCTAAGTTCATCAATGGTCAGGACATGAGCCGGCCGATAAAACGATTTTATCATTTATTTATTTCATCATTAATTTACAGTTAAGGATTTTTAACTTTTAACTGCTATCTATGCTCTCTTTTGAGCTCCTGTAGTTCAGAGTGACCCTCCTCCCGCAGGCTGGTAAACAATGTTTTGAATCATTGATCATTGATTTGTGAATAGATTTACTCAATGAGTCGACTCTACACTCAACCCAAAGCGTCGGAACACCGCAAAGATCACATGATAATTAACAAAATATAATTTTTTATGTGTTTTATTAACCAATAAATCAACCTTTATTTTCACTCGGTAAATACATTGAGGGTAACCCTCATTTTTTTTTAATGTAGCCGAGCTTACGTAAAGGTAAAGGGATTGAAACTTAAGTTTAAATTATAAAAACAAGCAAACAATGTAAGATTCAATAAAAATATATATATATATATATATATAATTCAACATAAAAGGATATGCAAACAGCCTAAAATGTAGAGCAATAAAATAACCACAATTATAGAAATGTAAACGATGGAACTAAAATTAAATAAATAAATAAATAAATAATAATAAGTAAGTAAAAAAAAAAAACTTTACTGTGTCCCAGCTTTTAAAAAATGCCTTATTGTCTGGATCATGTTTTTTTTGCCAGCACCTGTTTGAAAGTAAAAAAATATATATTAAAAATAAAAGGATAAAAAATAAATGAAATAATAATGTAAAAGGCCAAAAGTAAAGGCAGTAACAAAACAAATAAAAGTATAAAATGAATAAAATAAATATAATAAAAGGGCTCAATTGTAAAACATAAAATTAGATACATAAAAAAAAATAATAATTAAAATAAATAACAAGGTAAAAAAAAAAACTCAACTAAAACAGGTACAGGCTGTTTGAAGGTGGTCAGAAATTAAAAGTTTAAAATGATTTAGTAACACCAGCGAGCTTTAGAGTTAGTTTTATGGTTTCCTGTAATGAATTTCAGCTCGCTGGTGCTGTTCTGTAGCTAAAAGCAGATTTTCCCAGTTCAGAAAAACTCTCAGTACCTGACAGGTGATCCAGTCAGTAGAGCGGGTCTGATAATTACTGGTGTTTATAGAAATATTTCCGTTCACAATTATCACTTAAAAACTCAATAAAATACATTAAAATTTGTGGTTGTAAAGTGACAAAATATGAAAAAGTTCAAGGGATACATGAATATTTTTGCAAGACACTGTATTTTCATACAGATACAGTAAATCTTCATTGAAGAGAACAGGCTCTCAGCAGCCTATAGAATCCTCCCCATCCTCCCTCCTCTGAACACAGACCCTCATCAGACCCTAATCCTCAGCAGGCTCTCATAGTTGCAAATTTCCTCCTGGATCAACTTGTATGAAAAGTTCTGAGCGGTCAAGCCCGGGCTAAAGGCTGCTTTAGCGAGAGTAGCTTTTCCTGCAGTGCCCGTTCGAAATCCGAGGATCAACATCCGTATGAAATCCAACAAAATCGCTCTCACTTGTTACGATTCTGGAAGTTCTTTTATGAGATCCAGCAGAAATCCTTCTTGCTGGACTGACAGCACTGGAGATAACATGACTCACTTGTGCTGGGATGTTCTTGAGGACTCAGGCTTTCAGTTTGTTCCAAGCTCCTTTCACAGATGTGATTTTTGAAAAAGAAATTCACACTTTTCAAGATACTGATTTAGGTTGGACAATGAAACTGAAACACCTGGTTTTAGAGCACAATAATTTATTGTGGTGACGGACAGTTCTGGTGGAAACAGGAGAGTTGAGGTGCACATTGAATTCTGCCGTGATTTGATCAGCCGTGGTTTTTGTATACAGTGCAGGTTAGCACCCGAACATCCCTTTCAGACAGCTTCCTCTTACAGCGTCCACAGTTAATCCTGTTGGATGTGGTTGCTCCTTCTTGGTGGTATGCTGACATTACCCTGGATACCGTGTCTCTTGATGCATCACAAAGACTTGCTGTCTGTCTTGGTCACAGATGCTCCAGGAAGACGTGCACCAACGATTTGTCCTCTTTTGAACTCTGGTATGTCACCCATAATGTTGTGTGCATTGAAATATTTTGAGTAAAACTGTGCTCTTACCCTGCTAATTGAACCTTCACACTCTGCTCTTACTGGTGCAATAATGTGCAATTAATGAAGATTGAACACCAGGCTGCTCCAATTTAGCCATGAAACCTCCCACACTAAAATGACAGGTGTTTCAGTTTCATTGTCCAACCCCTGTATATATATTGCGATATTAAACAATGCAGGGCCCATGACGTCACAAGCCCCACCCTCACCCGCACTCGGTCTCTCATCCGGACTGATCAAGAGCTAAGTCGGCAGTAATCAGCACTTTAATCAGGCATTTAAATGGCTTTTAAAAAGCTAAATAGGAGCTTTTTTCTGGGATTAAAAGCATGACTTCAGCTGTAACTGGAAATATCTGCGCTGCAAAACTGTGCTGGACTGAGATGCACAGCTTTCGACACATGCCCAACCATGTGGATGGAGGCCACGCGGTTCCCTCGTGTTTACTCCTGCCCCCCCCCTCATGCTCGTGCTCCCCCTCACCCTCACGCTTCTCAGGCAGCAGCAGCCTGTCACTCACACAGACACAGAGACAGCGCTGTGTATCTACTGTACTTCTTGTGTCAAGAATCAAAACATTGCAACATGACGTGTTTGATTAATTGCCTGTGATGCCTGTCGCATCCTGTGATGTTAAAAAAAAGATATATATCGTGCAGCCCTACGTGGAAGCATAAGAATCAGAACTCATTTTGCAAAGTCAACATTTTGATGGACATTTGATCCCCACGATGGTGAGCAGCTGCGCGCCACAGTTCACAAATAATCAGGTGATCTGCACATGGCACAGCGCGAGAAGTAGCAGCAGAAGTCCATGAGCGACAGGTTGACCAGAAGGACGGGGACGAGGCTGATTATGGCGAAAGTTGGGGTCAAACTTTTTTTGGTGTGATAAAAATAATAACACGTAACTAATTCCAATTAATCGCATGTGTTAATGATTAAATGTTGACAGCCCTAGTTTTTTTTAGTAAACTCTCTCCTAATCAATAAGCCCAGAGTTTAAATGATTATAAATTGTCTACCCAGGACCAGCTTGAGGTTCTGAGCTACCTGAATGAACTACACACACCTGTCCACACTCACAACATCCATAGATACAAACGAGGTTGTCATAGAGGCAGAGACAGAAGATGAGCTCCTCATGGCCTGCAGTGTGCGCTGTCAGACAAGCCAGCCTCAACACCAACGACTAATGACAGCCATTACTCACCTCGTTCCGACGCCGGAGCCAGATCAATAAAACTCCTGCATTTCTCACCTGAAAAATACAAAACACAGAAAGAAAACAGTGTGTTAGAGTCTGAACTTCTCCAGCAGCCCAGAACAACAATCACACCAGAGCTGAAAAAAAGAAAAAAACAACGCTTGATTTTAGCTTTACCACACTCGTCCACTTTCAGAGCTTTCTATACACGTTTCACCCACGGTCACGTCCATTACATCCTGCAATCAACAGCAGGAAACTAAAAACAACAACAGCTTTTAAAGGAGTAACTAATAGGTCAAAAAACAAAGAAAAAAAAGTTGGAAAAACAGCAAAATAGAATTATATTTAGTCATATGAAAAAGTTTGGGCACCCCTATTAATCTTAATCATTTTTAGTTCCAAATATTTGGGTGTTTGCAACAGCCATTTCAGTTTGATATATCTAATAACTGATGGACACAGTAATATTTCAGGATTGAAATGAGGTTTATTGTACTAACAGAAAATGTGCAATATGCATTAAACCAAAATTTGACCGGTGCAAAAGTATGGTCACCCTTATCATTTTATTGATTTGAATACTCCTAACTACTTTTTACTGACTTACTGAAGCACACAATTGGTTTGGTAACCTCATTGAGCTTTGAACTTCATAGTCAGGTGTATCCAATCATGAGAAAAGGTATTTAAGGTGGCCAATTGCAAGTTGTTCTCCTATTTGAATCTCCTCTGAAGAGTGGCATCATGGGCTCTAAATATATATATATATATATAGAGATATAGAGAGAAAAGTGTGTGATATTGAAAGAGAGTAAATAAAAAGATGTTATTAATGAAGGATGAGGCAGCTTCACTGCACTCTATAAAAAATAATAATAAAAAGAAACAAAATAAAGAAACAAACAAACTAACTAAAACAAAGAGAATGAGAAAAAAAGAGAAATATAGAAAAGAGGGAAACCGAAAGAAAGAAAGAAAGAAAGAAAAAGAAAGAACAAAAGACCTTCAATCTACTGTAATTTATTCATCACTCAAAAAAGTGCAGGTCATCTGCTATGTGATGTTTCCTAACAGATATACACACATGCCGAAAGTCATGGGATAGCAGTATATGTATAATGCAGACATTTACAACAATTTTTACCTCAGGGAATGGAAAGAAAGAAAGAAAGAAAGAAAGACTTCTGACAAAATTAATTGAGAAAAAAATGAAACATGGAGAACTAAAAAGAAAGAAAGAAAGAAAGAAAAAAAGAAACCGAAAATAAGAAGTCAGAATAATAAGAACTGAAAGCTAGAGGCAGAGAAGAAGAAAAGGGAGTCAAACACAAAAACAGGCAGAGTTAAAAGACAGAGAACAAAAAGGAAAAATAAAATGTAGAGTCTCAAGCTAGTTCTCCAATTATACAGTAAGAGCAGAGAGGAGCACTCGCCTGTTACTCCATAAGCCTCCCCCTCCAGACTCTAATTGAAACACTGAGACGCTGTGGGGGGGTTGTTTTTTGAGTGAAAGTGTGCGATCGTTCTCTGAGGATGAGGAGTGAGGTCAGGTGGAGGTGAAAATCAAGACAAGCCCCACAAGACAAGCTTCACTGCTCCCCAGACGCCTCCAACCAAAAGAGACACATCAACACCTGCAACTCACTGCAGCACAACCACGAGCTAAGTCTTAACAACCGGTAAAATAACAACCTCAAACTCACTAATATACACAGTTTTACTCAAAATATTGCAATGCACACAACATTATGGGTGACATACCAGCATTGTTGGTGCACATCTTGCTGGAGCATCTGTGACCAAGACAGCAAGTCTTTGTGATGCATCAAGAGCCACGGTATCCAGGGTAATGTCAGCATACCACCAAGAAGGACCAAACACATCCAACAGGATTAACTGTGGACGCTGTAAGAGGAAGCTGTCTGAAAGGGATGTTCGAGTGCTAACCCGGATTGTATCCAAAAAACATAAAACCACGGCTGATCAAATCACGGCAGAATTCAATGTGCACCTCAACTCTCCTGTTTCCACCAGAACTGTCCGTCACCACAATAAACGATTGTGCTCTAAAACCAGGTGTTTCAGTTTCACTGTCCAACCCCTGTACCTCACCAATAAACAGAACTGGTGCGCAGTTCTTCTTCAGTTGTTCACCGACGTGTGTTTCAGAACTTTCGAATCAGACAGTTCTTTGCTCCTGACGCTCTGGCTGAAACTCCACCCTCTTTAACTAGGTCTGCCTAACAACAGAGCGATCTATATTCTGATTGGCTTAGAAACTGAATCTCACTGGATTGTCCGTCATAAACGATTGCAGACATTCAGTGAGGAGTGATGCTTTTTATGATTAATCCTGTTAGTGCCAGCACCATTATGAAGAATGCACTTAATACTGTTAGGGCTCAGCCAGTTCCCGCAGTGGCCACCAGAGGCCGCCATAAACCCACCAAGGTGGTAAGAAGGGAACTGGCTGAGAGTTCATTAGAACAGGGATCATTAAGGCCACCTGAAGCCAATCACGCGTCATCAGCCTCAGCTGTGGTACCGTCTTTAAAAAGGCGAGCTTCCAGCAGACTGATGTCGCAGACTTCATGCCCTGTGACCGGTAAACGGTAGCTCCACGGAGCAAAGCTGAAAAGAAAAAATAAAAGAAAGCCTGCAAGGCTGAAAAGAAAAAAATAAAAAATAAAAAATAAAGAAAGCCTGCAAGGCTGAAAAGAAAAAAATAAAAGAAAGCCTGCAAGGTTGAAAAAGAAAAGAAATAAAAGAGAGCTTGCAAAGCTGAGAAAAAAGAAAAAGAAAAGAAAGCTTGCAAAGCTGAAAAGAAAAAATATATAAAAGAAGAAAGCCTGCGAGGCTAAAAAAAAAAAAAAAAAAAAAAAGCTTGCAAAGCTGAAAAGAAAGAATAAATAAATACATAAAAGAAGAAAGCCTGCAAGGCTGAAAAGAAATAAAAGAAAGCTTGCAAGGCTGAAAAGGGAAAAAGAAAAGGAAGAAAAGAAAACAAAATAATAGAACAGAAAATAAAAGAAAGCTTGCCAGGCAAGAAAGAAAAGATAAGGGAAAGCCTGCAAGGCTGAGGAGAAAAGAAAATAATTTAATTTTCTTGAATTTCTGTTTCTATTTCTGTCTTTATTTTATTTCAAACAGAGGCATTATTTAGTTAGCTTTGTTGCGCCGAAAGGGCATTCTCTTGTTTATTTTCCCCTTTTTCTTTGATGCACACATAATTATAGTAAAACCCTTTTCGTTATATCTCCGCACTTGGCTCCTCCCACACCCCTACCATGACAGAAGTCTGCGACCAAAACATGGAGCCAGCAGAGATAGAACACCTTAGAGCAGCTGTGCAGCATCAGGGGGCCTCCCTGGGTCGCCATGAAGACCTGCTCCGACACTTAACGGAGCAGGTTTCTCAGCTGGTATTAGCCATACGGTCCGACCAAGGTGACCTGGGGAGAGTCAACCCACCCGCTCCCCCCAAGCAGATAAATAACCCCAGCCTCATGGTAGGCCATGGGGATGCTCATGTGGCTACCCCAGAGCGCTATAATGGTAGTGCAGAGGGCTGCAGAGGATTTCTCCTCCAATGCTCATTAGTATTCGAGCAGCAGCCTTCTCGCTTTCCTACAGAGCGCTCTAGGGTTGCCTACATGGTTTCCCTGCTGTCTGGGAAGGCCCTAGCCTGGGCCACGGCTCTTTGGGAGCAGGGCTCCCCTGAGTGTGCCTCCAGTGGGGAATTTTCGGCGGCCTTGCGCCGTACATTCCATCAGCCCCCTGGAGGAGGGGAATCCTCCTCACGATTGATGGCTCTTAAGCAGGGGTCGCACTCGGTAGCCGATTACGCCATCGAATTCCGTACATTGGCTGCCGAGAGCGGTTGGAATGAGGTAGCATTACATGCCCTCTTCCTACAAGGACTTAATGGGCGGATCAAAGATGAATTGGCCACTAGAGAGCTCCCCCTGAAGCTGGAAGATCTCTATGACACCTGCATACGGTTAGACAACCGTATGCGCCAACGAGACCGAGAGCGTCAGGGAGAAAGCCGCAATAATGCCCCACGGCCATCTTGGCATCTCCGCCCTAGTCCTAACCCCGGCGCAGGGTCAAACCATCCTAAAGAGGAGCCGATGCAACTGGGGGGTACTAATGCCCCAGTAAGCAAGACCTGGGCTCCCAAGCAGCAATATCAGGGAAAAGACTAGGTCCCGCATGCTCAGGGGTGGCATGTAGGGACCCACATAAGCCCCCAGTGGTCTCAGGACTCCAGCTTAAGGCTCGGTTGTCTTGGGGCTTCAATTTGAAGGCAACCTTGTTGGCCTTTGTGGATTCTGGGGCTGCTGGGTGCTTTATAGACCAAGGCCTAATCAATGAGCTAGGAATCCCAGTGGAGGAGTTAGATAGACCCCTGCCCGTCACTGCCATCGACGGACGACCCCTAGGCTCTGGACCCATCACCCACCAGACTGCCCCACTCCAAATGCGTGTAGGCTCCCATCAAGAGGAGCTCATGTTTTATGTAACCAGGGTTCCACATTTACAAGTAGTTTTGGGGTTCCCCTGGTTGCAGAAACACAACCCTCGTTTGGATTGGGCTACGCAGTCTGTGTATGCCTGGGGGCCGCAATGCAGGGGTCACTGTTTAGAGAACCTGGCCCCAGCTCAAACACCTCCTAATCCCACATCTTCTGATAGCCCTGATCTGACTGGGGTGCCGGAGGAATATTGGGACCTTAAGGAGGTGTTCAGTAAGGAGAGGGCTCAGGTTCTTCCCCCCCACCCTAGATCACTACGCCTACATTTACCTCGACGATATACTGATCTACAGTCGGTCCCTCAGGGAACACGTAGGGCATGTGCGGCGGGTTCTCCAACTACTACTGTATTTACCAAGTTGGACCTGCGTAGTGCCTATAACCTGATCCGCATCCGGCAGGGGGACGAATGGAAGACGGCATTTATCACACCTAGTGGGCACTATGAGTACAAAGTTATGCCCTTTGGGCTTGTTAACGCCCCAGCCGTCTTCCAGCGGTTCATTAACGAGGTGCTGCGTGAGGCCCTAGATCACTACGCCTACATTTACCTCGACGATATACTGATCTACAGTCGGTCCCTCAGGGAACACGTAGGGCATGTGCGGCGGGTTCTCCAACTACTGTTGGAGAACCGGCTGTACGTTAAGCTGGAGAAGTCAGAGTTCCATGTGTCCAGGGTATCCTTTCTCGGATTTGTTGTCTCCAAGGGAACTCTGCACATGGATCCAGCCAAGATCCAGGCCGTGCGGGACTGGCCGCGTCCCACCTCCCTCCGGTTGGTCCAGCGGTTCTTGGGGTTTGCCAACTTCTTCCGGCGCTTCGTGCGCAACTACAGTTCTGTAGTTGCACCTATCACGGAGCTTACCCGGAAGACCCCAGGACCCTTTCGCTGGACCACCGAAGCCCAAAAGGCATTTGAGGAGGTGAAGACGCGGCTGACATCCCCTCCTATCCTCCAGCTCCCTGACCCCGAGGAACCCTTTATCGTCGAGGTGGACGCATCGGAAGTTGGTGTGGGTGCAATCCTATCCCAACGTCTGGGTCCAGCCAAGAAGCTCCTCCCTTGCGCATACTACTCTCACCGATTAACACCAGCAGAGAGAAACTATGACGTAGGGGATAAAGAACTTTTGGCTGTGAAATTGGCTCTGGAGGAATGGCGGCACTGGCTGGAGGGTGCCACGCACCCTTTTGTGGTCTGGACAGACCACAAAAACCTGGCCTATATACAGCAGGCAAAGCGGCTAAATGCTCGACAAGCTCGATGGACATTATTCTTTAGCCGCTTTAACTTTATACTGTCATATAGGCCAGGCAGCCGGAACGCCAAGCCTGATGCACTGTCACGCATCTGGACCCCTCCAGAGTCAGAACCCAGGATTGCACCCATCCTGCCAGACTCCCGGATTGTGGCACCTCTCCAGTGGACTCTGGAGAGCACCATCCGGGAGGCACAAAGGCGGGAACCAACACCTGAAGGTCTCCCCCCAGGGAGAGTCTACGTTCCATTGGCGGTCCGCAAGGAAGTAATGAGCTGGGGACACTGTTCCCCATTCTCAGGTCATCCTGGGGTGGTTAGGACCATGGACTTCCTTCGGCGGCGGTTTTGGTGGCCAAGCATGGAGAAGGACCTGCGCGCCTTCATCCAGACATGCGAAACCTGTGCCCGCAATAAGGCACCCAGGTCTAGGCCCCAGGGACTTCTCCAGCCGTTACCTATTCCTGCCCGTCCATGGTCCCACATCGCCCTAGACTTTGTCACGGGTCTGCCTCCTTCCCGGGGGAACACAGTTGTCCTGGTCCTAGCTGACCGGTTCTCTAAGGCATGCAAGTTTGTGGCTCTGCCCAAACTCCCCTCTGCCTCAGAAACTGCTCAGCTGTTGTTACAGCATGTGGCCCTAATCCATGGCATGCCTAGCGATTTGGTTTCAGACAGAGGACCCCAGTTCGCTAGCCGCCATTGGAAAGCCTTCTGCCAGCTCATGGGAGCTTCTGTGAGCTTGACCTCTGGCTTCCACCCAGAGTCGAACGGTCAGGTTGAGAGACTCAACCAGGATCTTGGCCAGACTCTGAGGTGCTTGACATCTAATAACCCTTCCTCCTGGGCTGACCATCTGCCCTGGGTGGAATACGCCCACAACACCTTGTGGCATTCATCCTTAGGGATGTCCCCATTTGAATGCCAGTTTGGGTTCGCTCCTCCCATGTTCCCGGAACAGGAACGGGAGGTTGGGGTGCCTACTGCTGAGCAATTTGTTCGGCGATGCCGAAGGTCCTGGCAGAAAGCCCGGGTCGTCCTACTGAAAACAACCAGGACCAGGAAACAGATCGCGGACCGCCACCGGAGAGTGGCGCCAACTTTGCGGCCAGGACAGCTCGTCTGGCTGTCTGCCAAGGATCTTCCACTGAAAGTAGAATCCAAGAAACTGGCGCCTCGTTTCGTGGGGCCGTTTAAGGTGGAAAGGCGCATCAATTCAGTTACGTACCGTCTACGCCTTCCACCCCATTTACGGATTCACCCCACGTTCCATGTGTCTCGCCTCCGGCCCTTCCTATGTGGGGAGACCTCCCTAGCCGCACGACAGCCTGGGCCCCGCCTTGTTGACGGAGCCCCCGCTTACACGGTGCGGCAGATTCTGGACAGTCGCCGGGTACAGAGCAAGACCCAGTACCTGGTGGACTGGGAGGGGTACGGCCCGGAGGAACGCTCCTGGGTTCCGGCCCGGCGCATTCTGGACCCGGAGCTTATCCGGGAGTTCCGTCGGTCTCGTGCCCCTAAACCAGGGTCGTCGGGAGCCGCCCCTAAGGGGGGGGGGTCCTGTTAGGGCTCAGCCAGTTCCCGCAGCGGCCACCAGAGGCCGCCATAAACCCACCAAGGTGGTAAGAAGGGAACTGGCTGAGAGTTCATTAGAACAGGGATCATTAAGGCCACCTGAAGCCAATCACGCGTCATCAGCCTCAGCTGTGGTACCGTCTTTAAAAAGGCGAGCTTCCAGCAGACTGATGTCGCAGACTTCATGCCCTGTGACCGGTAAACGGTAGCTCCACGGAGCAAAGCTGAAAAGAAAAAATAAAAGAAAGCCTGCAAGGCTGAAAATAAAAAAAAAAAAATAAAAAAAATAAAGAAAGCCTGCAAGGCTGAAAAGAAAAAAATAAAAGAAAGCCTGCAAGGTTGAAAAAGAAAAGAAATAAAAGAGAGCTTGCAAAGCTGAGAAAAAAGAAAAAGAAAAGAAAGCTTGCAAAGCTGAAAAGAAAAAATATATAAAAGAAGAAAGCCTGCGAGGCTAAAAAAAAAAAAAAAAAAAAAAAAGCTTGCAAAGCTGAAAAGAAAGAATAAATAAATACATAAAAGAAGAAAGCCTGCAAGGCTGAAAAGAAATAAAAGAAAGCTTGCAAGGCTGAAAAGGGAAAAAGAAAAGGAAGAAAAGAAAACAAAATAATAGAACAGAAAATAAAAGAAAGCTTGCCAGGCAAGAAAGAAAAGATAAGGGAAAGCCTGCAAGGCTGAGGAGAAAAGAAAATAATTTAATTTTCTTGAATTTCTGTTTCTATTTCTGTCTTTATTTTATTTCAAACAGAGGCATTATTTAGTTAGCTTTGTTGCGCCGAAAGGGCATTCTCTTGTTTATTTTCCCCTTTTTCTTTGATGCACACATAATTATAGTAAAACCCTTTTCGTTATATCTCCGCACTTGGCTCCTCCCACACCCCTACCATGACAAATACGTTGTCAGCGTCGCCGAGGACTGCAATGGTGCTGTGCCAAACCGTCATGGAATGACTCCTATTTTTATCTTGGAGGAGACGACCCACAGATCCATGTTTTGAGCCAGCAGTGTCAGAGCCAAGATCAAGATCAATTGTTGTTACGTGTAACACCTCAAGGTGGGCAACACTCAACCCCATACCAACAGTAAGAACTTTAAATAAAACTACATTGAGAGATGTCTGGTATGTTGGGTTATCCCAACCCCATTTCCGTAAGAGTAGCTTAGTAAATAATGCCCTTATCAGTCTACATTTTTAATCATTTATTAATATTATGTTCCAGCTTCAGCTGTAACTTTTTGTTCAAGATAGAGGGGTTGGACAATGGAATTGAAACACCTGGTTTTAGATGATTCTTCACAATAATTTATTGTGGTGATGGACAGTTCTGGTGGAAACAGCAGAGTTGAGGTGCACATTGAATTCTGCGTGATTTGTTCAGCAGTGGTTTTATGTTTTTTTGGATACAATCCGGGTTAGCACCCGAACATCCCTTTCAGACAGCTTCCTCTTACAGCGTCCACAGTTAATCCTGTTGGATGTGGTTGGTCTTTCTTCTTGGTGGTATGCTGACATTACCCTGGATACCGTGGCTCTTGATGCATCACAAAGACTTGCTGTCTGTCTTGGTCACAGATGCGGCAGCAAGACGTGCACCAACAATTTGTCCTCTTTTGAACTCTGGTATGTCACTCATAATGTTGTGTGCATTGCAATATTTTGAGCAATACTGTGCTCTTACCCTGCTAATTGAACCTTCACACTCTTACTGCTCTTACTGGTGCAATAATGTGCAATTAATGAAGATTGGCCACCAGGCTGCTCCAATTTAGCCATGAAACCTCCCACACTAAAATGACAGGTCCCTATATGTAAAATATATAAAATTGTCCAGTCCCTATATGTATACAGTATATAGCTTTAGCTTGATGTTGGGGAGGGTTGGTGCAAAAACATGGCTTTCGCCACCCCTACAAGCTGAAAGTCGCGAAATCCTTGCCAACACCACATGTAAATTACGTAACTGCACATATACAAGTACTATGTCATGTAATTTCAATGTGAATCCAAATTGCAATGAAAGCTCTGGACTTCTAAGGCATGGAGAACAGATTTTACAGAATTTACTGGAACTGAATTGACTCTGTAAACACAGCTGGCTCATCATTACAAATTTGCATGGCTCAAGAAGGCTGCCTGTACTTTTCTGAGCCAAGCTTTTTAAAACCCTATGGGCTTTCAAAGACATGAAACCCTGAAAAATGACTTTAGTTTTACATGTCACTTTTTTGGAAGGACACTTAAGCCTTGGCAAACCGTCAACACAGCGTGAAGCGAAGGCCATTCTTCAGGTATGACTGAACGTTTAGGTAGAGAGGCGCGTCTTGCTGTGAGATTTCCAGCCGAAAAATAAAGTGGAGACAAAAAGCGAAGGGCCGTTATCCAGGTGGCGGCTATGATTACCAAATTAAAAGGACATTTAGACAGATTATAACATGGGTACTCTGAATTTAATGAACATTTCGTCGCCTCACCAGCCGACAAGAGGGGCGCTTTGATGCGCTGGGAATTACACTCATCTTTACGACCTCCATGAATTCTTCTGTCACTAAGATAAGCTCCCCAAGGTGAGCTTCATCCTCCTGCCAGCCAGATAAGAGATCCATCCAAAGCACACTGTGTGGAAATCTGAATAAAGGCCGTTCACTCGACACCAAGAAAAACACAAACCTGCAACTGCAGGAGTTCTACATACTAATGAGATCTCGCCAGTGTGCTATTTCACTCCAATCAAGCTGTTAATTAAAAGCCATAAGGAGCTATTAATGATAAGCCTTGGTGATTTCTGATATAGCTCTGCCGTAGTCTCTAATCACACCATTTTAGATACGTACCACCATTTGGTACGTATCATTTTTTAATTCAGTGCAACCTTTACTGAAGCAGAGAACCCTGGATTCAATTTTTAATGAGAGACCTTCAAGAAAAAAGTTGAATATAGTAAAATATCAAACTAATGACAATAAATTATGCTAAACCTTTAATCATTTTAAACCTTTCATATTGTGCCACTTTTAAAGGCAGTGACATCAGATTCGAAAAGGATAAAGTGAAAAAGTAATAGGAGAAAGCATCCTCTGGAGTGATGGAGCACCATCAGATGAATCTAACAGGATCTATGATCTAGAACGAATTAATCGGCCTGTTCTCATGACTAAATCCAATCAAATTCTGACAGCAATGTCCTGAAATATAATGTAATCCTTTTCATAGGTGTGGCAGCAATTAGAGGTGTCTAAAATACAACTGGCTTAAACTGACTGACACAGCATTTTAAAATAGGTAAATCACAGTCAAACATGGTGGTGGTAGTGTAACAGCACTGGGGGACTTCCCTTTTTTTAGAACCAATACTTTTGTCTACTTTTTTAGAAGCTCCACAATGTAAAAAGCAGCATAGAAGTAGCTGTAGTGACTGTGACTGTTTTCTCAATTCTTCTTCAAGTACATATCAGATAGTTTAAATGAATTTGGCAAAATGATGCCACTACAAAACAGGACCCCAGTAACCTCTGAATGGCTCAAAGAAACAAAATGAAGGTTCTTAAGCAGGTTAATGAGGGGATATGCAAACAATAACATGGAAATATTTCCCAAGATTCACCATGATTTGTGCTTCTGTACCACTTAATAAATTTGTAACAAGTAACAAACAAAAATTCACCTCTATTATTATTTAAGGCTCTGTAATTATAGCAGCATTTAGAAGCAGAGTAGACAGCTCACAGTGAGAGATAGCAAGGTTAAAGTACAGCCTCCACACTGTGAGGTTAGTTTTCAAAGCATATACTTTATATAAAAATACATTTTACAATACAATGGCTTTTAAAATATATGTACAAAAGCATCAGAAACCCCTGCTCATTAATTGTCTCTTCAAAAATAACGGTATTAAAAGAGTTGATACTGTTTTTGTTGGAGTAACTGTCTTCCTACTAGAATCCTCACAACATTGCTGTGAATATTTGACTGTAATCAGCAAAAAAACAACAAAATAAGTAAAATTAGGTTGTTGAGAGCAGTGAGCACCACCCCACAACATCTTCAACACCTCAACTACTCTCTATTGGCCCTATTTTAGCGATCTATTCTAATTCTCTTAATAATTTGGTTAAATAATTATGTCTACAATTACTAACTCCGTGTACTAAACATAAATATAAATCCTTATAAGTGTCAGAAAAAATATAACTAATAATAATTTTTACTTACTGTGCACATTTTTAAGTATATTTTACTTTATAGTTGATTGCTGAAGGCGAGGTGGGCGAGGTGGGTTTTTTTTTGTTGTTTTTTTTGCTTGGTGATCCAGATACGAGTGTTGACTGTTGTCAGGGTTTTAAACAGTCAGTAGCGCACCTGTGTTTCCCGCCACCAAGATAGAAACACGCCAGAAATTGACCTTAACACACCTCACTTCCAGACCACCACGCCCATCAGCGTTAATAAACTGAACTCTATTTTAAAAACTCTATTTTAACGACACAAGTGCATGGCATGAAAATAGCCCGTTGACGGGGTGTAAGATAGCAGTGAGCATTGTGAAGCACATTGCGCAGTGTGTACGATATGGCCCTAAAAGTATAAAGTATTTCCAAAGAAAAGCTGGAAGTAGGTTTGTATTAATCTGTAACAAAGAGTTCTATTATTATACATATTTGCAGTCTTTCTTTCCAAGGACTAGACAAGCTGTTTGTGTGCATTTGCACATCTCTGTCAGCATTGAGTGCAACATAAAGTAACTAAATGCATTTATTAGAAGGGATGTCCACAAACATTTGGACACACAGTTTAAGTCTTGTGCATGTCCACTTAAAAAAAAATATCCCCCTTTTAATATCAGGCAGGGAGGGGCTAGTCCATTTTCAGCTTTATAAGCCAGCAATGTACCAACTAAGCTCCCCAGAGAAACAGTGAGGTTCTCTAAGTCTAATAAATGCAGTCAAACACAAAGCAGGTCAATCCTGCATGTCTGTGGAACACTCTAAGTGCATAACTCTCAAGACAAATGAAATACAGGGTGCCATTTTTTCCTGAAGGGCTTTCTAAATGAACAGCAAACAATACAGCTTTTCAGCTCAAAGCAAGAGCTGGCCAGCATGATTTCAAGTGCACTTCCCAGTGATGAGCGAGTGAGGGCTCGCCAGCAGCGAATCAGAGAGCACAATGACCTTCAGCGTTTCATGAGAAGGATGAAAGCACAGATGCCCAGGTGTCTGTTTTTTTAACAGCAATAATACGAAAAAAAAAAAAATCAACTCTGTTCCCCTGTTCACATTTTTTGTTACAAGCCTGGATTTTGATCCCAGACTTTGCTCTTCAAACAAAACCAAATGGTACTTTTGGCAGTGTGGGCAGTGTGCCAATTCCTGCTGGAAAATGAAATCCATGAAGTGCTGTAAGATTTTGTGGGAAAACAAAACTGCACTGACTTTAGACTTGATAATAAAACACAGTGGATCAACACCGGCAGATGACAGACATGTCTCTCCAAACCATCACTGATTGGTGGAAACTTCACACTAGACCCCGAGCAGTTTGGACTGTGTGTCTCTCCACTCTTCCTCCAGACTCTGCTCCCTTGATTTAGAAATGAAATGTAAACTTTACTGATGATCAGTGATGGTTTGGAGAGACATGTCTGTCATCTGCTGGTGTTGATCCACTGTGTTTTATTATCAAGTCTAAAGTCAGTGCAGTTTTGTTTTCCCGGAAAATCTTACAGCACTTCATGCTTCTTCCCTCTGCTACTGACAACTTTTATGGAGATGCGGATTTCATTTTCCAGCAGGACTTGGAACACTGCCCACACTGCCAAAAGTACCAATTGGTCTTATAAACTGATTTTTGGGTTTTCATTGGTTGTAAGCCATAATCATCAACAATTAAAGAAATACTCACTAACTTTTCAAAGATATATATATATATATATATATTTGAGATGCACTAGTGTATATACACTGTAACATCAGGCCAACACACTGTCACCCTCAGCAACACAGAATGAAGTTAATACTAATTAAAACACAAAATCACTGGCTAATTAACTAATAACTGTATAATTAATCGGTCCTCCTCGCTAAGAAAAACATAATGGGCAATATCACGGTTAGCAAAAAAAAATGTGGATGTGTTGATATAATGTACGATCAAGTCATATCGTAATTAATGTGTAATTATTTTTAAACTCCTGTAATGTGGGCTTAGCAATTATGTGTGTATTAGTGGAGACTGGATAATACGTGTGAGATGTGCTCCAGTCTGTTTACAGTGTGTACCAGGATTAATGAGTGAAAGATGACCCGATTTCCATAAAGTAAAAGATGATATATTTTTTTAAATATATAAAAAAAACTCTAGTCCTAGATGCTAAGATGCTAAATGTTACTGAAAGTCTATCCTCTGAAAATGGTTGAATCAATATTTTGTGATGAAGATGATGGAAATGTTCTTTTTTGATGATTCTTCCATGAAGATCAAATTTGTCCCCTCCAAAGTCAGATCTTTTGAAGTCAGAAGAAGTTTTAATCTTCCTTTTTAGAACTCATACAAGCAGTTATTTTAAAACGTTTTCTTGGTTGTAATGTTTAAGCAACAAATCAGACACTCACAAATAAAAATAAAAAATAAAACCAAAAACAGTAGGGGGCACAAGCAGGTGAGAAGGAGAAAGGAGAAATCAAAATAAGAGAAAACAAGAAAAAAAATCAGAGATAATACAAAAGATACATGAACACAATAGAATGCTTAGTATGCTTCGGGAAATAGTTGGCAATACTTTGCAAAGTTAGCTTGAAACTGAACTAACTAACACTAAAACAGTCAATGCAATCAGCACGGAGGAATCAGTAAGGAGGAATGGGTTCAGGTTCAGGAAACAGTTCAGGATAGTTGAAGTTAATGGTTTGACTGTGACATCACAGGCAAGAGGATTGTGGGAAATGTAGTTTCATGGAGGATTATGCAAAAACAGAAAGAGAAGCCAGAAGCGTGACCACTGCTTAGAGGAGCCCATGGCTGTAGATTGCAGGGACTGAGTTTAAGGAATAAGAATATGAAATTACTAAATAGAAAGAAATCAGTGAATCCCTAAATAAACCATAAACTGTCAAGCTGAAAATAATAATTTTATCAGCTTTAACTTTGTGCCTGTTATAGAGATCAGTTAATCCTCTACCTCATCTTAAATATTCATGATCTGCGCAAACTTTTGCAAGTCACTAGCACATGTTATCAGCGCTGCGTCAAAAACATTCCAACCAACCCATGCAACAGAGCCATGGGCACATTAAATTATTACGTAATGAAAAGCTCCAAACCCCCTAATGCAATTTGCAGCCTGCGGTCCCTCACACCCAGAGGAATTAATAAAGATTCCTGGCCTTTGATCGGGTCACGAAGTATTTAATCTGCTGTCTGAGGCTTAGCAGAGGGTGGCTGTCTCAGTAATGAGCACCAGTGATTTCGTAGAAACTGCTAAGCAATACTGCGTGCCAGTCCATTAGTTTGGAGGCAGTGGTCTTGCAGAGAACAAATCAAAACTGCTAATCTAGTTTCTCAATTCAAACGTAGCAGGATCTGCACAAGATGAGTACTGAAAGAAATTAGTTGTGGTTAAAGGTCTTCTCATAATACATAGCGAAATTAATGCCAGGAAAGTTAAAAACAGCTGTTAAATAATAGTGTTCTTGGGCGCTGAGTGGTCTAGCGGTCTAAAGCCCTGGCACTATCAAGCTGTTGGCGCTCAGAGGGAGCAAAATTGGCCCTGCTTCCTCCAGGTGGGTAGATGGCGCTCTCTCTCTCCCCACATCACTCCTAGGGTGATGTCTGTAGCACAGGGCGTCTGTGAGCTGATGTATCAGAACCGAGTCGCTGCGCTTTCCTCTGAGTGTGCTGTGATGCTGCTCGGCAATGCTGCATCAGCAGCAGCTCAAAAAGAAGCAGTGGCTGGCTTCACATGTATCAGAGGAGGCATGTTTTAGTCTTCACCCTCCTGGTGTTTTGGGGCATCACTAGTGATAGGGGAAGCCATAATGAGTGGGTATGGTAATTGGCCGTGTAAATTGGGGAGAAAATGGGAAATAAAATTATAAAAAAAAATAGTATTCTTGTCTTGGAGGCACCTGGAATGGACCATCACACTGTGGAATATGAAATAATAATCTCCAACACTAACTGTATAATTCTGTGCTAACACATAATGCAACACACTTTTACCCTTAACAACACAGAATAACCTTCATGCTGTGTTGTTAAGGGTAAAAGTGTGTTGCATTATGTGTTAGCACAGAATTTTACAATTAGTGTTGGAGATTATTATTTCATATTCCACAGAACTTGCTCTTACAGCCTACAACACCCAGATAAGGGGTAAAGTTACTTTATTTCAATAATTCAGTTCCAAATGTGAAATGTGTATTATACACATGTTTTACACGCAGTGATCTATTTTAAAATATTTTTGATTTAAAAAAAAAACAAAGATCAGTGTCTCATAAAATGTGAATATTACATAAAACCAATTGGTACCAATTTGGCAGTGTGGGCTTGATAAAACACAATGGATCAACACCAGCAGATGACATGTCTCTCCAAACCATCACTGATTGGTGGAAACCTTGAGCAGTTTGGACTGTGTGTCTCTCCACTCTTCCTCCAGACTCTGATCCCTTGATTTACAAATGAAATGTGAAATTTACTGATGATCAGTGATGATTTGCAGAGACAGGACCAATTGGTCTTATATAATATTCAAATTTTCTAAGACACTGATTTTTGGCTTTTCATTGGCTGTAATCCCTAATCATCAACAATGAAAGAAATAAACACTTAAAATAGTTCACTTTGTGTGTAAAACATAATATAATAATGTATATATGATAATATATACGTTTCACATTTTGAACTGAATTAGTGAAATAAAGTAACTTTTCTGCCATTAATAGGGGATTTTTTTTTTTTGTAATGTTGCACATGTTAGGACATGTCTGTAGGAAGAATAGAACAAAATAACAAATGAAACACCTAACATCTATTCTTGTTGCCAAAATATAATTTAAGTAAATCACATAAATTGTAAGAAGGAATGGCAGCACACAAAGTGGTAAATGCTTTACTCTGCTAACCTTTGGAATTTGTTACAGGCCTTAAATGCAGGATGCAGGATGGATATTAACTAATAATAAATATAAAACTAAGCAGACAAAACATGCAATATTGTCATGTCATATTGTCCATAATCAAATAACAGTAAAAAAAAAAAAAAAAATTAGATGTACGTAACACAATTTTGTCTATATACAGTTTTATTTTAAACACCATCACAACTCTGTTTTCTGTTTTGATGTTGTATAAGCACAATATGAGGATTACACAGGATTATGATATCATCTCTGACCTATAAAGTTTGACTGTGTATACCGCTTTGCCATATTTAGCAGCATCTGTGAGAGATTATACTATAAATTTCCTTATTTAGCATATCTGGATCTAAAACTGTTTTTTTTTTTTTTTTTTTTAATGCAAGCATATTTTATAGAGAGTTGTGATGCCACTGAAAGATTAGTCATAAATCCATTGATTACACTTGATAAAAATGCGTGTGACAGAAACCTATTCGGTAACAACAAACTCATCAAGTCAAACAACTTAATCCCTGTAAATGTGATCAGAGTCCTGCTGTGGTCTCTTCCTCCTCCCTTAAGCCAGGTTGAATGGATTTATTACAATGTTGAACATCATTCACAGACAAATATGTCCAGTGTTGTCCCTGTGTGTGTGAACACAGCTGACACTGGGGCATATCAGTCCATCCTATACGTTAAAAAATAAAATCAAACAAATCAAGCTGATAATGAAAGTGCCACAAAAATTCTTGATGATATGCTTATATGCTGGTATGATACAGATCTAGCTTAATAATGCCTGTGTAGAAATCCCTTATTTGTAGAATGTGTAAAACTAACGTGACTCATGGGGAAAGCAGAATAAACACTATTGACACCACTAACCAGATATACCTCTTAAGAGAGCATCACTCAATAGCACACAACAGCGAATATCAGAACACTAACCAGATACCCCACTCAAGAGTAGAATAAATGGTAAATAAAATAGAGCACCATAAGTGCGTGAAGTACATTTGTTAGTGTAGTAAGTACAGTTTATAAGTACTATAATAAATAAATACAGTACTAATCAAAAGTTTGGACACACCTTCCAATTTATTTGCCATTCAAGTTTTCTCTACATTGCAATTAATACTGAAGTCATTCAAAATATAAATGAACACATAAAGAATCATGTTGTAAAATGTAAAGGTCTCCTTCCGCTAAAATCCATTTTTTTCTTGTTCTTTGTGAAATTCTATAGGTCTCTCTTGTGAGTTGAGTTGTGTATGGATGCTCCACCTAACACTTATCCTCAACCTTCATTGACTGCAGTAGCTAGTAAAAGGAAATGTTGAGAAAAACGAGTCGATTAGGAAAAGCATTTTGTCTACAATGAGTTAACCCGTGAGTTCATAGCCAAGCCCATCTTGGCTCAGGACCGCCCACAGACAGAGCTGAACCCGGGCTACAGCAGAGCCGACACTGTTAGCTAAGGAGTTTACCGCTGTGTTTACACCAGCTGGTTAGCGTTAGATAGCTTGTGTGTAAGTAACTGTAGGTTTAAATCGGATCTCCGGTTGATTCTGGGTCAAAGTTGGCGCTGTTCGCACTGGATTTTATGATAGAAAGCAGACTCTGAGGCTTCGACGTGGTGAAACTGAGGTAAGATTTTAGTAGCATTAGTTTAGCCGAAAGTTTAATTTGACTGTGGGGGGGAGGGTTCACAAAAAAACAGCTCACATGGCATTCATTTATACTAAAGACCACAACTAGACATTTTAAAACGAATGAAAAAACTATGGAATGAGACGTTTAAAAGTGTTAAACAAACAAAAAATACTCTGTGAAGCAGAGCTGTTAACTTGCTGGTAACTCTGATGTTGGTAACTCTTATAATAAACTTATCCTGTGCAACAGAGGAAACTCCTGCTCTTTCTTTCCTGGGACAGTCCTGATGAGAGCCAGTTTCATCATAACATTTTGGATGGTCTTTGTCACTGCACTTGACAATGTTTCAAACTGACTGGCCTTCATTTCTTAAATTACTTTTTTTTCTTTACTTAAAGCTCCCCAATAGGTAGGATTGAGATTTTGTGCTCGTGGGCTCCCCCTACAGTTGTAGAGTGTAATAAATGTTTCAGACGGATTAGTTTCTCTTTCTCGTTTTCTGGCTTTCACAGACATATTCGGTCTCTTTCCAGCTTCTGCCAGAGTGTCTGTATGTTAGTTTGTAAAAATGAACCAGTAGTCCTTGTAGAACTGTTAGAACTAAAGGTCGGAAAGCAGGTCGCAGTTCTCGCAAGCGTTGGTTGCGGCTGCCTCGGAAAACTTACACAGTCTGGTTTGAGCTCAGAGGAGCTCCGGCACAGACACGAGAGCACCGCTATTCCTCCTATTACACCTCAATGCAGCACTGCAGTGAGATTCAAGCTGTAATTTTACTTCTTTAAAAAGATAAAATCAAGGAAATCCTACCTGGTGGGGCTTTAAGTAGTTCATGCCATGATATGGATTAAAACATTACTCAAATAAAGCTATTCACTGTATACCTGTAACTCTACCTCTTCACTACTTTACAACTGAAGCTCTCAAACACATTAAGAGGCAAGAAATTCAAGTAATTAACTCTTTGACGAGTTCAGCACAGCTGTTAACTGAAAGCTGTTTTTGGGTGACTCTACCCGTCTACTTTGAAGAATCTGAATTTAAGGTGTGTCCAAACATTTTTTTCTGGTACTGTATATAATATCAACTTCTAAAAATACAGGTATATAATTTGGACTGACAAATACATCTCTGTATTCAGAAACTGACCATTGGTGAAGGGGAAAAGGACAGATAATACAAATACACTCATTTTTTATCAACAGAGATCCTGCAGTGGCAAACTGGTGTAATGGCTTGTACTAAAGTGGCCAGTAGGAGTATTAGCACAGGTGTCAATTCAGCCTAATCAATTTGTGGGATGTTGCTGTGCAACAACTGTCTGCCTGCAAGATTAAGTTTTATCTTAAATCAGAAACACCTGGTTCAGCTAATCAACTACAACTGGATCAGATGTCCTCAGTTAAAGCGGGAAATGAACTTTTCTAGATGATGGATCTCCGCAGGGACTGGCCGGACCATTTCTCCAGCAGTCTGTTAAACCCTGCTGCCCAGATGATTTATTACCAGCTCATAATTTAATACTCAGTCTGAACTGAAGCCTTTAGGAAGATCTCTGACTATTTTTTTATGTAGTCTTGAGCCAACGGTAGAGGGAAAAAAAGCCCAAAATTAGACATACACTCACCCAGATTATTAATTATGTGATGCTGCCGCATGAGTCATAACTTTCTATCAATGATGAGCTACAGGTCACGAGATCAAGCATTCCACCACAAGAACACTGTACCAACTGTTGCACCAAGCATGGTGGTGGTAGCATTATGCTCAGAGGAGAAGAAGGACAACCTCAGCAATTCTTCAGCGTAAACTTAAAGCTTGGTTTAAACTGGGTTGGGTTTTCCGACAGGACAATGACCCAGAATACATATTAAAGGTAATTGTGGAATGGATGAATAAAATAGGCTGAAATTAAGCAGATTTAAACCATTTAAATGAGCTTCCCAAATTCTGACCTTAACTCATATTTGAACATTTGAAGGCCAATTTTTCATTGGAAATTTTAGGTATCCAACCAGAATTCTGCCATAAGATCGCAATCAAAAGTGTTTAGTCAAGGTACAACTTGGTAAGTGACATTTAACCAAATATTAGCTGTGCTCTATGTGCAATTCTAAATTTGTTTTGCAAAACGTTCCATGTGTTTTAACTCATTTTACCTCAGGAATCACTAAACGCAAATTCATGTTGATGGTGACGTGAACTAAACTGAACATAGCAGATGATTTGTCTGTAAACATAGTGTAAATGTGTCAATGAAAGCACTTATTTAGAACTACAACTCGCCATAAATGAACTACAACTACCAGTAACAGACTTAATGATCATTAGGGGTCAGTTTCCCCAACAAGGATTTTTCTTTCAATGAAGACTATCTATTCAAATCCCAAACTAGGCTTAACTCCTGTCTAGGAAATTGTCTCTTAATGTAATATTTAGAGACCATAATAAACTAAAATGTGCCACACAGCATCTTCAGAACCGCTATAATTCATCAAAAACGTACTCATAAGAGACAGACTTGCTGCAATAAACAGAAAATAACAAAATGCTGAGACTATAAATTAATGAAATGTGCCACAATAAACTGAAAAAAGTTGCCACAATAACTGAAAATCTCCAAAACAGCAGTAATAAACTAAATGTCGCCAAAAGAAATTTCTCAACTAAACAGATACTGACAAAATACATCTCGCCAGATGTAATGAGACACACCTTTCAAAAAGTTTCCACTTTGGTCACGTCAGTCCAAAGAATATTTACCCAAAGTCCTGGTGATAGTCAAGATGTTAGTTGGTAAATGTGAGATGGGCAGTTGAGTTATTTATGGTAAGCATTGTTTTTTGCTTTAGAACCTTCCCATGGAGACCATTTTCACCCAGTGTCTTTCTTATTATTGAATCATCAACACTGACCTTAACTGAGGCAAGTAAGACCTGCAGCTCTTTAAATGTTGTTCTTGGTTATTTTGTGACCTCCTGGATGAGTTGTTCATGCCCTTTTTAAGTAATTTTGGTGGGCTGGTCACTCCTGGGAAAGTTCACCAGTGTTCCATGTGTTCTCTATTAGTGAATAAAAGCTCTCACTGTGGTTCACTAGAGTCCCAAAGCTTTAGAAATGACTTTACAACATTTTCCAGACAGATAGATGATCAATGACTTTGTTTTCTTGTCTGTTTTTTTAATTAATTCATAATGTATTGCTTTTTGAGATAATTTAGCTGTTTGATGTTTTTAGACAGGTTACAGCAAAAAATGCTTTTTATGTTTACTCAGGTTATATTTGTCAGATATAAAAGTTTGTTTAATAATCTGAAAAATGTAAGTATGACATAAATGCTAAATCACAAGAAATCTGTAGGGGGCAAATGCTTTTTCACAGCACTGTATATACAGCTCCACTTAAAATAAAAAACAACAGACCATGTAAAAATGATGAGTTTCTTTGATTTTACCAAATTTGAAAACCTCTGGAATATAATCAAGAGGAAGATGGATGATCACAAGCCATCAAACCAAACTGAACTGCTTGAATTTTTGCACCAGGAGTGAAGGCATAAAGTTATCCAAAAGCAGTGTGTAAGATTGGTGGAGGAGAACATGCTCAGATACATGAAAACTTAAAAGAAACATGGTTATTTCACCAAATATTGATTTCTGAACTTTAAAAAATTTATGAATATAAACAGAAAGATCTGCATATTTTTTTGCATTTCTCATTTTCTGCAAATATTTTGGGGAAATTTGGGAGAAATAATGTCTGTAGTTTATAGAGTAAAACATCACTGTTCATTTTATTCAGACATATACCTATAAATGGCAAAATCAGAGAAACTGATTCAGGTCTCTCAATGTTTTTCAGAGCTATATATAATAACAATTGTCTAAACTTGTCTAAATGACCAAAACACTTCTCAAACTAAGCATCGATAACCTGAATGATCCTATAAAAAGCATTTATTGGCTATAATACAGTTAAATTTCCATAAATGGGCCATAGGCTACCATTTATCTACAAGTTGCCATAACAAACTAAATTCCCCCACAGAACAGTACAAGTTAAACCACAGTATCTCCAGTAGTTCTCCAGCCCATCCAGCTCACCTCCTCCGTGGATGTTCTCCTCGCAGGAGTACCAGATGCCGGTGTGGAAGTGCCGGAAGAGGAAGCGGTCGTCCCCGGTCTCCCAGCTGTAGTGCACCTTGCTGGGGTCGGTCTCGTTCACGCCGTAGTCGATGCAGTTGTGGCGGCGCTCCTTGCTGCAGTTGGGCTTGGGGACGCGCTGCGTGCCCTGGCACCAGTAGGTGGTGATGAAGGCGGTGGTGGAGAGCAGCAGCGCGAGCAGGTTCAGGCCCACCGACAGCAGCGCGCGGCACTTCCGACTGGTCTTCATGCTGCAGCGGGGCCGGGGGGGCTGGAGGGTTCATTCAGCGGGGCCGCGGGCGCGGGGCTGGGGGTGGTGGAGGAGGGGGTGTAGAGATGGGGAGAAGAGGGGATGATGGAGGAGAGAAGGAGAGGACAGTTCTCCTCCACAGAGAGAAAGAGAGAAAAAAAGAGAGATAGACAGGGGGGATGCAGGTGGTCCTCCTCCAGAGACGCGCGCGGAGCTCCAGCAGCAACAGCAGCAGCACGAGCGCACTGAGAGAGAGCGCACGAGGAGACAGACACTCACTCAGCGCGAGCGCCTTCAGCACTGGAGCATCACCGCGCGGAACACACACACGCACACTCTCCAATACCCACACACACACACGCGCGCGCGCACTCACACACACACTCCCACTCTCTTTCTCTCTCTCCCACAAGTCTCTTGCTCTGTCCCACCACGCCCCCTCTCTCTCTCTATCTCACACACTCTCTATCTCTCCCTCTTTCTCTATTTACATTTCACATGCATCCTCTCTCATCTTTTCTTTTTCCCTCTCTTTCACCAAATATTTTACACTTTATCATTTCTCTTTCGCCATTGTTTTCTTTCTTTTTTTCTTTATTTCTTTCTCTTATTTTTCACATTTTCTTTCTTACTTTCATTCTTTCCTACACATCTCTGTCTATCTCTCACTTTATATTAATTCTTTCTTTACTGTTTAGTCTCTTTTTTCTATTCTCTGTCTCTCTCTCTCTCTCTCTCTCTATCTCTTTTTCTCTCTCCATCAAGTCTCTTGCTCTGTCCCACCACGCCCCCTTTCTCTATATCTCACACACTCTATATTTCTCTCCCCCTCTCTCTCTCTCTCTCTCTCTCTCTCTCTCCCTATTTATATTTCACTTCCATTTTCTCTCATGTTTTTCTTTTCTTCTCTTTTACCAAATCTTTTACTCTTTATCATTTACCTTTCCTTTTGTATTCTTTTTTCTTTCTTTCTTTCTTTCTTTATTTATTTATTTCTGCCTTTCTTTCCTTTATATAATTTTTTTCTTTACTGTTGAGTCTCTCTTTTCTATTCTTTCTCTCTCTCTCTCTCTGTATCTATCCAACAAGTCTCCTGCTCTGTCCTTTCATGCACTCACCCACTCACTCTCTCTGTTTATCTCTCTTTTCCACCCTCTCTCATCCTCTCTCTTTCTCGCTCTTACTCATCTATTACTCTTTATCATTCTCTTATTATCCTTTTTATTCTCTATGTGTGTCTCTCTCACTTCTTTATATTTATCTCATTGCTTTCATTCTTACATCTCTATCTATCACTTCTGTCTCTCTGATCTTATTCTCATTCTCATTTTTTTCACTCAATTTCTCCTCACCTTTATCTTTTTATGCCATCTTTCTCGCATCCTATTCCTGTTCTTTCGTTCTTTTTTTAACCCTTTATTTTTTCTACCCTATCGCTCACTTATTCTCTTTTTCTTTTAATTTCCTTCTCCATCTTTTCACTCTCTCTTCCTGATACTTTCTCTTTATCTCTCTTTCCCCTTTCTTTTCTCTTAATCACTATGCAATTTCCAATTCTTTCTTTCTTTCTTTCTTTCTTTCCCTTTATTCTCCTTTCTGTTTTTCCCTTTTTTCACTTTATCTTATTCCTATCTGTCTAGTGAAATCTGTTTGTCTCTCTCTTTTGTCCAAAAGTCACTGTCTCATCACTTCATTCCTCTTTCACTCACTCTCTTCCTCTGTTTATCATTCCCTCCCTTCCATTCCATATTTTCTTTACACCCCTCCCTTTTCACTTTCTCTTTCTCAACCCATTCTATCTTTGTTTTTTCTTTATTTCTTTCTATATTTCTCTCTCTCACTTATTACCCTTTCTCACTGTCTTTCTCTTTCCATCTTTGTCTTTTTATGTCATCTTCACTTTTTTTATTTTTCCCTTATTTCTCATTTCTCTCTCTCTCTCATTCCTCTTTCCCATTCTCGTCATTTCTCTCAGACATTTTTTCTCTCCCCCACTATTTCTAGTCTTCTTTATTTTTCTATATAATCTCCTTATATCTCTTCCTATATCTTTGACTATTTTTCTCGCTTTATTCTTCCCCTTAATCTTTTCAGCTCTCAAAATAACTTCGCCTCCATCTCTTCATTCTCTCACTCTCTAACTTTTCTTTTCTTCCTATTTTTTTATCCTAACTTCCAATTCTCATTCCTCTCATTGACGTTCATTATGTCATGACATCTTTCTTTCTCTCTCAATCACTTTTCTATCTTTTTTTATCCCTTGTCTTTTTCTCTGCATCTATGCCACTATTTTAACAAAATAGATTATTAGTTAAAAATATATAAACAAAAGTATGGGGCAAGGTGGATGGGCTGACAGTATTGAATGCTACGGATCTTTGGGTCCTCGGGTGGTGCTGCACTAAAAACAGGCTGTACTGATTCTGTACTGGAAATCACTGTATGGGCTCAGGAACACTTCCAAAGAATAATCATTGAATATAAATCTAATTTACTGTAAAATCTGCAAATGCAGGTTGAAGCTGATTTGGAAATGCTGAATCTTCTCTTTTTCTTACTATTTTCTGTTTATAATTATTATGAAGTACAATGTCAATGAGTTTGTTGGTTGGCCTAATTCTAATAGCCCTAATTCTGTATATTCTACACTATGTGGTCTCTCTGAAGGAAAATGGATTAAATGAACGATATAAACTCATCCCAGGCATCATTTTCATGAAGACAGAGAGATGCTCATCGATAGTTCCGCCCACCTGCAGAATTCATCACTTTGCTCTTTATGGCCCTTTATAATCAATAAAATGAACACGAGGAGGAGGACCAGCTCTCCCTCCTCTTCTCCACCTCCTCTCAAAAAACCCCTCTACCCCTGATCCTGCTTCAATAAATCTGCCAGCTCACCCTGCTCTGCTGCAGCATGCAGACCAGTGAAAGGTCCTGATCCCTGACGTCCACAGACCTGAACCTGCAGGCCCTGCTGCTGCTCTCACCAGAACACTAATTCTTTTTCAATATAACACCAGTACTATCTGATATAAATAACAATAAAACAATTAATAATAAATAATAAAATGAAAATCCCTGTGTTCCTCTACACCCCAGGATATGATAAATTGTAATTAGCATCCAGCACATTGTCTGGATAATCAATATCTAATTATGACAAATCAAGAGTGCAGGAGATGGAATGAAACTAATCTATTTAATGGTTGGCACGGGCAAATGATTTTAGTATTTTGATCCATTTTAAGTAAAATTGAGTGAAAATAGAAAACAGGTCAAAATCCCAAGAAAATAAAGTTATTTTAATTATTATCAATTTATGTTAAGTATCGATGAATATATAATAATTAATAAAAAAA
Organism: Astyanax mexicanus; assembly: GCF_023375975.1. NCBI lineage: Eukaryota > Metazoa > Chordata > Actinopteri > Characiformes > Acestrorhamphidae > Astyanax > Astyanax mexicanus. Next base: position 6,531,081 of record NC_064426.1, read on the forward strand.
ATAGTTTAACACAAAATAGATAACAACTACTACAGAGCATCTTCACATTTTGAGTGGTAATATATTTTTTGACATTGTCAACAAGCTTTAATAAACTGTTGTGAAAGACTTTTAGATTTTTTTAAGAGATTTTAAGAAAATTATCATGAAAGATTATCATGAAAAAAGTCAATTTCTACAAAATATATACAGTATTTGGAGAAAACATGTAATGACTGCAACATTTCAACAAAGAATAATCTAAACTAATCAAGACAAGAGGATAAAATGATGATAAAAAATAATGTTTTTGAGTTTGAATAATTGCCTACTCCTTTGTTACTATTGGGTGGGGGGGGGGGGGGGGGGGGGTGGGGGGTGGTAAGATAAGTGTGACACTTTCTCTACTGCTCAACAATCTGGACTCCGCTGGTCTCTACTGCTCAACAACCAGTGGAGTCCAGAAGAAATCTGTACTTAAAACTTATTCTACAAACTAGGCAACATTTTTTATGAATAAGAAATTCCTAATAAATGTAGCATTTTACTGTGTTATTGTATTTGTTTGCTTGTATTTAGGCTAAGGATAAAGCAAAAACACACTGGGCCCTATTGTACACCCTGCAGAAGGCGCATCGCAATGCTCGTTGCTATCTTACACCCCGTCAAAAGTCTTTTCATACTTTGTAGCTGCTCAGTGCGTTGGAGTTTAGGAATGGTGTGGTGTGGTGGTCTGGAAGTGAGGTTTGTTCAGCTATATTTCTGCATGTTTCTATTTTGGCGATGGGAAACACAGTTGCACCACTGACCGATTTAAACCCTGACAACAGTCAATAGTCAATAAACATGCTGCAGAGCACAAATCAAGCTTTTTGATAGATAGATAGATAGATAGATAGATAGATAGATAGATAGATAGATAGATAGATAGATAGATAGATAGATAGATAGATAGATAGATAGATAGATAGATAGATAGATAGATAGATACTTTATTGATCCCCGAGGGGAAATTTTGGGCAATAATACGTCAACAATAAACAGGATAAAGAATTAAATTACATTACTCATACCTTAAATGATCTTCACAGCTAAAAACGCTAAAATAGGCCCTACCATCTTTCAAGATAATTGGTTTCAATGATAATGATCAATTAGGAAAATCACTGAAATTAAATGTTACATAAAACATGTTTTAAAACAATTTCAACTTAAAATCATAGATTACAGTTTTTTAAACAACATATTTGCCTTAGTCCCAAGTACAGAAATATTTTATTACAATTTTTTCATAAACTTTTCATAAGAATACTCATTCCTAAGTGAAATATAATAGATTAAAGTAAATAACATCACAAACTTGTTGAGAGTGTGCTTTGTTTTTGACCCTGCTGCCCTGCAGACACTGACTGATGCATATCTACATCTAAACTCCAGTTTCTCACCTCTAATTTTTTGTGTTTCAGTTGAGTGGTTCTGTCGGGCTCAGGGTGTTTCGGATCAGTGGCTTCATCTTATTCCAGCGTCCGAGCGTTCTGCTGACAGCCCGGTCACAGTTCACCTGCTCTGGCTCAGGACCTGAAGAGGGTCTATCAGCACTCGACATGAGAGTGCAGCTTTCTGGAGGTCTGGAGGACTCCAGTGCATCAACTGACATCTGGCCAACTCTGACCTCCAGAACATTACATTTTCATAACTGCTGAACAGAACTTACGGTTAGTTCCTGAGAACTCTGGACACACCTGGCTGTGACTGGTTTTAAACACTACCTGAGACTGCCTTCTGACTAGGCGTGGTCCTATCATCACAATCTGGGGTGTTCTGAGACCTTCCACTAATTACAGTTTGTCATAAACAGTATCTGCTTTACTTTTAGACCTTCCCTTGACTGGGTGTGTTCCTAATCCCAACGCTGTTTGTTCTAATACTTCAGTATTAAAATGTGTGTATTAAAACGTGATATAAAGTTTAGGGGTGAAACGATTACTTGAGTAAATCGAGTAACGCGATAAAAAAAATGGATCGATACATTTTCTGTGCCTCAAAGAATCGTTTGATTCATTTTAAAATGCAAAGCACGGAATTTAGAGTGGACTTTTAATGTGAAAAAGCACTTAGCGTTACATCACCCACACCAGTGGTGTGCACAGAAAATTTGGGGGACAAGTGCTCAGGGGGGAAAAGGGCACTTTTTAGTGCACGTGAGACTTCATTATAATTATTATTAAAATTATTAAATTTATTAAATTTTATTTTTAACATTCTCTAAACGTGAGTTTTTAATTGAAAAATGTCACACCACCAACTGATAAAATACATATACAATATTATCTATATACAGTCATAGTTAAGTCCTTCAGTTAACTTCTGTTTACCTTCCACTGTCTTTGAAGCAGCATCCTCCTTGGTGCAACATGAATATCAACATGCCCACTTAATTTTACTGCCCCCCCCCCCCCCCCCCCAAGCAAATCAGTCCAGAACCGGTGCTGTATGTGGTCGTCCTCACGTTATCTCTCATTGATTTGGGCTAGAGCGGCTAGTTTATCTGGTGAGCAGTCGGCTGAAGATGCTTAGTAGTTTGGTGCTGTATGAGACATTTTACTGCACAACAAAATGATTTCAGGTTGAGCTTAGAGGGCAAACGGTAGGATTTTACTTGATGTGTATGGTACCTGGCTGGTGGGACACGGAGGAGAAGAAGCTGTTGTTATCTGTTGCTGTGCGTACTGTGCTGAAGACTCGCTGAACTGAACTGCTGCTGCAGCGCATCTAGTGTGCCTTGTTGATTACCATCAACGTAGCTCATTAACATAACGACAGCGCTGTGGAGCGCTGATTATTAGGAACACTGTCTAACGTGTGGTTAGTTTATCACAACGGAGACAAGTTCTAGACTTAATACAGGCTTTATTTAAAAAAAAAAAAAACAGAAAAAAACTTTAGTTGTCACAATTATTCCACAGGTCTTGAAGTATTTCTGAAAACATTCCCATTCTTTATAACTAAAGCTGTATCTCTAAAAAAAATGTTTTTGTCCTTTTTGTTTAAGAGCTGTAAAACTGACTGTGGGGTGAAGACAAGTAGCGTTCTCCGCTGCAGTGCTGTCAGCCAATCAGAGGTAATATGTTTGCATGTATGAATATTAATGAGCACGAGCCTAAATCCTGTCTTTCTTCAGAGACCAGTAATTCAGTGAAATAAAGTAGTCTTATACAGAAACACTGGAACACTTTTTTTCACAAAAAAAAAAAAAACGGGTCACATGGCCTGTATTCATAATAGAGGCCACAATTAGACTCCATAGAGTCCATAACAAGGTTTTATTAAAGTAAAGACATAAAAGTAAACTCTTTAGTAACAGAAGTTTAAGATACTTAGTAACTTATTAACTCATAGCTAAACAATAAACTTGCACAAATTTTGCAATATATTGTTCGATAAAAACACAGAATTTTTCTTGAATTTTTAAACATAAGTTTGCTCATATCCTTAGTCCACATATACCTGGTTTATTCATCTTATTGATCCCAACCTTGATAGGGCATGCCAAACTTAACGTGCAGAGACGCGTGAGGTCACTGTTAAGGTTCTCACGTTCTGTATGGACGCCGCGTTCTCCACTCTGTCTGGAGGCAAAGGCAGCAGCAACAATGTGGGACATTGGGTAGACTAAATTAAATAGCCTGGCGGTATATGACATTGACGCACGATGCATTCTGAAGTCGGCCAAATGTCAACAGATCAACAGATTTGACCTTTTCTCAAAATCATTATAGCCGGAGAGCAGCAGTCCAAATTGACCGTGACACATTTTAGATGTGTTATCAATATATATATATACACAATTATATATACTCAATCACTCCATCTCTCCCTTTTCCTCTCCCGTTCCCAGTGTTTCTGTGCCACTTACTCTTAAACACACTTCAGCAGGAACAGTAAATGACGTGAAGTTTCTGCCGAAAGTAATCCAGAATCAATTTCACAGTCTGTAGTCGTATTCTATACCATCTTCTCAGAAGAAGTGCAAAACTGGGGATGATGCTTATTTGGGACAGTTAATAGCATTCATGCCAACTGATTTGATGGGGATGAGTGGAGCTGTTCAGCCTTGCCTAAAAATATAATCTCAGCTCTGCACTTGAAATACTGTCTCTGCAAGTGAATCATCATCTTAAATCTAATCTAATTTTTTTGTTCCGGTTTTGAGATACAGTACCTGTCAAAAGTTTAGACACACTTTCTCTTTTTTCTCTATATAATACATGAATACTGAACTCATCAAGACTATGAAGGAACACATGAGGAATCATGTAGTAACTTAAAACTACATTTAAACAAAGCAGGTGGGCTTTGTTTAGATAGATAGATAGATAGATAGATAGATAGATAGATAGATAGATAGATAGATAGATAGATAGATAGATAGATAGATAGATAGATAGATAGATAGATAGATAGATAGATAGACACTTACTCTCCTAACACCTCTAACAAACTACCTTCTACTACCAGATCAGGAGAATCTCTCACTATCTTTAATAAACTCCTGAAGACAGAGCTCTTCAAAGAGCACTTACTCTCCTAACACCTCTAACAAACTACCTTCTACTACCAGATCAGGATAATCTCTCACTATCTTTAATAAACTCCTGAAGTCAGAGCTCTTCAAAGAGCACTTACTCTCCTAACACCTCTAACTAACTACCTTCTACTACCAGATCAGGAGAATCTCTCACTATCTTTAATAAACTCCTGAAGTCAGAACTCCTCAAAGAGCACCTACTCTCCTAACACCTCTAACTAACTACCTTCTACTACCAGATCAGGATAATCTCTCACTATCTTTAATAAACTCCTGAAGTCAGAGCTCCTCAAAGAGCACCTACTCTCCTAACACCTCTAACACATTAACTACTTCTAACCTCATTTCCTTCTTCCCCTCCTTCACTCCACTATCCCATTATTTCCCTTTGACCTCCTTTAAGCCCTATCTAAATATGTTTTACCTTTAACTTCTATTATTTTTGTACTTATTTTTGTACTATTGGACAAAAGCATCTGCCAAATGTAATGAAACCCACACAGACACAAAGAGAACATGGAAACTCCAACCAGATAGGGACTTGAACCCAAGACCCCAGTTCTGGGAGGCAAACGTGCTAACCACTAAGCCACTGTGGTGCCCACACAGTACCACACAGAGTTTCAAAGTTCAAATGTTCTGGGGTTCTATTGCTGCCTCTGTCACTGGGTGCCTTGGCTGTGTGTTTAAGACATCATGAAATCAAAAGATTACCAAAGGACTTTGGGTCGCAGTCAGAGTTGGTCATAGTTCTAGGTCATAGGTCTTCCAGTAGCACAATGACAATGAGGGATTCATCTGCCATGATTTATTTAGTTTTGCTGTTCTCTGCAATAAGTCTCTCCTTCGTTTGATATCAGATAACATTACGTAATAATGCGCTATACCATGCAGTTTATAACAGGACAGTATAATATATCAGGACATCATATAATATCACCTCAGAGACAGTTACATCACTGCTTTCACCTGGAAATTCCTTGACTCCAGGCAATGCCATCAATCTGCTGTAAGTCCAGCGTCAAACGCTAACATGATCAGTGGCTTTGTTCATTCTGTTCAGACAGAACAGACACTGCACCGCCTTTACACTCAGGACAATATTTCATTTCAACAGTATCACAGTTAATCCTACCGCAGCGTCACACACACACATTTTTATCCCGCGCTGACCCTTCAACCCTGACCACTTAAACGCTGTGAAAGTGACAGGTTGACTTTACCTTTTAAATCCAGTACAAACACTTTTGAAAATGGAGTATCCCATCTATCTATGGCACCCAATCAGGCCTCACTTAAACTCACTTGCCCTGAGCACACTGACCAGTGTTTAACCTCTCTCACAAGATAACACCTCACAAGTTATACAGGTGTGGGTGTTCCCTAAAGTGAGGTAACCCTTTATAATTAGTTTACAAACTGCTGACTCCCATGACTTTTGGACTTTTTACAGTAGTGCACCAATATACAGTAGGTCCACTATAATAATATACAGCTATAGAGCACACCCATATAGAATGGCAATCATTGTACAATTGTATAGTATATACAATATATAGTATATAGATTTATTACATGCAGAGTGATCTATTTTAAGCGTTTATTATTTATTGTTGATGACTGTGGCTTACAGACAATGAAAACCGAAAAATCAGTGTTTCAGAAAATTAGAATATTATATAAGAACTAATGGTCCTTTTGGCAGTGTGGGCAGTGTGCCAAGTCCTGCTGGAAAATGAAATCCACATCTTCATAAAAGTTGTCAGCAGCAGAGGGATGCATTGAGTGCTGTAAGATTTTGTGGGAAAACAAAACTGCACTTTAGACTTGATTAAACTATTAGACTGGATTAAACTAAATCCAGCTGCATGATGGGTAATTGACCAGTGCTATATAGATCGCTAAAATAGAGCCCTGGGAGTTTATCTATTCATTATTTTTCTGCAACCATGCTGGTCAATGTAAATTTATTCCTAAACTCTGATGCTATTTTAATGGTGCGGGCACAAGGCATAAAAAAAAATGACTGTTTACCAGGTTAAGATAGTAATGAGCATCGCAACACACCTTGCGCAGGGCCCCTAGGGTACCACTTCAAAATAAGACTACCTTTATAAAGGGTTTATAAATGGTTTACTATTAGTTTATTAATGGTTACTAATTAGGTTGTAAATGCCTTAAAATCATCAATGACCTGTTTTTTGCTAAATAGTGATCCCACAGCCACCTATATTGTTGCCCTTTCTACGTATATATGTTTTATAACTGATTAATAATGATATGATTTTTAAGGCATTTACAACCTAATTAGTAACTATTAATAAACTAATTGTAAACCATTTATAAACGCTTTATAATAGTAGTCTTATTTTAAAGTGGTACTGGCCCCTAGTGTCACAGCTAGATTGGGGAAGATTTACCAGTCAAATGCATACAGCCAGAAGTGACTCTATGGTCAAAAACTGACCATTAAAGAAGCCATTAAAGCTACATAACAGAAGAGCTACAATCTCTAGCTCCCGCACCCCAGCCAGAGTTTCCAATAAAGTGTCCGTTGTCGGTACAGTGTAAGTGTAAGTCAGCTGAAGAGAAAGTTCAGTCTTCACGGTGGCCGGTGGCCAGCATCTTTCCGAGAGCACAGGGCAGCTTCAGTGTGGAGGCAGCTAATCCTCTCCGAGAACAGCTGTTGCCTTGTCTCCTCTCATAACCTCCGCGGATGGAAAGCGAAAGGTGCCGACAGCTGTTTGTGTGTCGGTTTCGCTCTCGTGCAGATGCCCCGAGTCAGAATCTGGGGATAAATCTGGCCGTGTCGTGAGACGCCGGCTGCACGACAAAGGAGCTCAGTGCTGATTTGTTCTCTTTTCTGTTGTTGTTTTCACTGTCTGATTGCTGCGGTCAGGGCTTTTTTATCAGTCCGCCTCCCTCATCAAAAAACGGCAATGTCTTCCTCTGGATTGTCGCCATATGGTGGATAAGGCTGTTGTGTAATATTATCAGTGGATCTGCCACCTCAGACAGACAAGCCGGTTCTTACAAGAGGACAATGTGAGGTTATATCAAAGAAAACTGTTCGCGCAAACATGTGACACGTCATGTGCTAAACTTTACATTAAGAACATTCATGAATGGCGTGTAAAAAAAGATCAAATGAACCCTCCTGCTATCCTCAAATTTAGTGACACCCTTTATTCTCTGTGTCATAGTGCGGACGGAATACAGACACTCGCAGATACAGATTTGGGGTTTTATTAAAAGTTTGAATGGCACAGGGGTAGACAAAAACAGAAGCAGTGTAATACCAGCAAACAGGGATCACGTAGAATAAACCATACCATAAACAGGGAGACAGTCCAGAGTTCATACACGATAGATCCAGTAGTAGAGAGAATCCAAAAACTGGTAAACGAAAAAACAGTCCAGGTCAAACACAGAAAATCCACAATCGTGGATTGTCGAAGAAACAAAAAGCAAGGTCATACACGAGAAAAACAATCACAGAGATAATAACGCTTTGCAAAGTGGATGAACCAAACAATACTCGGCCCAGGTGTGTGCGTGGAGTGTCCTTTTATACAGCAGGTAATCAGTATTCAGGGATTCCTGGAGGAAGCAGGTGAGGTGTCACGTGAGTGGGTGTGTGTGTGTGATGTCAGCGTGTGGTGCGTTCTGGGTAGTGTAGTTGTCTAACTGAAAATCTCCATAATTCCAGATAATTTAACATGTTAGCAAAGTTTACTCACCAGTTTATTCATGTTTTTTTTTTTGACAAATGATCAGTGGTTCTGGCATTAATATAAGTGTTTTATTAGTATTACACAAGTATTATAAGTATTGTGTTGTTAAGTCAGGGCCTAGAGTGAAGGTGCAGGTGTGATGGATCACAGTATAAACCAATAGGGTGTCAGAATGTCCATATATGTTTATACTTCTCTACATCCAATCACAATCAGAATCAACAAGGTAACAAAAAAATTGTACTTCTTTACTTGACACTTTTTGTTTAGGTCAGGGGATTGTGGACAATGTAGAAAATAAACTAAATATAGAACTGAATGTTTAACATGCATGTGTAATCTGTAATGAAACATGTCAGGCATCTCACTATGCAGTTGTAGAGGTTCCTAATGGTGTCCTGAGACAATACATCCCATGTCAATTAAATATTCCCACAATTACAGCATATTTTATGATAGGGATGGAGTGTTTATAGCTTATCCAACACATCCCACACATTCTTGGAAAGAGACATTTGGAAATATGACTATTCCAAATGCATTATACACTACTATACACTGTATGTGTAGCTCAATATATATATTGCCTACATCAGTCTTCTTAGTGAAGAGCATTGTAATCAGGCCATTTTCTTCTAAAAACCTTCAGAAACCACATTTGCAAGTCTATTAGATATTGCGTAACAGTATAACGATGCACTTTGAGGCAAGTATGTGATGATTGGGGCACGCAAGATATGCTACGTGCCACATTAGCCTTGTAATTCCAGTGTCTATGGCGAGGAGGGAAAACTGTGTGTGTGTGTGTCTGTGATAGGATAATAATAGGATCTCAGATGGACATTTGAGTTATTCATCTCATATTCATACACTCCAGTTTTTTTTTTCAGGTGATTTGCTCTTCAAGTGTATTGCCTCTGGACATTAGTACACAGGGACAGCAGAGCCTAAACTGATGTGTTTGTTTGTTGGGAGACAAATGTGACCCAGCTATATGAGCACTTATTGTAAGAGGCCGTCTGAATAACGATGAGATTCCGTCACTGCTGATTCCTCAGCTTTAAGCGGCTGTGACATAATCACATTTTCCTTTTCTACAGTTAAGAACTTTTTTAAGGAGGCACACACACAGACTGAGAACCCTGTGGAAGACAGAATATTAAATGCCTGCAGTATATTTTGTCATCTCAATGTCAGCTTGTTCACAATCGTAATAAGAAAGGCCAGGGGGAGGCCGATAGCACTGTGCAAATTAGTGTATATCATAGTGGATGCTAACAAAAAAAGCTGAAGAAGATCTTTGGGTAACACTTTCTATGAATGTCTCTATCTCTATTAGACTCTATAACCACATTCATAACATGTTATAATGCATTCATAAGGCATTATAAACATGGCTATAAATATTTATAAAAACGCATAACCAGTTATAGCCATGTTTATTAAGCATTATAACTTGTGATCATAATACATTATAAGCTGTGTGTATAATATATAAGTTAAACTAGTATATAGCTATCGTTAATAATATAGTCCCACAATGAAAGTCTGGCACTTTACTTAGAGCGCCAGACCTGTTATAAGACCTGTTATAATACATTGTAATTGACAGTAACTAATATTATATCCATATATATATTTATATTCATATTATGCTTCTCTCAGTCCAATGATGCTCCAGCATCTTACACCGCTTAGTCTGTCAACTAGGCATCATACAGGCTTGTGTAGCAGTCAATGGTCTCTCGCATATATACAGGTGCTGGACAATAAAACTGAAGTTTTTATTTTAGTGTGGAAGGTTCCATGGCATACCACCAAGAAGAAGGACCGACCACATCCAACAGGATTAACTGTGGACGCTGTAAGAGGAAGCTGTCTGAAAGGGATGTTCGGGTGCTAACCCGGATTGTATCCAAAAAGCATAAAACCACGGCTGAACCCAAATCACAGCAGAATTCAATGTGCACCTCAACTCTTCTGTTTCCATTAGAACTGTCATTCGGGACAATAAATTATTGTGGTCTAAAACCAGGTGTTTCAGTTACTTTGTCCAAGCCCTGTATATATATATATATATATATATATATATATATATATATATATATATATATGTATGGTAGTGAACAGGTGTAACCAATATTCCGGTGATTAACTTCCTGGAGGTGCCTGTTCAGTGACGTGATTGTGTGAGGGCATGATGCCAGTGTGTGGTTCATTCTGGTGTGTGAGAGACAGGTGTGCTTTTGTAGTAATGGTAATGCATATTTATAGTGCAATACAAACTGCTTAATTTTACTTACTGGAGTAATATATTTTTTAAAGTAGAGGCGTGTAGTGAAACTCAAGACTTTAATTTAAAGTCTTGTACTTTTATTTTGGACTTAATTAATCGTAATTTAAAGATTTTTAGTAAAACTGACAAAAATGTTTAGTGGGTTATACGTAAAAAATATAGTGCAACATTTTTGGACAAATAAAATGATCTAAAATTGTTTGGGAGCTTTCTCTGTTTGTGATGAGGTTGGTTAGCTCTGCTGGTCATTTCTGGACGATAACCAATACACACACACACAGACACACACACACACACACACAAACATGCCTGCCAGCCTCTCTGCTCTTTGGCTACTGCTCCAGGCCAGCCGTCCACACTTTATAACCCTCCATATCAGGCCAGGCATATGGGAATGACCTGCCAGTGACTCATATTCATTTCTGAAATAGGGAGAAGGCGAACAGGCCAAACAAACAGGCAGGAGCATCCGTCAGGCCGGCGGACAGTCGGGGCAGAACCGCCGTAAATCTCCCTCATCCTTGCCGGCTGGACGAACAAGCCCATTACAATATCGCCCACTGATTGATGCATTCAATCTTGGATTTTTTAAAGTAGGTGGGGGTGAAGTATGGTGGTGGGAAAAGCTCTGTCCATCCTACCTGTCGGTCTTTATTACCGTCCGACCTGATTTACCCCGAGAGATTGGTACCGGAGAACTGTAGGCCATTGATTGAACGGATCTGTAATGCTGGAACTGATTCAGTATCAATGTTATTAATAGAACAAATTTTAATTGGGATTTTTTTTTTTTTTTTTTTTTGGTTTTGTTGTGGCAGTAAATAAAGAAAAACAAGTTTTTACGGCTTTCTTTAAACAAACATTTTCAAAGAGACATACCTGCTTCATTATTTATTTATCTATCTATCCTCAATCGAGGGCTACTGGGACCCTATTATTCCCAGCGTCTGGAAACGTCTCTTAGAAAAGCCAAGGAAAGTTAACTGACATTTTCAAAGAGACGGATCAGTCCAATTACGCTCGAATTTTACTTTGTAATGAAAGTATCTGGGATGTCAAGCCAAATCCCACCCCAGAATAATGGATCAAGTCTTCCTCTCTTCTCCCTGAGCTTTATGCTTGAGACTAGAGGCACTTCTCGACGACTTTCATTTGCTCCAGTAACCCATGTTTTATTCATCCACCGTCAGTCGGAGTGAGACTGTGCACACCTCCTCCTCCTCCGCCGGTGTTGTTTTGGGTTTTATGTGAGCGCTTTATTTCAAAGTTGTTAAAGTGTGGACGGTTGTATTTCACAAGGTAAACCCTCCTCCACTCCTCCGGTCTCCTTGCTCGTCTGACAACATGAAACGTCCGCGACATGAATTGCACCCCATCCCTTTCCTTTCACTGGGTTTTTCTCCATTAAAGAGTCTCTCCTTCCTCCGGTTTATAATAAAGCAGCACCGGTCTCCTCGCACCGACAGCGGCCCAGCCTGTCAATTCCAATTACGCTTCCCTCTGCCTGGCCACGGCTTTCCGAACTGAAATCTTTCTGACAAGCATTCTGACACCTTTTCCCAGAATCCCGAGCAACCCCCTTCTCACCGGGCGAGGCTGAAACAGAACTGTAAAAGGTGATTTATACTTTTGCAAAAAGGAAAAGGCATGAAGGGCGAAAAAACTTTTAAATTTTTATATTTCATTTTTTTTCTGATAAACTTTAAACACAGGGTGCAACCCAATTGTGTACAAATAATGACTAATACGAACTAATTTCTGAGTATAGAATGAACTTGAATGAATCCTGTGCAACAGAGGTACTCTAACTCTTGCTCTGCCTTTCCTGTGGTCGGTCCTGATGAGTGCCAGTTTCATCATAACGTTTTTGATGTTTTTTTGCCACTGCACTTGAGGATACTTTCAAAGTTCTTGAAATGTTTCAGACTGACTGACCTTCATTTCGTAAAGTCATTATTTTCTTTACGTATTTGAGTAGTACTTGTCATAATATTATTTCAAGTTAAAAATTAACTTTTGACAAGTTCAGCATAGCTGTTAATCGAAAGCCATCTAACTAAGCTGACTAAGAAAACGCAAAATGTGTGAAGCTGTTATCTAAGCATAAGATGCCTACATTATCAGAATGTTTAAAAGTGGTAAATAAATATGTTTGAAGAACATCCAGAAAACTTTGCCAGATTGAACATTGAACATGTTATAGGTTGTAAAATGCAAAATCCACCAGAGATCCTATGTAAACCTATGTAAACACACAGAGGTGAATAGTCCAGGACCAGAAAGTAAAAATCCTGAGCTGCCCAGGGGTGGATTTTTACTTTTAACTAGTGTAAACAGAACTGTTTTAAAAATACATCTACCAATCTCAATTGTACGTCGCTGGTGGTGTTTCATAACCATTGGTTCCTTATCTCTGAATTACTTGGCAAAGCGTACTCTATAACATTGATGTGTTATTTGCACAAACAACACAGGAACGAACTGCCATGTTGTTCCTGGCGCTGTTAGCTCCTGTCTGATTTGATGTGCCTGGCTGCATGGCTTTAGCTCTGCCTGTGAGCGGTCGTGAGCCAAGGTGGGCGGGGCCATGAATTCTAATTCATGGGTTGACGTAGACATGGTGCTTTTCCTAATCGACTATTTTTTTCTGAATCGTTTCTTTTACTAGATACTAAAGAGAATGTAGGTAGAGGAAGAGTTTCATGTGCAGCATGCTTATACAACCCAGAAATACCTACTGTATTTAACAAAAAGAAAAAGTGGATTTTAGCTGAAGCAGACCTTTAACTGTAAGAAAATTGTTAGCTGGATATGATGTAGCTCAGCTTTATGTTACGTACCACATTTTTCTCACTTTTATTCAGAGAAAGTGAGAAAAGCTGAGGCTTGAGGTTACACCTAGTTTTAGCAGGCTAACTTTACCTAAATATAGATAAATGTAGCTAGCTGTTTATTTCTGTAGCTATGCCAATGCATAAAAAATAATGTCTTCCCTGGCTTCTCTTGCATTGCCATTTTAATGGTCAATTTCATCTTCTGGATTAATGGAAAATGTCTATTGGTTGAGTAATCCATATTATCCATGTTAATGATGGTGTCAAGACAATATAAGTAGTTATATGAGAGCAATCATATATATTTGGCTTCCCAGCAGAAGCTACTGTCTTCATTTGTCCAAGGCATTATCTATTAGGCCAATCAATCAACCATTAGTTATTCACCCCAATGCTCTGAAAGTCTTTCAGAATTTACTCCCACCTTCGAGGCATCCAATCATGTTGGGGTTTCCCAGAATTTAAGCTCCTAGAATAATATCCTAGAACTATCCCAGCACTTGGGTTTCAGATAGCCTTGTTTATTACAGAAGTAGCAGTGGCCATATTGTTGTTTCTGTGTTATTAACTACTGGTGTACTCCTTTAATTTAGTTTTAAAAGACTGATGATGATGAGTCCACCCATCTCTCATACGTAGAAATAAAAAAAAAACAAAAAAAAACAGGCAGACTGGCTGCCTGCCACAACTGCAAAGCATGACGCTCCAAAGGCAGAGCGAGGATCAATATTTAATCTTTAATGCGCTTCACCCCAATCCTGCGATTCCAGACTTTGTTTACAATATATTGTTCAGCCAAAAGGCCTTTGTTGCGCTCGGGCATAAGCGGCGGCGGCACACAAATCAAGCCGCTGTGTTTATGGGACTGGGAATGAATCAGGTGTGAGAGCAGAGGAGTGAAGGTGGAAAGCGACAGCAAATGGATAAACAGGTTGAGGAGATGTGCACCAGTAGCAGTGACAAATGGCTCGCTTAAAAAGTCCCAATGATCTACCACTACATCCTCGCTGAACCCGGCCTCAGACGATTTTATCAAATCACACAGTTTTTGGGGGACAGTTTCAGTCGGAGACCAAACCTTAGATGTTTTATCAATGTTTTGAGGAGGGCAACTACGTACTGTTTATGGTGTATGCAAACATCGTATCAGCACCTCGAGGGGGGGCGGGGCTGATATGTTTTAAAATCATCAAAGTGGGAGGGGGGGGGGAATACGTTTCAAAATCATCAGCAGAAGGGGGGGCAGTGGTGCAAAAAAGGGGGCGCTGCATTAGAGAGGGTGCCAAATCAAAGCCAAATAAATTTCCTATACGGAGAAACAGCCAATCAGCTTGCTGGTTTGCGGAGAGTGGTGGGAAAGTAATGACAGGACGCTGATGATTTTAAAACGTATCTCTACCTCCCCCCCCCCCCAAGCTGATTGGCTGTTTCTCCTGAGAGGACTCCTAAGGTGATATCCACAGCACAGGGCGTCTGTGAGCTGATGTATCAGGCTGGTATGCATCAGCAGCAGCTCGAAAAGAAGCGGTGGCTGACTTCACATGTATCAGAGGAAGCATGTGTTAGTCTTCACCCACCTGGTGTGTTGGGGCATTACTAGTGATAGGGGGAGTCCTAATGAGTGGGTTGGGTAATTGGCTGTGTAAATTAGGGAGAAAATTGGAAAAATTTGAAATAAAAATTATATATATAAAAAAAAGACATGAACCATAGTGTGAACTTTCATCCGGACATTTAGGTGTTAAAAAATAGCCTTAGACTAAATGCATGGATGGCAGTTTTGGAGGGTTGCAAATTTTAAAATATGGTGTACATTTTTTGATTTATTGAAAGTGACAATGTAGTGCAGAAGGTCTACAAACAGCCAAGAACAGAAAGCTGAGGCTGCAGTGAGTACAGGCTTACCCACATTGCAAAACTGAACCCTGAAAAGTCAGAAAACCACTTTATTGTTCAACTGTGGTGAACAAAAAAGCATATTATATTGAATATGTATTAATATGTATTAATTTGGCATTATTCACCATATCTGGTGAAATGTTCATGTTCTAGTAGTTTTACTGTTGTGTTTTTGAGAGATCAGATGTTGATTCAGATTGGTTGTGGTGGGCAACATTATGATTTATGTTTTAACATTATTCACTACAGTGATTTTAGAAGTTATTTAAGTTTATTGTTAACGCTGTTAACCATAGGATTTTCTAGTTTTAGTGAGCTATGATTTGTTAAAGGTCTAACGTACACCGTTGAAATAATGTTTCTATATCTATGTTGATTTACTTTTTAAAATCAACACTGCAAAACTGAACCCTGAAAAGTCAGAAAACCACTTTATTGTTCAAATGTGGTGAACAAAAAAGCATATTATATTTAATATGTATTAATATGTATTAATTTGGCATTACTAATAAAGTGTTTGGTAAATCTATGGTTGCCTATGGTAAAAGCAGGACTTGTCAATGAGAAACTCCAGCATTACAATGGAGGTTTTCTGTACTCAAACAAACTCACAAAACACCTAAAAACCGCATAAAAACAAGCAAACACCACAGGCAACATCATGTTTCAAAGCTGCGACGGGTCAATGAGAAAGCGATTTGGCGCCAACACTCCCAGGCTCGCAAACACCTCATCCTCTTTGGCTGGTCTCATCAGCACAGTGCACAGCCTGCTGCCACTGCATGATAACTCTGTGCTATTGACTGCAGGCCCGCGCGGATCAGTCAGGCAGTGTTCTCCAGATGACTCGTAGATAAGGCTCATTTCAGACAGAACTTATCAGTGTGCGGCTCAGTCACTGCTGAAAATCATCTGCCTCTATATTTCTTTTCCCGGACGCTTTATTGGAAACGCTGCCACTGTGCTGGGGAACTGTGAGACTGCAGCTCATCTGTTGAAGCAGAATTTATTTATAAACTTTATGCTGATATACAGTGCATATTTGCAGTACTGGTCAAAGTTTAGGACACACCTTATATTCTGTAGTTTTTCATTTTTTTTAATTATACCACAGTTAGTTCTGACCCTGCAATGTGTTTGGCTGAGAGGCATTCTATGAGTGCTGTTATCAGCCGGTAATGCACTCTAACTGAAGCTCTCCATGTACTGCTTTCCATGTATACAGGTAACCTAGCAACTATGCAGCGCTTACAAGCCAAACAGTGCAGCTACAAACAGAGCAGCAATGGAACTATTTTAACTTGCGGAGTGTTTATAACCAAACAGATTATATTTTCTTGTCTTCTTTAACTCAAAATCATTCAATTAACACTGTGATAATGGACCTGCGGTATAACCGCAATAATGCACTTGAGGTTCATGCTATAACAAGCAATATTGGCACTGCTGTAGATCTGCACACCAGTGCCAATATTTCAGGTTATAGCACTCCCTCTTGTGTATTGTTGCTTAAATGCTCTGTATTGTAGATTAAAACTAAAATCATCCAAACTATGAAAAAAAAACATATTTCAAGAAACTTGTCCTCAAGTATCCTCAAGTGCAGTCGCAAAGACCATGCAAAACGTTATGATGAAACTGGCTCTCATCAGGACCACCCCTGGAAAGAAAGAGAGACCAAGAGTTACCTCAGTTGCACAGTATTAAACATTTCTTTAGTCTTTTGGGCCAGCGATGTCTCAAAAAGCCACGATCCACCAGAAATCTAAAATGTCTTTCATATTGCATTCCTATGCCTTAGTAGCTTATCTTGGTGAAAAGTTCTAAAAAGTTCTAAAATGACTGATCTCGGTGTGAACTCAACAGTTTTATTAGACTGCTAAGAACTCTTCCTCTAAAATTTCATAATATTATGTAAAGTTGTCTTATTATGTTCGTGTATCTCAGTTTTTAAGAAAGAAGGACATACTACTTTTAACATCTAATTGTTTCTTCTAGCAGCTGTAGTTTAGTCATTAAGGGTCAAATTTGTTTTGTTGCTTTTTTTACGTTCACACCATACAGTCAGACCTTGACTGACCATTTAAATCCTGCCCCCCAGGACTGTCACTGCCAATTCTTTCTCACTAGTTAGAACACTTCCTCTCACACAATAACACCAGTGCCAGGAGGGTGAAGGCTAGCATGTGCTTCTATTGAGACGTTTGAAGCAGACATCTGCTTCTTTTCCAAAGCAAAATCATTGGATGGCTTTGAATACTTGGAGATCACTAATTTCCACTGAGTTATGGAGGGCGAGGAGGAGCCAAACTCTGCAGCCAGAAAAATTGAAGACCAAAATATTCTCAATATAAACTACTGGTCTAAAGCTTTAGATTATCCCTATTTTTTAGTCCAGTAGCAGTTCACCTGCACTTCACCTGAAAGATCTCTAATTCTTATCCTCACTGCTGGAACTGAAACTTGTTTACAGTGGTGCTGGGCAGTGTGATTGTAGTGACCTTTTAAACAAAACGAACTAAAATGACTTAAGCCACCACAATTAGAAGAAGAGCTGGCGATAGCGGTTTGACTCGCTGTAGCGGGTATTATAACAAAGTCCATACCTTTAAAACATTGGATATACCAATCCATTTATTGGTCTGACATCAGCAGTACATATTCCACCAGTAGTTCCAGCGTTCATGGTCTTTAAATGTCCCGCTTTACACACACACCAATAGCGTTCACCGTGCGGTCAAAATACTGTTGACTTCCTCGCCAACTCCCCCTCCCACTCTACCATACATTCACCTATAAACCTTGGCAGCGCCCCCAAGTGGAAAATGTCAATATAAACCAAAATTTTAAAGAAACATAAATAGCTCCAACAGTGATCAAAATAGATATCATCGTATATATAGATTATTTAGAGATATTTAAGATTATGATGGTTACAAGGTCTATATACGGCGCTGGAAAAAAAAAAAAGAGAGACCACTTCAAAATGATGAGTTTCTTTTATTTTACCAAATTGAAAACCCCTGAACCAAGATGAACTGCTTTTTTTTTTTTGCACCAGGAGTAAAGCAGCATAAAGTTATCCAAAAGCAGTGTGTAAGACTGGTGGAGGAGAACATGATGCCAAGATGCATGAAAACTGTGATTAAAAACTATCAGGGTTATTCCACCAAATATTTATTTCTGAACTCTTAAAACTTTATGAGTATGAACTTGTTTCCTTTGCATTATTTGAGGTCTGAAAGCTCTGCAACTGTTTTGTTATTTCAGCTATTTCTAATTTTCTGCAAATAAATAGTCTAAATGATAATATTTTCACTTGGAATTTGGGAGAAATGTAGTTTATAGAATAAAACAATAATGTTCATTTTACTTAAACATAAACCTATAAATAGCAAAATCAGAGAAACTGATTCAGAAACAGAAGTGGTCTCTTAATTTTTTCCAGAGCTGTATATTTTTTGCACTCTCCTCTTCTTTTCATTATTATTCATGACACACTATAGCTGAGTAAATTATGCTACTCTATAATCTATAGCAATGAGTCACTGCTGCACTGGAAATTCCAACACTAAGTAAACAAACATGGCCCCCTGCTGCACTATGTTGTGATAAGTTCATTGAGCTCCACTGGCTACCAGTTGATGCTCGCATCAAATTCAAAGTGCTTACAATCGCCTACAAGGTGATGACAGTACAGGCTCCTTCCTACCTGCACTCGCTCCTGAAGGCTTACGCTACCTCCCGGCCGCTGCGCTCCTCCAACGAACGTCGCCTCACTTTACCAAACAAACATTCACACAAAGCAATCCAGACTGTACTCATACAGAGTTCCCCAATGGTGGAACAAACTACCTTCTACTACCAGATCAGGAGAATCTCTCGCTATCTTTAATAAACTCCTGAAGACTGAGCTCTTCAAAGAGTACTTACTCTCCCAACACCTCTAACACACTAACTAATTCTAACCTCATCTCCTTCTTCCTCTTCTCTACTCCTCTATCCCATTATTTCCCTCTGACCTCCTTAAGGCCCTATCTATAGATGCTTTATTTTTAACTTCTATTATTTTTGTACTTAACCTCTTCTATTATTTGCACTTCAATATTGTAAGTCGCTTTGGACAAAAGCGTCTGCCAAATGTAATGTAATGTAATGTAATGTAATGTAATGTAATGTAATGTAAGTGGCTAAGGTGATCATTATACCGTGCTAGAATCCAACCAATGAAAGCAGATGTGAATCTTTTTTTTTCATGAACCCACCATATATATTCTATATTTGTAAAAAAAAAAAAAAAAAGCTAATGGCTAAATTTTTGGTCGGCTATTTAGCTCAGTGAAGCGAAGGCTGACCTCTCCTCTTGTTTAGATTGACTCAAATTCCCATGAGGACATCTTAATCAAATTACTTTGAGATGGGCAGCTTATGAAATGACCTCGGATTTATCCTTCCGACGAAATGACAATGTTGGAGCTTTAATCATATCTGCAGCAGATTCAATTATTGATGTGCTCAATTCAATTTTGTTTTAATATCCATTCTTAAAGCATGACTCAAGACGAAACTAAAATTGGCTCATTTAACATCATCATACATGGTCTATAGACAGAGGTAGTGTATATCGTCGCTGTCCAATGAAAAACACTTATCTCTAAAACAGCATCTTTACAGGAGAGGGAAAAAACCTTGTAAACTTTCAATGGAAGTCAATGTAAAAACAGTTTATTTCAGGTAATTTTGAAGAGTTTCTATTGGTCCGTTCATCAAGAAATTTTGACACAGTGTAAAAGACAGTTTGTCTGTTCAAATTATGTACTAAACTGAAAATCGACAAAAATGGAGATAAGTGTTTTTCATAGGACAGCGACGATATGATCTCACACAGTGTTATTGTTTATACAGGAAAACTTTATTTATCGTTCATAAGATTTAAATGAATATTTCTTCTACTTCTATAAATGTGGAAGGCCTTTTTATTTATTTTTATTTCATCCTTATTTTTTAAGCCCTACCACTCTTTTTGTTCTTTACAGATGATAAGAACAATGTATAACAATGAATTTCCTTTAACCTTTAATTAGCATTTCCTCCAGCATGTGGACTCATTTTTTTAAGTAATATTTTAACAGGGAAATTATTTTTTTCCAAAATAAATTTTTAATACACTTTTTTAAGTCATCTCCATATCTCAGGTGCTCTGTTCTCTGATGCACAGAATAAAATACAGTATTCAGATGTTATTACTGTATGTGTTCTGTAGATATTCCCATGTTAAAATCACAGCTCCGTCTTTTTTTCTGTGATTTCTTCATCTAAGACTGACCACAGATCCTACAGGGAAACAGACTGTAGTTTTAGAGCATGAAGAATATTGATGTTTTGATGTCATGTAATATTCATTGTAATCTGGGGATCTGGGCTTTGCGTTTCTCTGTCTTGCTTCATGTTTCCTTTAGGAGATCGTGCGAACTGTAATCCTCAGCCGCTCAATAAAGTGACTGTTTCTACCACCAAGCTCTGCTCGGCCTGCAGGCTTAAGGAATTTGATCCTGTGAGCTTTACCGCGGCTATACTGTATCTCTTACCTCACACACGCCTTTACACGCACTAACCAGAGACTCTATATTGCTGTTCATTTAAAGTGCATGCAGATCTGCAGTGCAAATGGTGAATATTACCATCTGAGAACCTGAGAATTTGCTTTTAACATACAGTAACGTGAAACATTATTTACCCCCTTACAAATTTCTTGTTATACCTTAATAGTAGATAAATACAGCTCTATAAGAAAATAAGAGAGCACTTAAAAATGATGAGTTTCTTTGATTTTACCAAACTGAAAACCTCTGGAATATAATCAAGAGGAAGATGGATGATAACAAGCCATCAAACCACCAAACTGAACTGCTTGATTTTTTGCACCAGGAGTAAAGGTATAAAGTAATTCAAAAGCAGTGTGTAAGACTGGTGGAGGAGAAAACCAGGGTTATTCAACCAAATATTCATTTCTGAACTCTTAAAACTTTATGAATATTAACTTGTTTTGTTTTTTTTTTTTGCATTTTTTGAATTCTGAAAGCTCTGCATCTTTTTTGTTATTTCTGCCATTTCTCATTTTCTGCAAATAAATATAAATGCTCTAAATGACAATATTTTTATTTGGAATTTGGGAGAAATGTACATTTTACTCAAACATATGCCTATAAATAGCAAATTCAGAGAAATTTAAGATGCATCTTAATCTGTATAGTAAATATAAAAAGCTTTCATTTATCATGCAAAAAAAACTATTCAAACCAATTTAGCTCTTTCTTAAAAAAAAAACTGTGATTAATCACACTTTTTGAAAAACTGAGTTCAATTTCACTAATAACCACAACCAGGCCTGATTACTGATTACTGCCAGACTTGTATAATCAAGAAATCAATTAAATTGACTCTGTCTGACAACATGAAGCTGCTTAAAAATCTCAAAAAGCAACTCATTATGCCCCAATCTGAAGAAATTACGAAACAGATGAGGAAACAAAGTCATTGACATCTGTCAGTCTGGACTGGCCAACCAAAATTATTCCAAAAGGGCATGGACAACTCATCCAAGAGGTCACCCAGAGAAAAGAACCCAGAACAACATTTAAAGAACTGTTGGTACTGGACTGATCAACCCAAAGTCCTGACCTGTCCTCAGTAAAGAATGTGTAGAGAATTTTGAAACAGAAAATGCAGCAATGCCCCATTTGACTGGTCACAACGTAAAGGTGCAGATGCTGTTTTAATTGTTTTAATTGGTTGAAACCTTAAAACCAATACAAAAGGACCACAGCTTTCACAGGTACATGCGGAAATGTTTCTAATTTCATTAGACAATACAAAAAAACAATACAAATGAACTATATTGAAGTGAATTTAAATTGAAGTACTTTAAAAGTACAGTGAAGTTCTGCTTGGACATAACTAGTACTGTGCCAATCATACCAGTTTCTAACCATAACTGTAAACAGAAACCACGAAATTTTGAATAGCCATGAAATGCACAAATGAAACCCCTATGGTAATCAGAAAGTATGGTAATATTTTTTTAAAAATTCTGTAGCTTTATAGCTGAGTTGTGCAGAATAACAGCAGCAGCAAAAGTCCCCACTTAATTGTTCTCTGTGTTAAAGGGCCAGCAGTCCTTCTAATGAATGGAGACTCATTTGTACTGTTGCTCTCCAGACTTAATGTGCTGCATATGATTGTCAGAACCAATGTTTCACATGCAAAGAAGGAAACTGGTTCCCTCTGCTTTTTTTCTTCCTTTCTTTTTGTGGTGGCTGGTAATTGCGATGTGGAACTAAGCCTCGCTGAGAGGGAAAAAAAAATAGTGTAACTTTTTTTTTTCCCCCTGAAAAACAATCGCAGTCGGCGCATGTTTAACCCAGTGCGAGCGCCAGCGTCTTATCGAGAGTCCGGCAGCACATTTCCTCCCGGCTTAGCGGTGATCAGAGCGAGGAACAGATGTTGACGAAGGCCAAGGCCGCCTGCGTAATGAGGAGCCAGTTCAAAGCCTGATGCGTTCAGGCCCTTCACCATGGTGACCACACACTCAGATCAGGATCATCCTTCACCTCGGCCCGGCGCTGTGATCACATCTGACTCTGGTCTGTGGTCCGGACTCTGAGGGGCTAAAAACAGGTGCTGTTGAGCTGTAGAAAGCTGGAATGTTGCCATTTTTGTGCATGTATTTAATTGAATTGAAGTATTGCATTTAGCTGAAGTTCTTTTATGCTTTCCAGATTTATTAATAACTAAACCCAAATCAAATTCTAATATTTCAAACCTGTAGTTTATTTCTCTGGTCTTAACCAGTTAACGAGTTTGGAGTGTTTTCCCCCTTGATTTAGTTTGGTGGTGCAGCAAAATACGCTGAGTGGTCCTGAGGTTTAAAGCGATGCCACTATGTTTAGGAGATCGTTGGTTTGAATCCCGGTCATGCAGCTTGCCATCAGCTGCCGGAGCCCTGAGAGAGAGAGCACAATTGTCCTACACGCCTCTCTCTGGGTGGGTACAGTAGATGACGCCCTTTCCCCTCATCACTCCTAGGGTGATGTCAATCACCAATCAGCAGAAGGTGATTTTGGTAATAAGGGCCCTAAACACAAACCAAATTCTAATATTTCACACCTCACCAAAGTGCAGTAATAGGGTGTTTTCAAACCTGCAGTTTATAACTGGTCTAAACCAGTTAACGAGTTTGTCTCAACAAACCACATGAAGGCATCGAGTGGTCCAGCAGAATAAGACACTGCCACTACAATCGGGAGATCGCTGGTTCAAATCCCGGTCATGCAGCTTGCCATCAGCTGCCGGAGCCCTGACAGAGAGAGCACAATTGGCCTACCCCCTTCTCTCTGGGTGGGTACAGTAGATGGCGCTCTTTCCCCTCACCACTCCTAAGGTGATGTCAATCAGCACAAAGCTGCGTCTGTGAGCTGATGTATCAGAACCGAATTGCTGCACTTTCCTCTGAGCGCGCTGTGATGCTACTCAGCAATGCTGCATCAGTCTGACTTCACATGTGTCGGAGGAGGCATGTGCTAGTCTTCACTGTCCTTGTGTTGTGGCATCACTAGTGATGGGGAGTGCAGCTGAGTGGGTGGGATAATCAGCATAGCTAAATAAGGGAGAAGAGCGGGATATAACAAAAAATAAACACATGAGAAAGTTCTATCTGCTTATTGGTCAGAGCTGTAATTTGGAAAATTTGCTGCTGTGCTTTCAAACATGGCTTGGATGTACCCCTGCCGGGTACAAACCCGGGGCATTTAAAGCCAAAGCCCCACCCCCAAAGATTCCATTCTTTCTGGTGGGGGTAAATTAACACAAATAAACCCAAGCAACAAAACCACAGTACTGTATTATAAATTAACCTAGGTTATTACAAACAAATATTGCCACCGACAAGCTCCATATGATTATGTATAATTATTTTGATTTCTACAGGTTTCCCTGAGAAAAATTAAAATTAACCCTCTTCTCTTCCCAACGGTGGATTCTGCTGGTGGGGTTAAAACAGACATCACCTCCAGATTGAGCCCATTTGGACCCCCATCCTTCTTAGAGGAAATTCCACAAGGTACATACACACAATTACACACGTTCTCATTAATGTCCCATGGGTAATGGTGATTAGAAAAACTTGAAATTTTATTTTTACTGGTCATTGGTGGTATGTGGTATAAAAAATTTGAGAACCACTGACGTACAGTTTCAACACCACATCAATCACCTGGGATACCAGAGCAACCACATTGGACACCATATACCAGCCATCTAACATAGCCGGATCAACCACCTAGAAACCCTATTATTAGCAAAAAGCATCAACGTACATCTTAGCAACAACATACCAACCACAACAGATACCTTGCCGACCATTTGGCAATTTCACAGCAACCACCTAGCAACACCTCAGCAACGTGTGATCACACAATCGCAATGTTACACGGAAAAAGAACTGAATCTGTTTCAGTAATGTTATTCTGATACCCGATGTTGAATAACATCATTGTCAGAAAAGTCATTGTTTCTGAAAGTGTAGTCTATGATGTGAGGAGCCTGCTTTAAAAAGCTGATATTGATCTTTTCTTCTGCTCATTTTGTCTTTCAGTGGAATTTGAATGTGATCTCATGCTGTGGTTCTTCTCTCCGGCTGGGTTACGTGTGTAGAATAGTGTGACGGGCGAAGCGGTGGCCTCCGGGCTGTGAAAGAGAGCTCAGTGAGACTGCGGGCTCGCAGGGCGAATGAGGTTTCGCAGCGAGGCCTTTCAGCAGACGAGCAGCAGGGATGGCCGATCGGAGCTTCAGAGAGTAATCATTTGCAATTCGTATTGAAAAAAGCAGCGAGCGGTCAGCGCCAGAGCCGCCTCACCTCCTCTCTCAGCGCACCTGAGTGACGTGATGTGGGACTCCGGCGACGGCGGCAGGAGCTGCTTCTGAGACGTCTAATTAATTTTAAGTCTGGCTTCACACAGGAACACTTTAGCACAACTTTGGTTACCTAAAATTTCCATGAAGCCTTGTAGACATGTAGAAACTTTGACTAAAACTGCTAAAAATGTTATAAACATGTTATGACTGATGAGAGATTATTATATGCAGTAATAGATCAGTGTGATATTTTAGTGGGAAACTTCTTGACGATGCAGATATTTAAAGTGGCTTGCAAAAGTATTCATACCCCTTGCAATTTTTCACATTTTGTCACCTTACAACCACAAACTTAAATGTATTTTGTTGAGATTTTAAGTGATAGACACAAAGTACTGCATAATTGTGAAGTGGAACGAAAATGATACATGGTTTTCAAATTTTTTATCAAATAAAAATGTATTAATACTTAGTAGAGCAACTATTTGCTGCAATTACAACTGTAAGTGCTTTGGGGTTTGTCTCCACCAGCTCACCAGTCCACATTCTTCTTAACAAAACAGCTCAAGCTCAGCCATTTAGATGGAGAACGTCTGTGAACAGCGATTTTTATGTCTTGCCACAGAATCTCAATGCGATTTAAGACTGCATCATTCTAACACATAAATATTCTTTGATATAAACCATTCCACTGTAGCTCTGGCTGTATGTTTAGGGTCATCGTCTTGCTGGAAGGTGCATCTCCCTCCCAGTCTCAAGTCTTTTGTTGCCTTCAACAGGTTTTCTTCCAGGATTGCCCTGTATTTAGCTCCATCCATCTTTTCCTTAACTCTGACCAGCTTCCCAAGTCTGTTCCTTGCTAAAGAAAAGCATCTCTACAGCATGATGCTGCCACCACCTTGTTTCACAGTGGGGATGGTATGTTCAGGCTGATGAGCAATGTATATCCTCCCCATATTGCGCTTTACATTTAGGCCATAAACTTCAACATTGGTCTCATCTGACCACAGCAGCTTCTTCCACATGTTTGCTGCAACTGCAAACGGCAATTCATAAGTTTATTTAACAATTTAATTCTTCTTCACACTCTGACAAATTATTCCACCTGAATTGTGGATTTCTACAGATCCTCCAGAGTGACCATGGGCCTCTTGGCTGCTTCTCTGAGACCCCTGCTCTCCTTGCTTGATCTGTCAGTTTGGGTAAATGGCGAAGTTTTAGTAGCTTTCTTTGCAGGTGTAGAATACTTTTTTCTATTTTTAAAGATGATAGATTGTACTGTGCTCTTTGGGATGCTTAAAGCTTGGCATATGTTTTTATAACCTAACCCTGCTTTAAACGTCCCCACAACTTTATCTCGTTCCTGTCTGGTGAGTTCCTTATTCTTCATGATGCTGTTTGTTCACTAGTGTTCTCTAACAAACCACTGAGGCCTTTACAGAGCAGCTGTATTTATACCGAGACTAAAAAACACACAGTGCAGTTGATTGCACTGGATTTTATTTAGGGGTTTTAGAGTAAAGGGAGTTGAATACTTTTTTACGTCACACTTTTCAGTTTTTATTTTATCTCACCCATTCAGCTGCTACTCAGCTGTATATCCCCCATTACTAGTGATACCACAACACAAGGAGGGTGAAGACCAGCACATGCCTCCTCCGACACATGTCAAGTCAGCCACCGCCTCTTTTTGATGCCTCTGATGCAGCATTGCTGAGTAGCATTACAGCGTATTTGGAGGAAAGCGCACCGACTCTGATACACTAGCTCACAGACGCAGCCTTGTACTGATTGGCATTTCCTATGAGTGATGAGGGGAAAAAGCGCCATCTACCCACTCAGAGAGAGCAAGGCCAATTGTGCTCTCTCGGGGCTCTGGCAGCTGATGGCAAGCTACATGACTGGGATTCGAACCAAAATAACACTGATCTCCTGATCATAGTGGTAGCGCTTCAGATTGCTGGACCACTCTGAACCCACTTTTTAGTTATTTCCTTTTATTTCTACAGGTTTTTGAAATATTAGTACTTCTTCACTGCATGAGTTTGCTATCACCAGTCCATCAAGTGGAGATAACTCAGTGACTCAGCTCTGTCTGCTGACACTGAGACTTAATGAAACACTCACCTTGACTCTGGCGAGGCTGACATTAACACCTAGAGTTTCATTCTGGGAAGATTATATCTCAGAGAATGCGATTAAGCACAAACGCACATGCATATTCACACTCACACACATACATGGGAACACAAACTCATCTTCGGGACCCCCCTCGGCAGGAAGCATCTGGTTGGCACAGTTTTACAGGTGCAGAGTGTGACACCTGCCGCCTGGCAGTCTCCTGAAGTATTCCGCACGTACCGGCCACCATACTGACTCTCGATATTAACCACCTGCTACACGGACTCGACTGGAGGGCGCTTTCCATGGCTGCCATTGCAAAAAAAAAACAAAAAAAAAAAAAACAGAGACTGTCCCAGTTCCAGGATGGGAAATATCTGGAGGGTGGAATGAGGAATGAGTCCAATCCAAGAGGTTGGCTGCTGTTCTGTGAGTGGATCATTTGCTCTTAACCCTAAAAAAACGGAAAAATGGTGGTTATAACAAAAGCACTAAGCTTTACTTGAGTGTAAAGCAGTGGTAGATAATCAGGTCAGGTCAAATGAGGCAAAATAAATTAAAATCAACTATGTCACACACTGTTATTTGAATTAATTTAACACCTAGTGTAAGAAGGCTTTGTGAAACCTTTTTTTTAAACACATCTGAAAATAAAAAAAAACACTCACATACAATGACTTTTTTGTTTGTTTGTCTGCAATAATAGGCCAAAATCAGTGGAGGAAGGGGAAATTGGAGATTTTGGGGACTGGAGATTTGCCGTTTTATTAAAGAAACAAAGTAGTACCAAAGCATCTCTGCACTCATCAAGTCAAGTCAATTCAAGTCAAGTAGTTTTATTGTCAATACTGCATATGTACAGGACATACAGAGAATTGAAAGTATACTACTCTCCTTCCCAAATTTTACAGCAAGTACAGATAATAGATATAATAAAAGACAGAATGGGAGACACTATGTGTACAATACAGCAGGGACACAAATAGACATACATGAGACAAAACAACAAAGTGCAGTAGTGGTAGTGGTTAAATAAGATATATAATATGCATTCATATTATATTATATATTCAATATTGCATTCAACAATGCAACAACCAATGAAAACTCTCCAAATACCAGACAATCAGCCAATAATGAATAAGTTCATTTGGAGATCCATTTCCAACTAATACTTCTTAAACTGAAACGTCTAAAACAGCCAGTCAACAATATTATTGAGAACAGATGTATTTTTGGAAAGAATGTGGAAACATTTTTTGACCATGCCACCAACATGACGGTCATCCTGAATGCCGTTACCTTAGAATTAGTTTTTCAAATATGAAGGCTTTTGACAGAAGTCTTTCTCATTCAAACTTCAAACATTAGTTTGAGCATTATTTTGAGCATCTTAAAACATCTTACATTTTAGACACAAGCTGTAGAGGATGGGGGCAAACCTGTTAGACCATGCTACTGACATCTCATCCATCCTGAATGCCGCCATCTTGGATTAAACTTGCATTTTCTCAAATGTGAAAGTAGGTGTGTGACCAATCAAATTGGTAGAGCATTTAACCAGAAAAACAGTGGTGAGGTTCATGTTAATTTAAGTTTTTTTGTTCCCATATGTTTTCCATGATTTTATGTAAGACCACAAATCTGACAATAAGGGTCACAGAATGTGTTTGAAAATGTTAAACTGACATTAAGCTCTCACTATCTGTTTTTCTGTTGATGCCAGGTCAGGTCAAATGAGGCTAAATAAAATCAAAGCTGCTTTGTCACTCATTGTTGTTTGAATTATTTTTGGACACCCCATTAAAACCTTTGTGTAACCTTTTTTATACAATGCCGATTTGTTTGTCTGGAATTTGGGATTCTATGAGAGATTTGGGGGACTGGAGACTTGCAGTTTTATTAAAGATACAAAGTAGTTCCAAAGCATCTCTGCACTCATGCATTCATCGGGGATTCTATTTAAGAGATTACACCATCCCAATTTAATTACGCACTTGAACAAGGCAACAACCAATGAAAACTCTCCAAATAGAAGACAATCAGCAAATAAGAAACTGACCACTGAACCCTTGTTAAGCTGTTGGTAGGTGGTTGCTATGGTATTCCAGGTGATTGCTAAGTTGTTGTGACAGTAGCCATGGTGGTTTCTGTGATTTTGCTAAGAGGTTGCTAAGGTGTTTGGTTTTCCAGGTGATTGCTAAGGTGTTGCGATGGCATCAATGGTGGTTTCTGTGGTGTTGCTATGGTTCTGGTGTTGGTTTTTGTGGTGATGTTGAGTGGTTGCTAGGTGGTTGCAGTTACAGTACATGTTCTGATGGTGTACATCGTTTGGTGGCTTGAGTGAAAATGAAAATGTGTAGGAATGAATGGGATGAATGAGGGATGAGAAAACAACAAATAGATGAGTGCTGGTAAGTACGGCTGTTGGTGACTATTGGGCAAAAAAAAAAATGGGATTTTGTATGGGCAAAACAAAATGGCAGTCAATGAGAGGAACGAGGGATGGAAATAAATGAGATGGATACCAGTATAGTTACACATTGCTTTGCAATAAAATGAAAACATATTTGTTGGATTAGTCTATAAAAAATATCAATTACTTCTGCAGACAGAATTGTACATATTAAAACGTTGCATTATTTGTATAACTATAATTTTCAAAACATGTATCCAAATGCATGCAATGTTCCTAGACATGGCTGAAGATAGAAATGAGGTCAGAGGTGTTGTGCTGAAATGTGACCATCAGCAGAATTTCCATCCCATAAGTGCAGCAGATGGCGCATGCTTTATGAACAACAATAACCACGGCGTTTATGTGCTCAGCCTGCAGGTGCTGCTCGCTGACCATGGGGGTGGTATCCATAGCATCATGCCCACATCCTGTGTAGGAGGCACTGTGCCTGACCACCTGCACATGTCTCCACATGTCCCTGCCTCCAACCCATGTGTTCCATTAACAGCCCACCAAGCTACAGGAGGAAAGGAGGTTCTAAATACAGTAACTGGACTGGGTCTGTATGGAGTAAAGTGTGGGAATCCTTTAGAGAACATCTAACCGAATAATGATGCTGTTTGATGTTCATACAGTGTAATATACTGACATGCCAAAAGTCATGAAAATGGACAATATCAACCAGATGCTGCAGATTGTGATCATTATGGGATTTGCTTAAACACGAGACCAAAATGAATTTATAGCTAACTGATATCTTTTAGATAATAGAGATAGAGTCATCCTGCCTCAGTAGAAGGTTTATTTTCTTTACTCAAGACTGAAATGGATTGTATTTAATGTCCTTTAATGTCCTTTGGTCAAAATAAGCAAAGCAAAGGCAGCGGAATACCTCTGCGAAGTAGCGTGCACGCCCCAACAGGAGATGCATCTCATGGCGAGGGTTCAGAATTCAGCACAAATTCACCACAGCTCCAACCAAGCAAAAGCTAGGGTCAGTGAAGCTGCTAACTACAGGATAGTTCTGAACAGAAGTCCTATAACAAAACCTTAATAAAGTGAAAGAAGACCCAGTTTTACGAAAAATACAGGGTGAAGGCTGTCTGATTTTCTGCCAAGATTTTTTAACCAGTTTTTCCAGTTGTTTTTCAGTGGTTTCTACGCCAATGGACCACAGTGATCCAATGTTAATAAAAAAGGGGCCACCAAAGCTGTCAGACTGAGATCCTGCACATTTGAATGTGCACTTCCAGATGGTTTTACATGATCAGTAATCCTCTTTAACCCAACAGATGAATTCAAACAAGCATTTTTTTGAAGCATCTTTAAAGACTCTATATCTCCTGTCTCAGTGCCACACATCAATGGGCAATTTAATTTAATTACATACTTGAACAACACAACCACCAATGGCAATCAGCCATTCAGAAGCTGACCACTGAAACCTTGTTAAGCTGTTAGGTAGTTGCTATGGTTTTCCAGGTGGTTGCTAAGGTGTTGCAATGGTAGCCATGGTAGTTTCTGTGATTTTGCTGAGAGGTTGCTCAAGGGTTTGGTTTTCCAGGGTGGTTGCTAAGGTGATGTGATGGCATCCATTGTGGTTTCTGTGGTGTTGCTGTGGTACTGGTGTTGGTTTTTATGGTAATGTTAAGTGGTTGCTAGGTGGTTTTCCACCAAAGCAAAGTCAGACTAAGATCCTGCAGATATGAATGTGCACTTCCTTCCAGATGGTTTTACATGATGAGTAATCCTCTTTAACCCAACAGATGAATTCAAACAAGCATTTTTTGAAGCATCTTTAAAGGCTCAATATATCTCCTGTCTGTGGCCTCCTGAGAAGCCCCTGAGGAACACGGTGGAGGCTCCTTCAATCAAATTGTTCTCCCCTTTTGTTTTCATCAGTGCCACACATCAATAGGCCTGTGATGATTCAGAGAAAGAAAAAGCAGCAGAAGCAGCAGCCTGGCTTTCTGACTAAATCCCCCCGCATTTCGTGCTGATGTGCTAGCCCCATGTTCTCTGGCTCCCGTCAGCATCTAATCTGCCTCTGCACAACCCGCTCAGACTGCGGCGTAATTAAAGAGGCAAGACTGAGGAGGGGAAAGAGGATAAAGGCTCCAATGGTGGTGGCAGCAGCCCCTTTTAGCGCCGCGCTCCAGCCAAGAAACAGTAATGAAAAGGCGGCATGCTAATGACCGAGGCGCGAAAGAATCCCCGGGCTGAGGCCCCCGTCGGTCGCACTGCCAAAGAACCAGCACCGGCTGCTCCGGTTCCGTGACAGGGTTATGAATGATACGAGGAGGGCCTACGACCCACAGCGCTGGGCGTCTGCTCTGTCTGCTGGGTGTTGACACAACAGACAGGTGCACTGATGGATCGGCGTCCTTCAGCTGGGTCGGAGCGGGAGTCCTTCACAGAGCTGGATGCTATTTTCAGACCGCCTCATCCACGTCCCGCAGGGAGCTGCTCAAAACCTGTTGATTGAGCTCTGTCATGTTCCAATATCAAGTCGAAAAGAAATCAATACATTCCGTCTTTTGTGTTTCTTCAAGGATCTAAAGAAATCTCCCAATCTTGTCCTTGTTTCGAGCACTTACACTTATACTTCAGCTCAAAAAGAACTTGTTTTAGAGCTTGTATCTTCTTCTTACATACAGGGGTTGGAGTAGCCTGGTGGCCAATCTTCATTAATTGCACATTATTGCACCAGTAAGAGCGGAGTGTGAAGGTTCAATTAGCAGGGTAAGAGCACAGATTTGCTCTAAATATTGCAATGCACACAACATTATGGGGGACATACCAGAGTTCAAAAGAGGACAAATTGTTGGTGCACGTCTTGTTGGCGCATCTGTGACCAAGAGAGCAAGTCTTTGTGATGTATCAAGAGCCACGGTATCCAGGGTAATGTCAGCATACCACCAAGAAGAAGGACCAACCACATCCAACAGGATTAACTGTGGACGCTGTAAGAGGACATCATAAAGGGGTTTGCTTTAGTTGGAAGAGATGTTTTGCTGGACAAGGGAAAACCTAGACCATCCAGAGAAGGCCTTGTATATCCATGTGTCACTCTTTGGAGGCACGTGGAAAAAATCGTCATCTACCCACCCAGACCGAGCAAGACCAATTGTGCTCTCTTAGGGCTCCGGCAGCTGAGCTATGCAAGCTACATGAACAGGATTCAAACCGGCGATCTCCTGATCAAAGTGGCAGCGCTGAGTCCCTTAATTTTCATTTTTAATCATTTTTTAACGCTGCAATTACAGAAGTGCACTGACACAATCCCATAGCATGACAGCTCATGAAGGGTTCATTTTGGATGTTGGGTGAGGTGTGTTGTTGGAGCAGAAAAAACCCTAATCCATCCACACCAAGCCTTGTGTGTAAAACTTTAGAACACCAATATAAGAGTTTTTCAAGCGAGATTACTGTAGATCCACTCTAACGTCAACTAAACTGTGGGTTATATCACAGGCTAAATCTAAATTTAGCTTTTGATCGAGAAGCGTAGGGATTACACGGTGTGACATCAGCACTCTGATCTTGTGTAGTTTGGGTTCATGGAGTCACATGTCTGACTCGGAATGAGCTCCCCCCTAAACTCCTGGCTTAGACAAGGGTCTCCGAGGAGTCTCTGAGCTGCCGGCTGTTCTGACTGGAGCCGTTCCCTCCCGCTGCCTTCTGGAGGCATCAGCATCTCCTCCTGATCCTTGGTTCACTGGGAGCCAGTGGCCTAGAGCTTGGCTGTGTCACATTCCCTCAGCCTGGCTCTGTGTGGACCTTCACTGGCCATCCAATGACTAGAATACTAGCCCATAAACAAGGATATGATTATGGTTTCCAAAGGTTCAAACTGCCAATCAGGAACAGTGAGCAACGGTGAGAACTAAGTGAATCAAGAGTCTTTTACAGTGATGTGAAAAGGTATTTGCCCCCTTACAGATGTGATAATGGTTTAGCTTTTTCCTCATACTTATATTTTTTATTTTCATTTTAAAATCAGACAAAGATAACCTTAATACATACAAAATGCAGTTTTTAAATGAATGTTTTCACATCCAGTCCTGATTATTGCCACACCTTGATTGCTCTCAATCAAGAAACGACTTAAATAGAACCTGCCTGTCAAAGAAAAGTAGACCAAGAAATACTCAAAAGCTAGATATCATGCCGACATCCTAACAAATTCAAGAACAAATAAGTAAGAAAGTAATTGAGATGTTAGTCAGGAAAAAAGTTATGAAGCAATTTATTAAATTTTGGGACTCCAGCAAACCACTGTTAGAGCCATTTTCCACAAATGGCAAAAACATGGAACAGTGGTGAACCTTCCCAGGAGTGGCCAGTCAACCAAAATTACCCCAAGAGCACAGGTAAAACTCATCCAAGAGGTCACAAAAGACCCCACAACAACATCCAAAGAACTGCAGGCCTCAGTTTTGTCAGTTAAGGTCAGCGTTCATGTTGACTCCAACATTGGCCTGAGCGCCAAGACAAACACCGTTGCTAACAACTACGCCCCACGCCATGATGCGCAGCCCCAGTTTGTCCCAGCTGGCCCACCTTGGACTGATTAGACAGCCAACTGGACTAAATGAAGCACCCCTGCCAGGAAAAGCACCCCCATTAAAAATCTATTACATTTGTGGCAAAATAGACCTAAAGACTAAAAAGCAAAGCGACTAGAGCCCCACTGGGCCGTCGACATGTTTGTTTAAGGTTGTTTTGGGTCTGGTGGAGGGCATTTTTTTTTCAAATAAAGGTACGTTTTTGAGTTCAATGAGTCTCTGTGTGCTTTTGAAAAAACAGGTCACAGTGGCCTCGCCCCTATCCCCAGGGGAGCCGTCACACTACTCAATTCATAGGTTTTAAAATCTAACCAAAAATGAAGTTTTGGTTGTTTTTATTATAAAACAGCATTTCTCATAAAACTTTAAAGGCTTTTATAGAAACAATACTTAATTAAAAAGCCTCTCGTTCATATTCTAGGCCTCAAGATTATCTACAGGTTATTCATTTGAAGTGTACACTTGTTTTTTTAATAG
Source organism: Astyanax mexicanus (assembly GCF_023375975.1). Classification (NCBI taxonomy): domain Eukaryota; kingdom Metazoa; phylum Chordata; class Actinopteri; order Characiformes; family Acestrorhamphidae; genus Astyanax; species Astyanax mexicanus. Next base: position 6,565,947 of record NC_064426.1, read on the forward strand.
CCTGCATTCTGGATGTTTACCCAAAGTGCTCAATGAAAGACATGAACGAGTCAAGTTATTGTGTAATTGTGTGTTATTAGTTTAGTTAGACCAGGGGTGTCCAAACTGCGGCCCGTTTCCTTTTTTGGAGCGGCCCGCGAGGTATTTTAGAAATAGAATGAAAGTTGGCCCGCTGTTAAGCAGGTTTTATAATGTGAGATTTAAAGTTTGAACGCTAGGTGTCAAAAACAGGCAAAAGAGTCTAAAAGCGGAGAGAGTGCACATTTCTAGCGCAGAAAAACGGGGCAAAAGAGTCTAAAAGCAGAGAAGGTGCGCATTTCTAGCGCAGAAAAACGGGCCAAAGAGTCTAAAAGCGGAGAGAGTGCGCATTTCTAGCACAGAAAAACAGGCCAAAGAGTCTAAATGCGGAGAGGGTGCGCATTTCTAGCGCAGAAAAACGGGGCAAAAGAGTCTAAAAGTGGAGAGAGTGCACATTTCTAGCGCAGGAAAACGGGCCAAAGAGTCTAAAAGCTGAGAGAGTGCACATTTCTAGCGCAGAAAAATGGGGCAAAGAGTCTAAAAGCAGAGAGGGTTCGCATTTCTAGCGCAGAAAAACGGGCCAAAGAGTCTAAAAGCTGAGAGAGTGCGCATTTCTAGCACAGAAAAACAGGCCAAAGAGTCTAAAAGTTGTCGTAGTTTAATATTAAGAGACATCATGAAATTAAACATCAATTTGAAAAATCTTAGTTTACACAACACTGTCAAAGATAACGATAGTAAGTCAAGTAAAATGGTGTGTAAATGAAATAATCAGGAAGAAAAAGTAATATTTAAGGTGGTATATTTCATTATTTGTTTTATTACAGAGTCTGTGGCCCGTGACTTCAAATATATTTCTCCTTCTGGCCCCCAACAAAAAAAGTTTGGACACCCCTGAGTTAGACTATGTTTGTCTATACGTGTCACTAATATAATGACATAACTTTATTTGTAATATATTTCTATCATAACAAATTAAATTCGGAAAATAATCCGGCAGTTCAAATATTCACATACTCTCTTCCACCTCTACACAAGCCCACAGATACAGTATACAGTATATTAAGAATAGCGGTCTGACTCCAGCAGTGAATGCGCCCTGGTTCTGTCAGGTGTCCAAAGTATTTCGGCGGAATGTGTGCAACTAAAGCTGCCGCCAGCATATTCCTGCAGATGACAGCGAGGATACATGAGTTCACAGCAACACATATGCCAGCGAAGAGCACTCTCAGGGCTTTTTCACAGCAACAAGAAGCACAAATCCCGGCAAACGGCCAATGGAGGGCTCTTTAGGTTACAGTGTTCCTCTGCGAGGCCCTGTCACTGCTTTTATTTACAGTGTTTACTGCGATGGGAAGGGAAGCGCCGCCGCCGCTGCTGGAAAATTAGAAAAGCAGGCAGGGCAGAGATGGCAGAGAGATGGCTCTGGGTCCTTGCTTGTTGTTATTGTGGTTGTGTAAAACATAAGTGCTCCACTGACTGATTAAAACCCTGACAACAGTCAGTCGTCAAAGTGCACCACTACACATTTAACTCAACAATAAACAGAATAAAGAATAAAAATAACATTGCTGTTCCCTTAAATCACGTGCTGGCGTACCTTTACAGCATAAACACGCAGGTCAGTATCTGTCTCTGCTAAGACGCGCAAAAGCGCCGCGCTGTTAAGATACGAACGTGCCAAAGTCAGAGCTCACCCGGCTCTTAAAGGGAATGACTACTGGCACACACTGATGGGTTTATTTTTTATGTTACGTCCAAAACACACCCGTGATTAATTAAAATAATTATTTCATACAACTTTTGCCTGTTTCCAGTCACAGAAGATGTATGTGTTTTTGTGCTCTCATGATACCAAAGACACATCGACACGCCCTAAATCCAGCTGTGCGATCTGCAATTGGCTGGTGCGTTTCAGATCTCTAAAATAGGGCCTATTGTAATGTCAATGCTTTATTAAAAGTGGGGGGTTATTCTAAGATGAGAGTTTAAACAGAGAATTCTTGGACATGTTTTAAAAAAGCTTGATATTTTTAGGGAAATACAGTAGATTAATGAATAATTTAAAATAAATAATTAATTGAAATTCATTAAAAATAGAAAATATATTTTAATGTATCATTTTAAATTATGAACTGCTATGCATTTAACCAGCTGTCAGTCAGTCTATGATTCCCTCCAGCTTCTGTCCATAGGTGGATCCTCCAGAGCCCCCTTGCCAGCATTTTCAAATTGGCCTGAAACGTCTGAAATCTAATCCAGTTCATTTGCAACTCTGTCTTTCTCTCTCTCTCTCTCTCTCTTTCTCTCTCTCTCTGTCTGTCTTTTTTCTTGGTATTAATTATATGACTGTTAAATATAAAACTTTAAGAAGAGGGCTTGACAGATAAATGTGGTTATTCTAAAAAGAATGAATCTGAAACATTGCCTCATCTCTGCTCAGATGTGTCCTACAGAAAGGGCTGATATATCACTTCTCAGTATGGCCCGCCGTCTCCCCCCATTATTGACATCTAGAATGGCATTCATTGATTTTGGCAGTGTGCGCACACCAGTTTTGTCATGTACCCAGAGGATTTCAATGAACTGCCGGCCCTGGCAGCTCACACTGGGGTAATTACATTCCCACTACAATCAGCCTTTAGAAACGGGAAGATAAAGATTGATATATACACCACTGTTGCATTGGAAATTTAATGCAAAGAGGATTATACTATACTATATATTATTTATTTCAGCCTTTTTCACCTTTTAATTAGTGTGAACATAGTGGGCAAAAGTTTCACAAAGAAATGAACTGAAATGTGTCCAAAAACTTGTAAAACAAACAAGTACAACTTTGCTACTGGCCACATACTTTGTAATTTTCCCCCATATATGGGGGAACCAACTGAGAGCTGGTTCTTTTGAACTTTTGATCCAACTTTTAACCAAAACAGCTTTCTAACACATTTGCAGTCCATCATTTAGTCAAATTTCTTTGGCCCTTAGCCAACACATACAAGTACAAGCCAAAAGTTTGGACACACCTTCTCATATTTACATTGAAGATTCTCACTGAAGCATCAAAACTATGAATAAACACATGTGGAGTTTTATGTACTTAACTAAAAAAAATGAGCTGAACCTCCACAGTCACCGGACCTGAACCCAATCCAGATGGTTTGGGGTGAGCTGGAGCACAGAGTGAAGAAGGCAAAGGAGCAACAAGTGCTAATAAACACCTCTGGGAACAACACCTATACCATAGCAGCATCTTCAGCACAGCACGCACTGCAAAAAGATAGGCTTCTTCTCCCCCGTGTCCCACCAGCCAGGTAACATACACATCAAGTAAAATCCTACCGTTTGCCCTCTAAGCCCAGTGTGAAATCAGTTTGTTGTGCAGTAAAATGTCTCACACAGCACCACGTGCGCTAAAAAGTGCCCTTTTTCCCCCTAAGCACTTGCCCCCCAAAATGTCTGTGCACGCCACTGACTGCAGCAACACCTCAGCAACCACCTAGCCATGGCGACTCTGCCACCTCTACCAGAGCAGCATCTTAGCAACCACTTAATAACACCATAGCAACCGTCTACCAAGACCTTAGCAACTTGGACATCTGCTATCTTAGCCGGGTCTCTTTTGTAAAAGTGATTTTTGATCTCAGTGGGACTTTCAGGTAAAATTACGTTAGTAATAATAATAGTAATATCCAATTCCTATACGATAGTAATATCTTATCAAACAAATCGTATAGTGTAGCAACACCTTATCAACCACCAAGCAGTCAACAACTATACCTACAGCTATAGCAACAACCCCTTGTCATTATCATTTTTTAATCAGCCACTATCAACTAGTTTGATGGTTTACCAGTCAGCTGATTATTCCACAACTATATAGAAGATCATCTATATCTCCATCCTGAATCAAAATTAAACAGTTCTTTTTTTGCCTTAATAGCAAATTTCCATTTGTTTCATTCCTCAGTCCTGAGCTCAGTCAACAGTGGCGTGAGAGCTGGTAGGAGTTGGTAATCCTTTTCTCTAGAAGCGAGCAGTGCAGTGCATCTCGCTCAGGTTCAGTTTGTTTCCTCAAAACTCATTTCACGTGTGGCTAAAACAGCAAATGGAACTGGTCCACCATATAAAACATACCACCTCATTTAATTAAATGGAGCTATTCAGAAACCTGATGAAATTTTAGCCCCCAGTCAACCCCTGTCGCATCGGCCCTGCTGGTCTGTCCATCAAGCCAGCCAATTTGAACTTTTCCTATTTTGTTTTTTGAGAGACTGCACCAACACCGTAGAATTCCATGTTTCAGCAAAACCATCCCACAGAATACCTTCCCTTCAACTGAAAAGGATGATGACTGGGGTGTATTTTTGATAGCAGATCCCCATTAGTCATGGCAGACAAGTTCCCATCAGCGTGGGAATAGGTCGGGTGCGGTGATAGAGTGGCATGACAATCACTGAGCTGCTTCTTCAAGCCCAGGGGAGTTTGACAAGGCTGTTGGGTAGCTGGGGGTATACAGTGGGATGATGGTGAACAGGCAGGCATGGTGAGACTCATTGTTTTGTGGCAGTATCAAAGAGAGATGGCCTGAGAGAGATGGTCTGAGATTTTGAAATAAACTCAAATATAGCCTTAGAGTCCCGTGAGACCCAAACCAAGGCACTGGCCAGAATTCAGTTCCATTTGAACCCAACAAAACCTGCTTCTAATTTCACTCCAGTTCAACAAAATGTTACTGGACTGTAGTAAAGAAGTCTTTAGTCCTGATAAAAAGTCTGTCCTAATCCAACTGTTGACAACTGTAACATAATTTTGTCTCAGTTAAACAGAGGCCCAACAAAATGATGTATTTTTCTCCTAGTGAAATTAGAAATTTCAACCTAGCAGTAGACCAACAAAAAAAGCAACACTTTTACTCTTGTTGCAACCCAACAAATTATGTGCCAACCTAAGTTGGATACTGTTGCATACAGTTCTCTTCTAGATCAGGCCAGAAACCATTTTTTTTCCAACCTAACTGTAGCCCAACAAAATTCTGTCCTAATCTTACTGGAACCCAACAAAGTTCTGTTTGAAACTTACTGCAGCCTAAACTGCTGTTTAAACTTGTCTTGAAAAAAAATCCTTGCCCAATCGTGGCCAAGCAAGATTCTGTACCAAATTTGTCATACCATTGTGTCATATGCTATGTTGCTTATATTATTAAAAAAATATGAATATGATGGGGTTATAGAAGAAGAGAAACTGAAGTTTTGTAAATGCTGAACAAAATCTGTAGATGGGTTTGAGAAACCTGACTTGAACCCAACAACCATTTGAGAAATTAAATCTTTACTCAATCAAACAGGTCTGGGTGCACTCAGGTTTCATCCTGACCCACCTGTGGCCGAGATATATTCTGTCTAAGACCAGTTATGGCTTAGAAAAATGATGTCTTAGCTCAACTCTAACCTAAAACAGTTCTGTCTTAACTCAGTTTTAACCCACCTTGATTTGACAAAATTCTATCTAAACCATAGCCTAACAAGATTCAGTAGGAACTTGACCGTTTTTCACACAATTTTATTCCAACCCACATGAAGTCCATAAATCGTCTAGCCCAGTTCAATAATAGGCCCAATAAAATAGTGTCCTAACTCAACTGTAACACAGTACACAATTCTGTCTGAATTTAAAAATGCTGTCCCAACCCACTGGTAGTCCAACAATGTCTAAACCCAACTGTAGTCTGACAGTACCAGTGATATCAGTTTATCTCAATCAGAAATTGTTTAAATCTGACACTTGCCAGACAGAATTCAGTTTTAACCAATCTGTGGCCTAGCAAGATTCTGTACAACTCAACAAAATTTAGTTCCAGTCCACCTGTAGCCCAACAGTCTTTCCTCTCAGCCCAAAAATGCCCCAACTAACGGATGTCTTAGTTCAGTTGTAACACAGTACAATTCTCTCTGAACTCTGAACTGTAACTCAAAAAGATTCTTTCCTAAGTTAACAGTGGAGTTGTAACCTACATAATAAACTTGTGTCTGATTTTTTTTTTATGTAGTCAAAATAATTCTAATCCTACAGTCCCATATTGAAGTCAACAGGGCAAGTGACTCACCATTGTACCATACTTTATATTGTTTGAGTTATTAATATAAATATGATGGTTTATATCTGTTTCCCTGTGTTTTTCCCGTCTCCTAGTGTGTTTCCCCAGTGATTTTCCATCTCGTGTGTCTAATTTGTAGCTCCGCCCCTTCCCCAGGTGTTCAGTGTTTCATGTTACTATTTATAGGTTCCTTTAGTCTATGTTTGCTGTCGGTCTTTGCACCTTCCCACGTTGTCTGTCTCGTCACGTCATAGCTATTGTTTTGCCACGTTTCATTATCGCTCTTCTCTACGTTTCTAATAGTTTGTTTAGTTTATATTATTTGTTTATATCTCTTGTTTGGTACTTATTTACGTATTTATCCTTGTATATATTCCCTAGCCCTGTTTAGCCACTTTCGGTTTAGCTTAGCACTTTGTTTGTTTCTCTGTTTGTTTATGTATTTATATTCTTTGTTTATTTCTTATTTGTTTGTTTGTTTGTTTGTCATTTAATAAATCTTGTCTTACCTGCTTTTACGTCTGCCTCCCGTCTGCTCCCTTTCGTAACAGGAAATAAACTATAGTTGTGTAAATCTTGAACAAAATCTGTAGATGGGTTTGAGAAACCTGACTTGAACCCAACAACCATTTGAGAAATGAAATCTTAACTCAACCAAACAGGTCTGGGTGCACTCAGGTTTTGATGTGGCCTGAAACAAATTCTGTTTATTTTAAGCTCTACTTCATTTGGCCAAATGACCCCATACACAGAAAAAACACAATGCTGGATTTCCAATTTGCAGAGTCAAACCTCCAGTGCTAAATGAACTGCCGCAGACTCCATTGCAGCCGGCTCGAATTAAGTCTGTGGGAGCGCATTTAACGCAGTCGATTTATACTACGGCCACGCTGCAGCACGTTGAGATTTTTAACATTATGAGATAATGGATAAATGTCATGGGGACTTTGAAGCAGTTATTAAAGTTAAGTATCAGTGTTGCATAAATCAGTGAAAGTGCACAGTAAAATCTAATGGTGGAATAACTCACTCAGTCCAACTGCTCTCCACGGATGAGTCTTAAGTACCAAAATGAGCGCTGGACATTTTACTGTGTGGTTTTAATATTCCATATTATCAGGTTAACTGAATCATGCATGCTAACAGGCAGAGCACATTTCTTTGGCATGTGCATGAGTTCTGTTTATGAACCACTTGTGGCCTTTTAGTAATATCAGCCCCCTCAGAGGCAGTTATTTTCAGTTCAGCTCTGTGCTTATTATTGCTCACATGGGAAATTTAGGGTTGCATTGCGGCTCAACAACAAAGACATTTCAGCAATTTAGCCATTTAGGAACAATAAACAAAAAATAAGTTGATAAAATACTGTTTTTATTTATACTGTTATATTTTAAAACAATTTGTTATGAATTTGAATGCTGCAAAATAAAAATGTCCCACCCGGTTACTTTTCAGTGGCAGTTCACTCCTCAGCTGCATAGCAAAACTTAGCCTAGCCTTACCTGCAATAGCCTAACCTAGCCTAACACTGTAACAAGACCATTTAAAATGCTTTATGCAACTATTAAGAAGGCTAATGTGTGGTAAGTATGGTATGTGTTTGGCTAGCACAAGAGTTCATACCTAGTTAGCCCTTGCAACAGCCTAGCGTTAGCTTTTAGCCTTGTATATATTCTTAGTCATATTTTTTTTCCCTTAAATGTCTTATTTCTAATTTCCTTCCTTCCCATTTTTTCTTCCCAATTTAGCAAGGCTTATTGTCCCACTCATTCCGCTGCTACTCAGCTGTATACCTTACCCCTTATCACTAGTGAGGCCACAACACAAGCAGGGTGAAGACTACCGCATGCCTCCTCTGATCCATGTGACGTCAGACTCCGCCTCTTTTCAAACAGCTGCTGATGCAGCATTGCAGAGTAGCATCACAGTAGCAGGAAGCACACTTTGAGACTCAGTTTCTATACATCAGCTCACAGATGCCTTGTGCTGATCGACATCACCCTAGGAGTGATGAGGGGAAAGAGTGCCATCTACCCACCCAGAGAGGGCAAGGCCAGTTGTGCTCTCTCAGGGCTCTGGCCGTTGATAGCAAGCTGCATGAACGGGATTCAAATCAGAGATCTCCCGATCATAGTGGCAGCTCTTAGACGGCTCCACCACTTGGCGCCTAAGTCACTCACAATTTGCTGTTTAAAAGGCATAGCAAAAACTACATCCCAGTTTGAGAAAAGTGAAAGATTTTCATTTTTATGACTAATATATGACTTTTATGTGACTAATATGTGACTTGCCTTCGAAAGATGCTTGACCTGATCAGCTATCACTAGATTTTTAAGTTCTTTTCTCTTCGATTTCATGTTCCTTCAAAGAGCATCATATAGTGTCACAAGGTAGTTAAGTCCTTAGAGGCAAGTCTTTTCACTGGCGGCCATATTTTCAACAACGCTGAGTTGATATGCTTTGTCATACTGTATGAGCCCAAGCTTCTATCTCTTTTAATGGGGAGAGACCAAAATTTAAACAATTGAAGCTTAAGTTACAAAAACCTCTAGAATCATTTGTAATGTTTGACTCTATATAATGCTCTATAAAAACGTCAGATTTTTAAGGTTCTTATGGCTACTGCACTTGCGCAGATCTCCACGGCTCACATTGGTCCCATTTAGTTAAACTCCCATTTATATTTCAGCCAGGGGTTGGTCTTATTATTAATAACATCTCAGTAGGTATTGTTTTGTATATTTTGTGTCATTATATTTTGTGTAGTTTTGTCTTAACCTCTTGAGACCCAGTGTCCACAAATGTGGACATTACATTTCTGCTCCTCTGCACTATGATACTTAATTGTTTTTAAGTGTTCACCTTTTGACCTCAAATGGAGACACTGTCCATACCATCTAGTGGTCACATGATAACATTGCACTCAATTGATTGAAAACAAGATGGCAAGAATCCCAATCAAAAGTTTCTACAGCCAATTGTCATTGTGATTTATGTTTGAAACTAGTTTATTTATGTACAATAACGTATCTAGCATCATATGGCATGCATTTTTAACAAATGTTTGGCAAAAAAATAGGATGTGACAATACAAATACCTGGCCAAGTATATCCTGCACAAAATGACCATCTTGTATGTATACACACTGTGTACCTTCTGCATTATTTTAAACCCACGTTGAGCTGCCAAGCTTCTTGCATTGACGGAGACACCTTAGCTGTGCACTATGTCTTTTCTCCTGACAACCTTGACAGTTCTCTGTCACCTGGCATTTCTTCAAGCTTTTGGAAAAGGTGGGTGGTGTCACTTTTGCTTAAATGCAAAGTCAAACGGCTTGTCGGAAAGACAAGAGGACGCTCTAGGAATTTTAACCAGGATCAGTAACCAGAGCGGTTCGAATGGTCCTAGAAAATAAGAAAGCACTCTTAACCCACATGGATGTAGCTGTCCTAAGTCTGATTATCTCTTCTTCAGCTGGCTATCTCTCGCCTTTGATAATGAAACTCCATTCTCACTTACAGCGATGACCCTTCAAAAGGCTTATTGCTTGGGGGAGGAAGGGGGGGACCAATTTCCTCTTCTGTCTTGATCTCAATTGCTTCTATTAACGCACATGACAGTGAACCTGCCTCGCCTGAACATTGTGTAAAACGGTGGTAATCTTTAGACAACACTTTGCACAGCCATTCTTAGAGTGGAGAGCTGTGAAAACGGGTGGGGTGGTAGGAGGGTAGGACACCCACTTAATCTCCTTTCTATCTCCCTTTTATTCGATTAATCCCAGTCACAGCTGTTTGAGACACAGTTTGGTTGTGTAATGTGTGCCCTTCCCCACTGCACGCTGTAATTGAAAAATGACGGCTCAAACCCATCCCTTCTGAGCCGCAGAGAGAAAGGCAAATGCATGGCTTTAAGACCACTCTATTTGTTTTTATTGCTTTTGCATCTACAGTTAAAAGATCATTCTTTTTTTTTAAAAGACAGCTGCCTACAAAAGTTAATTTATCAAAAGGTACACGGTCATTGTTTGCTCTTATTATGTAATCATATGATCCAGAATGCAGCAGCACGTCTGGTCTTCAATCAACCAAAATGGGCACATGTCACCCTGCTGCTCATTGAGCTCCACTGGCTACCAGTTGATGCTCGCATCAAATTCAAAACTCACCTTACAATCGCCTACAAGGTGATGACAGAACAGGCTCCTTCCTACCTGCACTCACTCCTGAAGGCTTACGCTACCTCCCGGCCGCTGCGCTCCTCCAATGAACGGCGCCTCGCTTTGCCAAAAAACATTCACACAAAGCAAAGAACAATCCAGACTGTTCTCATACAGAGTTCCCCAATGGTGGAACAAACTACCTTCTACTACCAGATCAGGAGAATCTCTCACTATCTTTAATAAACTCCTGAAGACAGAGCTCTTCAAATAGCACTTACTCTCCTAACACCTCTAACACACTAACTACTTCTAACCTCATTTCCTTCTTCCCCTCCTTCACTTCTCTTTCCCTTTATTTCCCTTCGACCTCCTTTAGCCCTATCTAAAAATGGTTTATCTTAATTCCTATTACTTTGTACTTCACTATTGTAAGTCGCTTTGGACAAATGTAATGTAATGTAATGTAATGTAATAAAATAGTGCTCTTTCTATGGACTAAGGGCAACAACTCACATAGCAAAAATTTACTCAAGCCGTTTATGGGTTACATTGGCTTGGCTCCAAATTGAATCTTTGCCTTATTCTGGCCCAAATGCTCAGCTTACATCTGGGCCAAGTGCAGCATGTATCAACACCCCGGTTGCTGAGTATAATATGGGGATTGTCTCACACCACATGTGCTATGAATATAATATGACAATCAGCCCAAGCCACTTGTGCCAACACCCCCCTTTGCAGTGTATAATGCAGGGGTGTCCAAACTTTTTTTGTTGGGGGCCAGAAGGAGAAATACATTTGAAGTCAAGGGCCACAGACTCTGTAATAAACAAAAAATATATATATATATATACTACTTTATATAATACATTTCCTGATTACTTTCATTTACACGCCATTTTACTTGACTTACTATCTTTATCTTTGACAGTGTTGTGTAAACTAAGATTTTTCAAATTGATGTTTCATTTCATGATGTCTCTTAATATTAAACTCCTTAATTACGGCAACTTTTAGACTCTTTGGCCTGTTTTTCTGCACTACAACTGAACACTCTCGCCCCTTTTAGAGTCTTTGGCTGTTTTTCTGCGCTAGAAATGCGCACTCTCTCCGCTTTTAGACTCTTTGGCCTGTTTTTCTGCGCTACAACTGAACACTCTCTCCGCTTTTAGACTCTTTGGCCTGTTTTTCTGTGCTAGAAATGCGCACTCTCTCCGCTTTTAGACTCTTTGCCCCGTTTTTCTGCACTAGAAATGCGCACTCTCTCCGCTTTTAGACTCTTTGGCCCGTTTCTGACACCTAGCGTTCAAACTTTAAATCTCACATTATAAAAACCTGCTTAACAGCGGGCCAACTTTCATTCTATTTCCAAAATACCTTGCGGGCCGCTCCAAAAAAGGAAACGGGCCGCAAATGGGGCCGTAGTTTGGACACCCCTGGTATAATATGACAACTGGCCCAATCCACACGTGACAAAACAACCAGTTGCCAAATATACTGTGACATTTGGCCTAAGCTGTGTGTGTGTCAATGCCCTGGTTGCCAAATATAATATGAGAATTGTGCCAACACCCTTGGTTGGCTGCTTGTGACAGCTCTTTGGTTGTTGAGTATAAATGGAAATTAGCCCGAGCTGCACATGTCAACACACCGGTTGCTGAGTAAAATATAGGAATTGGCCCAAGCTGCTTGTGCCAAAACCCCAGCTGCCAAGTATAATATGGCAATAGGTCCAATCTGATGGTGCCAACACAGCGGTTGGCAGGCTGCCACATGGCGAAGTGAATATCTATATCCTTTATAATCTGGCAAGAAAATGGAACTAAAAATAGATGTTTCAGGAACTTCTTAAAAAAAACGTTTGCCATAATAATGGTTTAACGTTGAATAAAAACATTCTTATTAAGTCCAGATGGAATGTAACATTCTGTAAATTTTCTGCTTAAATTTGATTATTGCCATTTTGGCTCATGTACTGTAAACTTGATTACCTGATTATAATTATTATTGAATAATATAATATATATTATTTATATTTAATTCTGTCTGCCTGAGCCTGCACATCTTATTTCTATTGAGTCCATTGCTGCAAAAGTTGTTATGCTATATGCCGTGTCCTTTTCAAGCATAAATGCATGTTTCTGATTAAACAGAGCTGATGTAGACTGCCTTTCTGACAATCCATCCACCTCTAGCATGTAGACATCCTAAATTACATCCCTGAATGAGACAGAAAAAACATGTTTGTTGTTTGGCTGAACTTTGTCCTGTAGGCGTGACGAGACAAGACGCCTCCGTAAGCTATACTATGCAGATCAGCTGCAAATTATTCCCGCAATATTAAAACTAAATCCAGTCTGAATGTGGAATTAGCCCCGGAATGATGGATTGCTCCAAGTAGCTCTAATTGCTTTTCTTGAAATATGCTTACAAATGTTGGTACATGAGCAATTATGTCGAGAGCTATCTCCTTGGCCAAAATCGATTTGCATTAATCTCGTCCCTTGCGGGGGTAAATCTATGCAGATTATTTAAACTTCGTTAAATGAATGTGTTTGAAATTACTTAGCTTGTTAATAATAGATGAGTTTAATTTTAAATGCAGTGTATTAATATCAGGGTTCATTGTAGTGCATAAATGTGAACAGGTAATGAAAAACACTGACATGCCAAAAGTTTTATCTCAGGGGATACTGTGAAGGGAATAAGTTGTGAGCTGTTATATTGTGATTATATTGTGAGGTTGAACATTGGCCAGCATGTTCATGGCAAGTTTGAGTGAGTTTGAGTGAGGCTTAATTCCAGTGGTTGCCAGATAGATGGTGTATTCCATTTCTAAAGTTCTGTGGTTATTTAACATTTTTTATTGTCAGTGTCTGTGTCATAGAAAGCATTACCAACCACAGTGGACAGTGCATTATACCGGGGGTTGGACAATAAAACTGAAACACTGTTCTGGTGAAAACAGGAGAGTTGAGGTGCACATTGAATTCTGCCATGATTTGGGTTCAGCCGTGGTTTTATATTTTTAGATACAATCCAGGTTATCACCCGAACATCCCTTTCAGACAGCTTCCTCTTACAGCCTCCACAGTTAATCCTGTTGGATGTGGTTCATCCTTCTTGGTGGTATGCTGACATTACCCTGGATACCATGGCCCTTGATGCATCACAAAGACTTGCTGTCTTGGTCTCAGATGCGCCAGCAAGACGTGCACCAACAATTTGTCCTCTTGGTATGTCACCCATAATGTCACCCTGCTAATTGAACCTTCCCACTTTGCTCTTATTGGTGCAATGTGCAATTAATGAAGATTGGCCACCAGGCTGCTCCAATTTAGCCATAAAACCTCCCACACTAAAATGGCAGGTGTTTTAGTTTCATTGTCCAACTCCTGTATATTGACAGATACTCAATAGTGCACATTTGTGTTCAGAATAGTACCAGATTCAGTATTTTATCTTATAGTTTTTGCTCTTTCCGGCAAAAACTGATCTGAAACTTGTACGTTAATGCAGATTGCATAGGAGCAGCTGTTGAAATAAACTGAATGTACTCAACAGGTGATTAATCCAGCCATCAAAATGCTGTAAAGATCTCAGATTCAGACATACTAAGCCCTTCAGCCTTGCAGACTTACTCTATATGCATGTAATATTCTTGGTTTGGCTTTTTTTTTAGAGCGCCATTACGTTGGTTTGTGGTTTTACTGTCCGACCCTAACTTAGAAATGAGTTCACATAATTCTTCAGACTGTATCTTCTTGGCAGCCCCGCCACTTGTAAGACCTCCAATATCTACGGATTAGAATTCTTGGGCTCCTGGAGCTTGTTAAATCTTCAATCATGATGTGCACTTTTATCGAGACCCAGTCAAGACTCAATTAAAGCTTGTCAATCTCCTCGCTCTACGTGTTCACTCCGATTTATAGGGGTGACCTCAATAGGGACAGAGTTACGTAAGGATATCTAAGAAAGAAAACTCTTCTCTGGCAGCAGCCGATGATAGACTGTCTCATGGTGGAGTCGTTTTTTTTCCAGAGAAGTGTATCTTGAAATAGGCTCTTACCCTCCTAGTGTTGAAAACGATTTGATGGTTCTTGGAAACTAGACGTTTAAATGACATTTATTGAGAAGGATAGAGAGATCTTATTTCACTCCAAGCTGAGAGCATGTCAGGATAAAACTACTGTTCAATATGTTATTTGGCATGTTGGTTTGTATTTCAAAGCAAAACAGATTTTACAGAAAATATGCCTCCGTCTTTATTCAACACAAATCATATTCCAGAAAGAAATTCTTTGCCCTTCCAGACAGAGAAAAGAAGCTGAACTGAGGTAAGACTTTTGGCAAAGTAGTTATAAACTTTCTAACTTTACCTTTCAGATTTGCTGAGATAAAGAGATGGAGCTGAACTGAGGGAAAGTACTGTAGCTGAAAGTACTGTAGCTGGAAAGCTAACTTTTCCTTATGTTACAAATTTTAAATTGACAGTCGAAGTTCTTTTTTGACATGTAATATCTGTTGCTAAAAGAAGAGCAAATCATCATCATTAGAGAAACAAACAGGCTTTTGAAGGAGAGAAGAAGAGCTAAACTGAGGTAATTTATTTTAGCAATTCAGCTACATAGTTAACTTTACAACTTTACTTCATAAATTGGTGTCATAAATATCCTTACTTGACTGTCATGTCACTTGGCTGAGAGAAATAGAGCTCAACTGAGGGAAATGTACAAAAATATGAGTTTAACAGAATATAAAAATCAGAAAATAAAAATCTGTACATTGGTGGGAATCTGCAAGTTTTTCACTCACATGCACACCTATACTCTAAAAATCTTGAATCTTGCTAAAAAATCTAGCTTAAGAACATTTTTTGCTGTTTTTAGATGGTCTCAGCTGGTCTTTGATTATCAAGGTAGTTTACAACTGGCAAAAAAATCACACTCATTGCATATCTAGTCACATTTTGGTATTATATAGCCTGCCAGCTAGTGACGCAAATGAGTTAACACATTTGTATCAAACTATTATGTCGTTTACTATATGTTTTATGATTAAATTTGGAAAACATTTAATAGAATATAAGATTAGCATCTATAAAGCATCCATCTATAAAGCATTATGAAGCACGCACTGCACATTGTTCATTTTCCATTGCTTTATCCATGTGTTCTCCATCAGTAGCCTATATCTTCAGAGCAGAGCCTGAGAATAAATTACTACCACACAAAAGTTTAGGGGCTCGCTGTAAACTTGATTATGCGTGAAGGCTATATTCCGAGGCTTATTGTGTTTGGGTCAAACCGCACCACTCAGCCAATAACACAGCCAATATATATGTGGATTTGATGCTTTTCAGACGATTTGGAGCCACAAGGCTGTTCATGCCCCCCTTTAAATACCTTCATTTCTGTTTTACAGTTCCAACTTTAAATCACACACAGTAAATATCTAGAAAATGACTGGAAAAAGATCCCCATTGTGGCCATATGCCCAGTTTTGTATTAGTGGTAAAATGTGAACTTGAGACTTGAGGGTAAATCAATAAAAACTAATAAAAATGCTTTGTTGTGGTACCCCTGTAAGCAGAGGTTTACATACAGTACATAGCCAAAATAGCTGGTAATAACTTTGACCTTGAAGGTCTTAAGTAATCCTTCAAAATAGTGGACGCCAATGGCTTGAACTCAACTGACAAATCACCTTCAATAATGCAATTATATCTGCATGCCCCTACATTTATAAGGTGGGCACTTTTATGCCAGAATTAGAACTGCAAATGGAAGAAAGATGAAAAGGTTAGTGTCCACATTAAGTTCTAGCAGTTTTTCGTCTGTTTGTTAGTTTTAAAACACTTAGAATATTTATATGATGGTAGAGTCTGACCACTGCACAAAGCAGCGCTTCTCCATCCAGCACATCCCAAAGATTCTCAATGAGGTTAAGATCTGGACTCTGTGGTGAACTCTCTCTCAATCCATGTGTGAAAATGATAAATGATGATCTCATGCTCCCTGAACTCTTTCACAATTCCAGCTCCATGAATCCTGACATTGTCTTATCTTGGAATATGGCCGTGTCATCAGGGAAGAAAAAATGTATCCATTGATGGAATAACCTGATCTATATTCAGTATATTCAGGTATTGAGGTCAGCTGACCTCATTCTTTCAGCACATACTGTTGCTGAACCTAAACCTGCAGACCAACTGCAGCAAACCCAGATCATTTCTGGACTACAGTCCATTGCCTACACCCTGGTCTTTTACAGATATGCCATTTGTAATGTGTTCAGCATGTGGTTTTGCTTTGTCTTGTTGAAAAATGAATGAACATTCTTGTAAAAGATGTGTCAAAGTTAGCATATGCTGCTCTAAAATCCCAATGTACTTACAGTAAATTGTAATTACTTTGGTACCTTTCTGGATACTGCTTTTGAAAGCAACACAAGAATAGAATTACATCCAATATATGAAATTACATCTTTCTTCAGCTTCTTTGTCTCATTATTAGCCCTAAATTGCCCCGGTCTCAACTTTCACATTAGAAAGAGACACATATATCCTGTGGAGAAGTATTACCAATAGAATAGGACTCCCTGAAGCACATAACAATTAACCAGTTGGCACTATACCTAATCCCAGGCACAGAGGTGGAAAGTAACAAATTATATTTACTCTCGTTTCTGTAATTGAGTAGATTTTATTAGTAATTTGTAATTTTTAAAGTAGTTTTTAAAATAGGTCACTTTACTTTCACTCAAGTAAATTTTGACACAAGTAATTTACTTCGCTACATTGGAAAACTCCCCGTTACTGAGTAACAAATTAAATGCTGGGGAAAAAAAAAACTAATTGTCTGAATTAAAAAAAAAATTGTTTTGTTCTCCATGGCAGCGCAGCTGAACTTTTTCCAACAGTGTTTATTACGGTTAGCGAGAGAGACGCTGTGTAAATCAGCTGTGTAGCGTGGGGTCTTTGAGCGCGGCTCGGGGGAACCGGTGTTCTGTTGAGTGATGCTAGCCATCGATATGTGCTTCTTTGCGGCACTGTGCACGTGCCGACCAACATTTTTTGGTATAATTTCATGTTTTTCATGATAATTCCTTAAGTTGTTATTGGGAACATTAAACAATCTGCTTGGATTATTAAAACAAACATATAAATATCAGTTAAAGCATAGCAATGGCAAGTTATATAATAATAAATTGTAAAACTATAAAAATACGGGTTATAGTCACCTATATGACGAAAGTTTTTAACTTTTTAACAGTAAAGAAAGAAAAATGGAAAAAAGAAACCTATGCCACTTGTTCTTGAAAATGTTTTATGCAGTGGTCTGAACAAAATACTGCAACTTTGTATGTAACTTTAACTCTAAGTAAATTACAACTTTTTAGTACTTTTTCCACCTCTGCCCAGGCATGAACTAAGTGGGGTGTAAAACCCTCCAGAGTTGAGTTGTGGAGCAGTGGAACTGTGTCCTCTGATGGTTGGTGCTCCATCCAGTACTTCTTGGTTGAGTTGTGGAGATGGGGATGAATTATGGTGGTGATTATCTGACATCCTGACCTCACTACTGCTCTTCTCACTGATTGCAAGCAAATCCTCACAGCAATGCACCAAAATCAATTAGAAAGCTTTCTCTAGACAGTAGAGACAGTTACTCCAACAAAAGCAGGATTTGTTTACCATCATTTGAACTGGAAAATGGAAAATATCTGCCTGACATTTATTGACTGACAGAAGAAAAGCCCAAAACAGGATACAAACCTTCAAACTGATCCATTATGATGCATTTGTTTTGATTCATTGACCATTGAATGGCATCTCCAGATGTTTACACGCATCATTTACACGCTGGGGATGGATTTACAACATCCCGGGAATAAATTTACCTCAAGACTGTCATGCAAGACCTTTCAAAGGGGTTTCAAATCAGTAATACGTTTGACAGTTGATTGGCGTCACCGTCATTTTGCAGCAAAACAACAACAACATTGGTTCTGTTACGTCAGTCCAGAGGTTTAATATTGAGGATTTAGGCTGGTTCCTCTGCTAGGTTTGGATAGTTTGCATAGAGACACTTTAAAGTAGGCGTAAAAGGAATCAGGTTAACAAAGCTTTAATGGTTTGACCTGTGCTGCCAGCAGAGGGTGACAGCAAAAAAGGCCAAAAGTTTGGACACACCTTCACTTTTTCAATGCGTTTTCTTTATTTTCAAGATTATTTACATTGTAGATTCTCACTGAAGGCACCAAAACTATGAATGAACACATGTGGAGTTTTATGTACTTAACAAAAAAGGTAAAATAACTAAAAAAAAATTATGTTCTAGTTTCTTCAAAATAGCCGACCTTTGCTATCATCATTCTCTCACTGTTTTCCAACATTCTTGAAGGAAGGAGTTCCCAGAGGTGTTTATTAGCGCTCGTTGCCCCTTTGCCTTCTTCACTCTGTGCTCCAGCTCACCCCAAACCATCTGGATTGGGTTCAGGTCCGGTGACTGTGGAGGTTCAGTTATTTTTTTTATAAGTACATAAAACTCCACATGTGTTCATTCATAGTTTTGATGATGCCTTCAGTGAGAATCTACAATGTAAATAGTCATGAAAATAAAGAAAACGCATTGAAAAAGAGAAGAAATTCAAGTAATTAACTCTTGACGAGTTTAGCACAGCTGTTAACTGAAAGCCTGAATTCCAATTGACTCTACCTCATAAATCTGACTGAGAAAATCTAAGCCAAGTTGTACAAAACTGGAGTCTAGGGAAGAGGTGCTACTTTGAAGAATGTAAAATAATATAAAACATGTTCTGGTTTGTTGAACACTTTTTTCTTTGCTAAATAATTCAATTCTATATGTTTTTCTTCATAGTTAAATTACTTTAGTATTAAAATTCTGTCCAAACTATTTAAAAAAAGCACTGTAGGAGTGCTTTGACTTGTTTGATCCTCCAGGCCACATGTGCAGGTCTCCCTCTGGTGCTGAGACTGAGCACTACAGCTCATTTTGTAAGCCAGAACACACAGCTTAAGGTTTGTTTGCTTTTACTGAGTGCAAAATGAATCTGAAACCTCTCAGTAGAAAGGCTAAAAATGGCAAAACACGTCATTAGAAGAGCATCAGGATCCAGGAGCCCATCTCTCGGCTAGTGTTTACAGTAGGAACAGCCTGAACGTTGAAAAGGCTCTTCGAGAGAGAGACATGGCAGATGACAGACGGCCTCAGAAGGAATGAAACGTTCCGCAATGGCTATTTGACCGAACTGGGAAAAAACAGAACATTCTGCTACAAAAACAGCTCTGTGCATGTGTTTATTTGGGCTGCTTACCTAATTACCCACTCCTCCAGTACCTCAACATCTGCAGGTCTTTAGAACGCTGTTGGAAATATGGGGGAAAGAGTAATTGTGTGTAGACCATATGACGTCTGTTTGACATGCTTCCTCAAGATATTACTCACTGATAATAAATGCAAAGGACACTTTATTGGTAGCTTAAGACCTTAAGACCGCAGTTATGAGCCAAAAGACATTAAAAAAGACACAGCATTACCAGGCTTGCCAGACAGATGCTAATGCAGAATAATGCTTGTGATAAACAAGGCTAAAGTTAGAATTGGAATAAGAATATATATAAGTATATATACATTATATAATTCAATATACATATAAAGCTCTGAAAAAAAAATTAAGAGAGCACCTCAGTTTCTGAATCAGTTTCTCTGGTTTTGCTATTTATAGGTTTATGTTTGAGTAAAACGAAACATTGTTGTTTTATTCTATAAATTACAGACAACATTTCTCCCAAACTCCAAATAAAAATATAGCTTTCAGGCCTTGAATAGTGCAATGAAAACAAGTTCATATTCATAAAGTTTTAAGAGTGCAGAAATCAATGTTTGGTGGAATAACCCTGGTTGGTTTTTAATCACAGTTTTCATGCATCTTGGCATCATGTCCTCCTCCACCAGTCTTACACACTGCTTTTGGGTAACTTTGTTATTTTTACTCCTGGTGCAAAAATTCAAGCAGTTCAGTTTGGTGGTTTGATGGCTTGTGATCATCCACCTTCCTCTTGATTATATTCCAGATGTTTTCAATTTGGTAAAATCAAAGAAACTCATCATTTTTAAGTGGCCTCTTATTTTTTCCAGAGCTGTATACGAACAGACTTTTTTTAGACCATGTATTTTCCCAAAACCATTATGACAATTTATACTAATATTAATTACACTCTTTAAAAGTGCAAAAAAAAACATTTTAATGCATTTTTTATTTGCTTTATGTATCATTCTTATATGAACAAACATATGGCAGTATGTGAAAGTAAGCACAATGAACAATGCTGAGGTCAGAAAAAAAGTTATTAATGACATGTAGAAAATATACTGTACTATGTGAAGATAATGCAATTATTATGACATGAAGACTATGAAGACTATACCCCTTAATATTTGATTTATATCAGGATACATACCCCATTTGCTCTTGCAGTTTATAAATTCATCTAACAAAACTTATTCCAAGCTATTTGGAACTATCTCTGTATTTCTGTTGGTTTTGTCTATTTAGTTTGAGTTATGAGGTCTAGATTTGATATTATCAAAGAGTATGATGGTAAACAATCATGGGCAAAACTCACTGAGCACTTTATTAGTAATACTCTACTATTACACTTTCAGTTCTTCTTATTGTTTTTGGGATTCTGCTTGGGAATCATGTTGACGTGTTTGCATCACACAGTTTCTGCAGATTTCTTACTTTTTCACTTTCTACTACAAGATTTTACTGGATTTAGATTCTGTTTTCATTATCTAACTGCTTTATTAGACCTGTGTAAATGCAAAATGACTTAATATTCATTTAATAGCTGTCTGGCCAGTGGTAGCATGGTCCCCCTTTAAATGTGAGTCTCGGTCCTCCCAAGGTTTCTTCCTCCTCCATCTCTGAGGGAGTTTTTCTATTAATTCACTTTATTTGATTTGACTGAGACAAACTACCATTTCAGAACATCAAACTTGCAAAACTTGAGTGACATTGCTTTGCAACTCTGTGCATTATTATACTTGATTCTTATAAGCATGTGTAAATTGTGGTCATGAAGGGATGCACATGGTCAGCAAAACTACTCTGGGGCAATAATTAACTCGAGCAATAATTGGTTGGTAATAATGCAATGGGCTAAAACATAGCAACATTGCCCACACCATTATACCACCTTCTCTTGTTTAAACTTCTAACACAAGACAGGTTGGGTTTGGGTCCATGGTAGTGTGTCCAGATTTGGCAAGTAAGTACCGACTGCAGCCTCAGCTTTCTGTACTTGGCTGAACAAACGGGAATGCTACCTGTGTTTCTGCTGTTGTTGCTTTTTTGTTGTTCTAGGCTTAAGATGTTGTGCATTCCTTGTTGCTTTTTGTTCACTATAACAGTAACGAGTGGTGAACTGAGTTACTGTAGCCTTCCAGCCAATATAGCGGCAAGAGAACATGTCAATTTAACTCTATATTGTCACTAGGCAGATTTCCAGCTGTTACAGAAATAATGTTTCAGGAACTTCCTGAAAGTGTGTGCCATAATCAAGGGTTTTTTCATAACAGTATCATATAACATTTCTAACATAACTTTCCTAGATAGCTGTTACATTTTAGAAAACTAACCGAAAAGTCGTAGCTGGGTTGGGTCCATGGATTTATTCATGCAGTTTATGATAACTTCTGACCGTATGTAGAAATCTGAGCAGAAATCAAAATTCATCAGACCAGGGAAAGCCAACTGATTTTGAGGACGGTTTTGTCAAGTTTCTGCTAATTGCAGCCTCAGCTTTCTGTTCTTGACTTACAGAAGTGGAATCGGATGACATGGTCTTCTGCTGTTTTAACCCATCCACCTGTTGGCTATAATTGTTCGGAGTGGTAAACTGAGTTACTGTAGAATTTCTGTCAGAATTTCTGTTGACATTTTGCATTATTCGCCACTCTTTTTTTTTTTTTTGCACTTTACTTAAAGCTGCTGGCCAATCAGGAAGTATTAGGTATGCATATCTTCCTAATAAAGTGCTCAGTGAGTTTGTGTACATATACGGTATATATAAATAACATACTCTGAGGTGATGTATATACTGTGCGTTTACTGAAACATAATCTACAGCTGTTTAACATATATCCCTCCATGCTTTCTCTTAAAGTAGATCCCTACATTTGCAAATTGCCACTTTCGCTTGGAGCAAAACCTCAAGAAAACTGCAAGAAAACCACAAAGGGGGGTTGGGGTGGGTGGTAATTTTACCTTGGTCAGCGTATTGTATATTACCAGTTTTCCAGCCTCGTGCAGTAACAAGATGGCAAAAAAAAAAAGATTTAGAAGCTCTACAGGAAATAAAACATGGTGGTCTGCTGAATGTGGCTTTGGAGAGAGTACCAGCTCTGTCTGGGGTTTTTAGAAAGCTCCAAGATTTCACGACGGTGGAGGTTTGTTCCTAACAGGTCTTCCGCCTCTTGGTGGGGCAGCAGCAGCTCCAGCTCTAGCTCCGACCGAAGCCCCGGCCGCGGCTGCGGTGGCTCTTTTAGCCTTCAGCTCGTCAATGAACGTCTCAATGGGCCCAAACTTCTCGGTCAGGTCACCGAGGTGAGCCTTTAAAGCGTTGAACTCCTTGTAGAGATCATTCAAAGCCTCTGAGAGAGGCTGGATCCTGAAAGGGAAAAAGAAGACCTGTGGTAAAGAGTGTAGGAGGTGGGGGTGGTGATTTGATAATGTTGTGCTGCTGGGTTTACACATCTATAGCAATGACAGACAGCCTGTAAACAATTATCAGTGTAATACAACTTCATTTCTGACCCCCCAGGGGTGCCCCCATGGTTAAAAATCATTGATAAAGTACAGTAAGTAAGTGCCTTTTAGAGTGCAAAGAGGCAAAGAATGCATATCGATGCTCATTGCTATCTTATACTGCGATAACAATCTATTTTCAGGTAAATTTTTATTTATTATTGCTATCTTGAGAAAGAAAAACACAAGTGCCCAGCACACATCTATGTGTGTTATTAATAAGTGTGTAAGTGTGTAATAGGTGTGTTTGCGGATGGCACACCTATAGGAATTGACTCGATTGACTGTTGTCTAGGTTCATTTTAGTCAGTGGCACACCTGTGTTTTTCTATGTGCCTGCTAGAGGAGCTATAGTGGTGTTGCTAGGCGGTTGATACATGGTACAAGGTACCCCATATAGATGGTTATGTGTCACTTGTGTATCTGAGTCATCAATACATATAAAGACAGCCTTAATTTTGCATCCAAATCATTTCTATGGGAAAACCATTTGTTTCTATGTGAACACAAAAAAGCTGTATACCAAGCCTGAGTCACATAATCAGACATTTTACTTTTCTGCCATTTGGAAAAATTTGCAAGAGGATCTTTAAAGCTATAAGTCTATGTTTCAGCTACCACATGGCCCACCGTTATCAACAGAGGCCTCTGAAAAGGAACATGACCAGGGGTATGAGTAGAGTCCAAACCATAGCAAGTCATAAAGTTTCTGATTGAGCGTGAAAAAACTTTGCAAAGTTTCCAACGTGTTTTTTTTTTTTTCAGTCGTAATTAGACAGTCTGCTCTGAAATAAACCCAGGACCTCACGATCCTGGCACGTGTGTTCAACCCAAACTAGCAATTTTCTGTCCCGACTGTATTCTCTGTGGATAATAAACCAAGGATGTTTATCTTATGGTCACTGATGGTGAATATTTGAGTTCAGAACATATGAAAAACACATGTTATGAAGGAACAGGGGACCCAACTGTATGGAATTTGGTCTTCTGTAAGTCCAGTGTTCAGTGTAATATGCTTAAAGATATATGGAGTTAAGGGACATTTACTGCCAGTATTTGCAAGTATGTCTCCTAAAATACACTGAAATGGAAATGGAAGTACCATGTCCCATCACTTTTGCCACGTCCCATGGAAGCTAAAAAAATGCTGCACTGACCTGTGGGATAAGTGTGAGGGCCTTCTGCACTAAATGTGGATGATATTTCTCCAAAGTGGCTTGCTTGTATAAATGGACAATTCTAGCCAGAAGCTGCCGGTCATGATTGTTACCATCCACTGCTCTGTCCACTGTGGGTGGGAATGCTTGTTACACGGTGGGTCGAAAAATGGTAAACAGTAGGCGTGTAAGAAAAAAATTATTTATTTATTTTCTGGTCTATTTTCATAAATAAGGTGCACTGGATAATAAGGCGAATTTTAAGTAATACTAGTAAGGAACAGGGGTGTCACCATGTTTTCCTTCTAATTCAGCAGGTCTCATGGCTGGGTGGTGGTGGGGTGGGTAGCTAACTAAGTTAAGTAAAGCTAGGTTAAGTAGACAAAACTGTAACTGTAAAAAAGACTTTGTTTTAAAGTCAAACGAGCACTGGATTTCTCTCCTGAAAACAGTTTATTGAGTAAAGTGCTTCCGTTTATTTACAGTAAGTTTAGACTCCTGAATTTTTCTAGCACTAAGGCTAGAGCATTAGCATTAGTCGCTAACTGCTAATGCCACCCAACTGAGGAACCCTGAGTGTTTTAGTAAGTCAGGGCAATATTAGCTAGCGGTCATACCCCTTAGCTTGTTTTAACACAGTAAATGCACAGACTCTAATAATACTCACCTCTGAATGACAAAAGAGCTAGCAGGTAATGCTAATACTGCTACAGCAGTGGTAGCCGGGGTTAGCAGCAGGCTACAGGCTGATAATACTCACCTCTGAACAGCTTTACTGCTCCTTACAACCTGACTGGTAAAATTCATACATAAGGTGCACCAGAATATAAGGCACAATGCCGATTTTTGAGAAAATTAAAGGATTTAAAGTACACCTTATAGTGCGAAAAATACGGTATATATTATTTATTATTAGTTTACTTTTTAAGCTTGGTCTCAAACAGTGTTGTGTAAAACTCCAAAAACTTGAGAGCAGTGTTATAAACACAAATAGGGAAACTTTACTTTAATTCAGATTTTATAACTATGACATTGTAATTTTATACTATGACAGTTTTGTTTCTCTAAAAGTTGACTTCAAGCTCCACCAGGTAGGATTGAGATTTTGTGCTCACGGGCTCCCCCTACAGTTGTAGAGTGTAATGAATGTTTCAGGCAGATTAGTTTCTCTTTCTCTTTTTCTGTCTCTCACAGACATATTCGCTCTCTTTCCAGCTTCTGCCAGAGTGTCTGTCTGTTAGTTTGTAAAGAATGAACCAGTTGTCCTTGTAGAACTGTTAGAACTGAAGGTCGGAAAGCAGGTCGCAGTTCTCGCGAGCGTTGGTCGCGGCCGCCTCGAAAAACTTGCAGAGTCTGGTTTGAGCTCAGAGGAGCTCCGGCACAGACACAAGAGCACCGCTATTCCTCCTATTACACCTCAATGCAGCGCTGCAGTGAGATTCAAGCTGTAATTTTACTTCTTTAAAAAGATCAAAAATCAAGAAAATCCTACCTAGTGCTGCTTTAAACAGTTGCAATATAGTGTATTCTCTTGCTTAACATACCACAATATATCACGATATATTGAATTATAAGCCCTGTATCATCATAAATATCATATCGCCAAGTTATTATCGATATACAACCTCACTAAATTACCTGAATTACCCATCCACCTGGCCCCCACTATCAAGGGCCCCAATAATACATGTTGCCTTGTCAAGGGCAGGCTACCCAGTGTTCACTCTCACTCTCACAAAGGTTACACTTCATATCTTCTTTCACAAGTGTGAACATTTCCAAGCCATCTCCTTATATATCTCCATTATGATCATTATAAAGTACACAATGTCTCATGACATTTTTTTTTTGTGTGTGTGTATTGTGAAACTTTGTGTTGATTTCTTTCTCCACCCTCATAGTTACAGTACCTGGAGTAGTCCGGCAGCAGGGTCTGGTGGTCGTTCTGCAGCTGCCCCTTCATTTGGCTCAGGATATCAAACCTCCAGTCGTCCAGAACTTGAGTCAGGTTGGCCACACCTCGCATGCTCACTTTATCAGCTGGAAATGCAAAAGGCCTAACAGTTAACAGCACGTTGTTTTATTATAAATCATGTAAACCTGATATTGGAGACCTGAATCATTATGAGCAGAAATGCACTGCAAAATAAGACCAAGGAATAAAGCATATTAAAATGTGTTGTATCAATATAGAATATAGATCCTGCATGCTCAATTTCTCAGTTGGAGACTCAAAGGTCACATATTTTCTAACCTTCTGAGCATTGATAATTACTGTGAGTGAAACTAGACTGAGGGCATAAATAAAGATATATTAACCCCTCTGAACTTTGTCAACTTTTATTAAAGACAATGTTTAGCAGAAAATCAAATGTACAAGACAGATTTAGCACTTCTTTGACACTAGGAAGTTTTTACACCTGAGAATATGGATCTCCATGGTATGCAGTCCATGCTATGGTTCATATGTTTGACACATTGAAAATATATAGTACATTTTGACTAATTTATTTTGGTTTCACACCGCAGATTAACGAGCAGACTGACATTTCAACATTCAGTCATAATTGTCCGCATGAGCTGTGTCTCCCTGTACTTCACAAAATAGTTTGGCAAGTTGCCTATCCAGGTGTTGTGCCGAATTCTGCCTCCCTGCCAGAATTTAACTCCCATTCTTGGACTAGCAAGGCATTTCGATTCCCCTCAATTTGCTTTATTGTCTGTCTATCAATAAAGTTAGTGTATAGAGTTTACAGTTACAGTAGATACAAGAGTCACAAGTCTAAGCATTTTTTGTCCATACTGCTGTATCGTATTTTGGCACAACACCTGTTCTTTTTTTTCTGTAATGTTTAATGGCTGATGATAACCTGCCTCAATTTCCTGTATTTGTTTGGAAAGTCTGAACCATCTAGAAAAGTGTTTTCACACTGGAAATGAACCAGAATAGGGTTCAGTAGATCTGGACAGGGACTACATTCAATTGGTCTTGCTATGTCACCTAATTACCTATCCAAACAGCTGCCAATACATTACACATCTCCACCTCCTTCCCCACCGCCTTCTGGTTGGTCCCGTTCGGATGACCAGGGGATTGGCTCCTCCCTGTCTTCCATAGAATCTGCAGTGTCCAGATGTATCAAGACCTGGGCCGATGACGGGGCCTATGCCAAAGACTCTATCTAGAAAAGACTATCTAGTTTCTATATAACCTCTTTATAATATACATGAATTTTTGTTCAACATATATTTCAACTAACACAATTGCTTCTCGAGTCATAATAATAGAACTATGGTTCTCTGCACCTTCCACACTTGCTATTTTGGCTCAGACAAAACTTAAAAGTCCGAAAGTCTTGAAACAAGGTAGCTGTCAAAGCATAGGTAACTGTCAAAGCATCCATTTTCTGCAAAAAATGACCCTTACACTTCTATCAACCAGAAGTATAGGTACAGCAGATTACACAGGTGATTACTGTATTTACTGTAACCGATGGGCACCAGGGCATTGAGAGAACTATGGTGAGGCAACGTTGTTATTGGCCAGGGATGTCGACAGATATCAAACAGTGGTGCCAAGAGTGTGAGTGGTGTCAAGTCGCTAAAGATTCGGGACAGGTAACCCATAGTTTCATGGGTCATGTCCTTGCATCTAGGCCAAATGAGATCTTGGCCATTGACTTTACGATGTTGGAGCCATCCTGGAATGGACTGGAAAATGTTCTAGTAATGACGGATGTGTTCAGTAAATACACTGTGGTCGTTCCCACTCGTGACCAGCGGGCTTCCATTGTTAAGCTCAGTGTTTATTTTATAGGATATCGCATCCAGAGTGTGCTGAGTGGCTTATAGCGCCTCACCGTGCTGCTGTTTTGTTTCATTAGTTTTGTTTCATTAGTTTTGTTTCATTAGTTTTGTTTCAGTTTTCTGTTTGGATTAATTTTGATTAATTAATTAATTATTTAAATTAATTAATTAGTTTTTGCTTTGGCTTATTTGTTTTGCTTTGATTTAGTTTTTTTTTTTGTTTTTTGTTTTGATTTATTTTGGCTAATTAAGTTTGTGTTTTAGTATTGATTTGTGTTGGTTTTTCATTTTTTTGTGATATTCAGTTTTTGTCTTTTAGTTTCTTAATTTTGCCTTTTGGGGTTGTTTTGTGTCTAATTTGGTATTTTGTCTTCTATATTTTTGATTAATCTAATTGATCTTTTTTTCTGTGTCTAACTTTTCTGTGTTGGAATTTGAGTTAATTTGGGTTTTCTTTTCTTTGGAGCTCTTTTCTCTAATTGGGTTTCTATTTTGTTTTGTATACTTTTTTTGAGTGTGGGTTTATTTTATGGGGTTATTCTCTTTGGAGGATTACTTTGGTCAGTTGGAAGCCTTACCTTAATTTCTTAATATTTTGTGTTTGGTGTGCTAGTAATTTGGTTTAATTCATTTCTTTTCTGCCTCGGTTGGATTTTCTTTTTTTTTCGTAATTGTGGGTGTGTGCTCGTGTGCAGTGGTATGTGTGTGTGTAGGTGATTATTTTTTTTGTCCTGCTGTCCTGGTAAGCCCTCAGTTCTAATATATATATTTTTTGTGATTCTGGGTGTGTATAACCTTTTCTTGATAATTGTTAATAAAACTTGTTTTAATTTGGAAAGTACGTATCTGTTCTCCAAGTGTCTTGGGCCTGTGTGTTCTTGTATTTCCTAAGAGGGAAATTCCCTCTAGGTGGCGTAGTCGTGCACTAATTATTTAATAAACTTTTATTTATTTACTCCTCTTGCCACACTGTATTTACTGTAACTGTAGATTAACCCATAAGAGAGGGTGGTGCCCCTGAGGAACCAGATTTACTTGTTTGGAAGGAAAAACCCAGATTTAGGTTCCCATGGCTTTAAAGAGCCACTAAACCCTAAACCATATTTTTCCCATGAATAGCTAAAATGTGTTCCTTAGAATTAAAGAGACATACTAGTGCTGCATCTCACTGCTATCAGAGGCTCAACACTGCTGATCAGCTCTCGCTCCTGTCCTGCCTCTAAACCCATACATCACTCAGTGCCCCTCCCAAACTACCTTTTAAATTAGGTTGGAGTCAGCAAAACTCAGAAGGTTTAGTGCCTCTTTAATGCCAGGAGAACTATTGCAATCATAGTGAGGTTTTATCATTTTTATAGTTTACAGCAAGTAAATACGGCACTGTAAAGAAGACCTGACAGTGGTTTGGGTGTGTTCTGCTAAGATGTATGGAAACTACTATAGCCTGAGTGTTTGTTAGCCTTGCAATGTTAGCCTTACAGCTCCTCTTTGTATAATTGTATAAATCTCATTCCCCCTCCTTATTAAACCCAATCTGCACCTGAATGTGTGCAGATTGTATTTGTATTGCAGAAGAAATAGAAAAAGCTTACAGCCATCACGGTAATTCCATTCCGCTTTAGCCTGGTGCCTCTTCTGGCCAGACGCCATGACCACGGCAAGAGACAGGAGCAGCAGACTCATCCTGAACTCCATTCTGGCACGTTCCACCACCTTCACAAAGCAAAACAAACACAGCAGCCCAGCCTCAGAGATAGTTAGGCTTCAATCTCCTGCACTGGACACTGGAATTCTCAAGCCACAGCGTCACAGGCCACAGTTCTGTGGAAGAAGGAATCTTTTGCTTTGACCAAACAACAATTATAAAATTGCTGTGTATGAAAATATAATAAAGAGATATCAAATATAAATGAATTGTTCATTAAAAAAAATAATAATATATATATATATATATATATATATTTTTTATGAACAATTCACTCAGGGCTAGATAATAATGTAATGTCAATATATAGGTATATTTCAATAATTTTAATGTAAAGTACATTATTTACAGCAGTTTTCACTGACAGTTCTTCATTAGTAGGTGAATTACATAAAGTCTCCTTGGCTCGGGACCGGCCACATATACAGAGCTAAAGCCGGGCTGCAGCAGAGCCGTCTTGTCAGCTAAAGAACTTACAGCTTCTGTTTACACCAGCTAGTTAGCGTTAGCTATCTTGTGTAAGTAACTACAGGTTTACATTGGATCTCCGGTGGATTCCGAATTTTACTGAGACTTTAAATTTACACTAGGGAAGCACGGTTTGTCGATGTAGCACAACTTGACAGAACACCGGTCAGAGCGGGCGCTGTTCACGTCTGATTTTATGATATAGAGCGGACTCTGGGGCTTCGATGTGATGAAAGATTTTAGTAGCGTTAGTTTTGTCGAAAGAACAGTTACCAAAACGGCAGGGAGGGCAGCTCTTTGTCCTATGAGTTTTAGGGGGGGGGGGGGGGCGGGGGGGGGGGGGGCGGCAGTGCTGTTAGCCAATCAGAGGCGATATTTTGTTTGCATGTATGAATATTCATGAGCAAGAGCAGAAATCCTGTCTTTCTTCAGAGACCAGTAATCCAGTGAACTAAAGCAGGCTTATACAGAAACAACAGAGCAATTGTATTCACAAAAAACACCTCACATATCATCCATTTATACTAGAGACCACAACTAGACATATTAAAATGAATTATGAAACAATGGAATGAGACCTTTTAAAGGTTCTTTGCACTTACACATCTCTACTACAAACATGGTTCTTCACAGTATCAATTGATGATACTTTTGAAAACTTTGTGCAATTTAAAAATCCTTCACTTGATGTAAAAATTCAATCAGGATAATTAACTTGTAAAAAAAAAAAAGTTTAAACTTTTTTAACGTTTCACTACTTTACTACGTTTGAAAGACCAACATATTAGACATAATAGCTTTACATAACATTAAAACATGAAATTCAATTTTGTTTTAGTTGTTTTTTGTTTTGTTTAGTAGCAGGGAGTTGCAACATGTAACCTGTAACATAACAGGAGGGACAAATTACTTGATTTAAATGAAATAACCAATTCTATTGGTATACATTTCTATTATAAACCTTTTTTTCTTAAACCAAAAGCAGTTCGTCTTTGAAACACATTGATGTAGAACATTTTAAAGGTTTGAAGAATCTTTACCTGATAAAAAGTTCTCACACATACTCACACATCTCTTTTCTATTATAAACAGAATTATTTAGGGTTCCTCTGTGGTAGTGTTTAAAGAACCTTTTGATGCACTTTTATTTTGAGGTCTGTGAGTATCTAGAGGTTGTTCCGAAGTTATTTGAGCCCTTGATGGCACTTTATCTTCACACACTTAATCCTCAAAGCTTCTGTCTTCAAAGTTCTCAGCATGTATTCATGCCTGGACCCCAGCCTGGAGCTCAGATGGTTGGGAGAAAATTTCTCTGAATAATCTATATTTTCTGAATAATCAAACAAACAAACCTGGTTTGCAGGTGGGTACAAAGTTTTGCAGATATAGAGAAGATATTTAAACACTTCTGTTTTATATGGGAAAAAAGCGGTAATAAAATCCAAATATATAATAAAAGAACAAAACAAGTTCATGTGAAAACCAGCTATCCTACAAAACTGTAAAACAGTAAACTAAAGATTTAAAAATTCACAAACCTGCTGATACAAAAGTGAATTCCTCAGAGTCTCCAAGCGCCTCTGGAGCACTGCGCCTCACTGACGACCCAACACACTCTCCAGCCTCCACCAGTGTGCAGAACATGATCCAGGAAACTCTGGATATACACACACACATCCACACCCACACCCACACACAAACTCAAACACACTCATTGTCTCCCTCATTCACAATGTCCCTTTAACACACACACTCCTAAGCAAGTGTAAGCAGGCCAGTTGACAGGGTTTGACAGGGATTGAGAGGGTCTTCCCTCAAGGTTTTTGGTGTTCAAGTGGAAACATATCCCTGCTGAAAACAACACCACCTGGGTAAGCCAGTTGACCAGTTCAGCCCTTGACTGATATAGGGAATATGTTTGTTTGAGTGTGTGATGGATTAACTGGTATATGCTGATGATAAACTTGAGTAGCATGAGCAGCAACACCAAGGTGGTTGACCAACATGAGCAGCATCACCAAGGTGGTTGACCAGCATGAGCAGCATCACCAAGGTGGTTGACCAACATGAGCAGCAACTCCAAGGTGGTTGACCAGCATAAGCAGCATCACCAAGGTGGTTGACCAGAATGAGCAGCAACACCAAGGTGGTTGACCAACATGAGCACCAACACCAAGGTGATTGACCAACATGAGCAGCAACACCAAGCTGGTTGACCAGCATGAGCAGCAACACCAGGGTGGTTGACCAACATGAGCAGCAACACCAAGGTGGTTGACCAGCATCCCCATCACGACCAAGCTGGTTGAACAGAATGATGAACCAGGCCAAGTTCATTGACCAGCATGGCCAATAGGACCAAGCTGGTTAACCAGCATGATCAGTATCATGAAGCTGATAAATCAACATAACCAGCATCACCAGTTGGACAACTAACAGGACACACAAGACCAAACTAGTTGACCTAGATGACTCTTGTTGCTTATATTGGCCAACAAGCTTGTTGATGTGTCTCGATCAGCATGATAAACAAGTTGGACTAGCATGACCAAGCTGGTTAAGCAGCATGATTTGCATCATGACTAGCATGACCAAAAATACCAAGCTGGTTTGACCACCATGACCAAACTGTATATCCAGCATAAGCATCATCAAGACCAAGGTGGTTGACCAGCATCACCAACATCAAGCTGGTTGACCATCATGACTATAAGACCAATGTGGTTGATGTGGATATTAGATTAGAGCTTCATGAAATGAGTTTCCATGGTTGAGCAACTCCATCCAAGCCTCAGCTCACCAAGCACTACGCAGATGAGAGGATACTTTTGGCCAAGAAGTGTATTTTAAATCAAAGTTTATTTTTCCATCTTTAATCCATTAAAACAGTGTTGATTTCCGAGGTCAGAATTTATTTATTTGTGCACATTGATTTTACTTTGATTCATTATTATTATTATTTTTTTAGT
Source organism: Astyanax mexicanus (assembly GCF_023375975.1). Taxonomy (NCBI): domain Eukaryota; kingdom Metazoa; phylum Chordata; class Actinopteri; order Characiformes; family Acestrorhamphidae; genus Astyanax; species Astyanax mexicanus. Next base: position 6,599,165 of record NC_064426.1, read on the forward strand.
TTATATTAAACATTACTTTAATTTAATTTAACTTTAATATTTAACATTACCACACAAATTCACACCCTTTCAACACTACCCATTAGGCAACGTTAAAATAATAAAGTTAATTTAATGTTCTTTGCTTTCTAGGGAGATTTATGGCCTTATAAGACAAAATGAGACAAATCAGAAAAAATATATAAAACACATTTGAGAACTTCTAAAATCTGCTAGGTAAGAAAATCTAAAATCTCTCCTTATTAAAAATATATTTATTCAGGCTGCAGTGCTGCGGCTGCGCGCTGGAACAGGGACTTTTATTATGGCGTCTGCCCTTCCTCTCGTTGCTACGCTACCAGAGCCTGTGTGTAGATGCCCGTTAGCCCAAACAGTTAGCTTAGCTAGCTAACTGAGCTGGCGGCTCATTTTCCGTGTTTTTAGCTTATTTTATTATAAAATAAAACTAGACACTATGACACTAACGCCGATTAAAGATGGCGAGTACACCGCCACAGTCTATAAAATGGTGAGTTTACCCGCTTTTGTGCCAGTGTGAACGCTAACGCTAGCTATGAGTTTGGTTCAGGCAGCTAGCTTAGTGCTAACGGACGCTATACTTAATATAGCTTATATAAGGATTAACGCTACTGAATTAATATCTTGTGTTATATTAGCTAGTTTAACTCACTAACTTAACTTATTAACTTAGCTAGCTCTCCTCTGGTCTCTTGGCCAAAATATTGATGGTGTTTTTCCAGAATAACCTGTCTTTTGGATGTTTATACTTCTAAATGTATAATAATAATAATAATAATAATAATAATAATAATAGCCATCCACACTCTCAGAACTAAATGTCTAGTTAACCTACCAGTGATTTGCACGAAATCTCATTCCCTCTAATTATAGAAATATTTGTTACATTTTACATTTTTCTAGTAAAAAGTCCAAATACATAACAATTTACAGTTATTCATTATCTATACTAGATTTTTGACAAGCAAAATGTCAACATACCCACTCTGACTAGAACCCATACGTATAGCTCTGGGGAAAAAAAAGAGATCACTTTAAAAATTATGGTTGTTTTTTTTTTATTTAAAAAAATTTAAAACCTCTGGAATATAATCAAAAGGAAGCCATCAAACCAAAAAGAACTGCTTGAAGTTATCCAAAAGCATTGTGTAAGACTGGTGAAGGAGAACATGATGCCAAGATGCATGAAAACTGTAATTAAAAACCAGGGTTATTTCACCAAATATTGATTTCTGAACTCTTAAAACTTTATGAATATGAACTTATGACTGGAAGCTCTGCATCTTTTTTTTTTGTTATTTTAGCCATTCTATTTTCTGCAAATAAATGCTCACAATGACAATATTTTTAATTTGTATAAGTACCTCATTTAGTTTTGAACTGTTGTAATGTGCAGTTTTAGTCTCTGTAATATTATTATTTTTAATTTCTACTACTCTGGTTCTGACTAATAGATAGATAGATAAATAAATAAATAAATAAAATCTATTTATATATTTAGATATTAATTTAATTTGACTTTTTACTAGTAAAAAAGGTTATTATTGTTTAATAAGAAAGAGAGTGTAGGGTAAATACACTCTTTAATCCTAGGAACCATTTAAACCCACTTGCAGCTTTGACTTCAAATATATATATATATATATATATATATATATATATATATATATATATATATATAAAAATAATAATGTTTTTTAATGTATTTATAGTATTTTTGTATTCCTAAAAAACAGCTTTGTTCGTAATTAACTGATCTCTGTTCTTTTCCCTCGTAAGATCAAAGATGGCCGATATGGAGATGCTATACACATACTGAGCAATGAACTTCAAAAGCAGATGAAAGTGAGTAGGATGTCATGTATTTTTAATGCTTTTGTGTATACTGTATGTAATTTTATGGATAAACAATTAACATTGCTGTGTATTATTTGGGCTTTAGGATGAATTATCCTCTGCATAATGTTTTGTAAAGGTATCAGTTACAAGTTAATGTTAATAAAATGGTAATCACTGGACTGTATGTCGTTATTGTCCAATGAAAATCATGTATCTCCAAAGCAGCAACTATACAGGAGAGAGATAAAAACCTTCTTTACTTTCAGTGGAAGTCAATCTAAAAAGTGGGCAAGGAACAGATTTTCTGTTTAAATGTATAGACTATTTTATTTAATTTTTTTGGACAGCGACAGTAAGCTGTAAACATTCCTCTGCTGTTCTTCCAGTCCAGGGCTGCCTTATCTCTGCTGGGCTATTGCTATTACCACATGCAGGATTTCACCAATGCTGCTGAGTGTTATGAGCAGCTAATTCAGCTGCATCCAGAGGTGGAGGACTACAAACTCTACTATGCTCAGTCCCTGTATGGAGCGTGTGCTTTCCAAGAGGCAATGAAGGCTACCTTTACTCTGGACAACCCCACAAGTCACACTAAGGTTGGTAGTTTAATGTTTTGATTACTAGCTTGAGTGGACAGTTGATTTCACCCTTGGTGTCTTTGTAACCCATGAGATCACTTTAGAGTATTACATAAAAAAGAGACGTATAAAACCCACTTAATAAGCTTAATAAGAACAAAATACAAGTTTTTTTTCATTAATATTACTGCAGCTGTTTTTCTAAATGTATGTTAGATCACATATTTCACCCATGAATGTTCACCTCTTCCAGTTGGAAAAGTAATAAACTATTTAATTATTAGTAAAAGGCAATAATGTAGCCAAATAATAAGTAATAAGTAGCCAAACTACATGTATATATGCCTGCTTATATTATTTCAACAGCAATAATTTATAATCTAATAAAAAATCTTTCTTTTAACACCAGATGATAAAGCTGCAAGCTGCTATCAAATATGGAGAAGAGGATTTTCCTGCAGCAATGGTTAGTGTGTAGTTTTATTATTAAATGTTTTTTTTCCATGTGTTGTATGTGTAAAAAGTGTTGTGTTGAGTATTATTGATTTAGTTTTACAATATTGTTCAAAAATGTCTCACATTATGTGGTAAAATATATAAAAAAGTATGTTAAATAAATCATTTAGGCAGGACGTCTGATCATCTGATGACATCTTGATATCTGACATAAATGAGCAAAGCTTCTAATTCTTAATCCATTTGCTTCAATTCGATCTCATACTCGAAAGGTACCTCTTTGCTTTTCTGTTTCCAAACTACACCGTAATCTGTGGATTTATATCATATACAGTAGTCTGCTGAGGTTCTACTTAAATAAATGAAACCAATCACTACAGACGTAAAATCAACAACATCTAGTGTTCTAAAGCCTTCCTAAACAGCAGAGACAATTGCTCCAACAAAAGTAGAATACATGTTTTTAAATACACTTTATTTTAGATATCCATAGTGTATGTCTTAATTCATTAATCCATGTGGCATAGATTATATATTTTTCAGAAGGAAAATAAAATAATAACCACCATTGTTTTCGCAATTATGCCCAATAAATGTGATCTAGCTGCATAATGTTGCCCTGAGGCAACAACTAAAAATCACTATTTTAATAAGTAAACAAAAAAGTTGTGTTCTGTGACATTATTTTGCAAAAAATAACATTAAAAAAATGAAAGGATTGGTGTAATCAAAAAAGGGGTTGCTGCCTGAGGGCAATACCATGCAATAAAGCAGGGGTGTCCAAACTTTTTTTGTTGGAGAAATATATTTAAAGTCACGGGCCAAAAACTCTGTTATAAAACAAATAATTAAATATACCACTTTAAATAATACATTTTCCTGATTACTTTCATTTACACACCATTTTACTTGACTTACTATCTTTATCTTTGACAGTGTTGTGTAAACTAAGATTTTTCAAATTGATGTTTAATTTCATGATGTGTTAATATTAAACTCCTTAATTACGGCAAATTTTAGACTCATTTGCCCTTTTTCTGCACTACAAATCAACACTCTCTCCGCTTTTAGACTCTTTGGCCCGTTTTCTTGCGCTATAAACTTAACAGGCCAACTTTCATTATATTTCTAAAATACCTTGCGGGCCGCTCCAAAATATTGTTTTGATTAGACTATTTTCTTTTATTAACATACATACTGTAAAACCCAATAAGTTGACTAAACTCAAAACATTTGTTGTAACCGATTACCTAATACATTTTAAGTTCAGGTAATATAATTTTTAATTACAGTGAACTTAACAAATACATATACATATATATTCAAACTTAAGATTATCCATTGGTTTTAGTAAAAAATACATAATTAACATATGTTCCACCAATTTAACCAGAACACAAACTATATGATAGTATTTTATTTTTTAATTATTATTTTTGATTATATCAATTGTTTGCATAACAATTCTACTTTGAATGCAATAGTCAGGTGTATAAAAAGTGTTGATTCTTTTTTATATCATTCAACCTTTTTTTAATACTTATAGTAAAGTAGATGAAGAAAGATAACAGTAAAGAATTAAAAGTATTGAGAGCACAGCCAACACATAGTTACTTTAGCTCGCAAAATGATGCATGTTGTATATATGTACAAGTTTACCTAAGGTAGCCCGGGATGAATCAGTACACCCTGATGGTGAGTGTCAGTCAGAAACTGGGGGACACACCCAGTATGCAAATAGATTGTGACAGAAGTCAATGGAAAATAAGCTTCCAATGGCAACAGATTAAACTCAGTTATTATAAGTTGGTTCTTTTAATAGTTGGTTCAAAGATCTACGTTTGTCTACGTCTATATGTGCCCACAAATGTTCAGCTAACTCAAATTAGTTGAGTAATGTTTAAAAATATATATTTGTATGTAAAACAGACTAAATCTATTTGTGTTCAAACAACTTCTGGGTTTACAGTGTATGATTAGTTTATATTTTTACACTTGTGTCAATGAAAAAAAGCACCAAATATCCTGCCTCACCCATCACACAAAATATCATGTAAAATTAACCAGGTCTAGACTGGAATAGAGGAAACATTACTGAATGTCAGATATGGAAAATTGTTCATTGACCACTGCACAGCTGGAAAGATGAGTTTTCTGCAGAGGAAACTTTTGGTTTTGGCTCTCGCAGGCCCTGGTGGAGCAGCTGCCCGTGGATGACCCGGACACCGATGTGGATCAGGGCTGCTTGCTCTACAAGCTTGGGGAGTATGAAAAGGCTTGCGTGAAGTTTGTGACCGCTATGCAAGTGCTGGGCTATCAGCCAGGTAACAAGGACACCCCACGCCCACACAAATCCCCCATATTTACACACACACAAACAGTAAAAACAGTATCCCTCACTGCCAGTTGTGGCTTGTTGAGCCCTCAGGGTAGCAATTTAGATGTTATGGATATGGATGCAGCATACAGATCCCCGACCTCGGGGGAAGTGTTCTGAAAACACGTCAGTATTGCACTGTATCATATTTGTTGGTTCTTGTTTCAGATTTGGCATACAACATCGCCCTCTGTCACTACAGCCTGAAGCAATACGCAGCAGCGCTCAAGTACATCGGAGAAATAATTGAGCGTGGGATGAGAGAGCATCCAGGTTTGCACTTGGAAAAGTTTACAATTTCTTGTAATAATCATAAAAAAGCATGAGCTTTGGTGTTTAAACCCTTAAGTCACAATTACTGAATGATTTGTTTGTTTTCTTTTTCTACTAATCTTCTCAATTTATTAATCCCCAACTTTCTAGTTCATCACAAAAGTACTGGATGGAGCACCATCCTTCCAGAAACAACACTGAGATGGTGGTGGTGTGTTAGCATGTGTTGTGATGGATTTGTATCTGACACAGAAGTGCTGCTGGAGTTTTTAAACACCTATTGTATTTTTCGCACTAAAAGGCATACTGGATTATCAGTGAAAGTCTATTTTCTGGTCTATTATCATACATAAGGCGCACTGGATTAAAAGGTGCATTAAGCGACTAGATAGGACACAGATTGGTGTTGCTTCACTTTAAATTCAGCAGATCTTGCCTCTGGGTGGGGGTTAAGTAAAACTTAGCAAAATAAACAAAACTATAATTCTTAAAAAATATATAAATGTTCTTTTAAAGTCAGACAAATGCTGGATGTTAATCTACACAGATACCTCTGCTGGGTGATTAAAGAACTTCCATTTTTACAGTACGCTTACATTTCCAGATTTACAATAAGGCTGGGTCTAGCAGCATTAGCATCAGAGCCAACCGCCGCCCGACAGCACTACGCTGAGGAACCCTGAGTGTTCCGGTAAGACAGAGCGCTATCAGCTAGCAGTTCATCCCATGTAGCTTGTTTTAACACTGTAGCGCTGGCAAGAGTCTGATAAACTCCACTTTGAATGGCAAAAGAGCTAGTGCTTAGCTCGGTTAGCACTTAGCTCCAGCAGTGCTAGCCGAGGTTAGCAGCAGGCTACAGGCAGATAATACTTACCTGAGCTGCGAAAGAGCTAGCGCTGCGGTTAGCAGCTAATGGTCCGGCCTCGGTACTGGAGAAACATCACTGTATAACGCTGTACTTCAGCAGATTGGCTGCTCTTTAATACATGACTGATAAAAATCATACATTAGGCACACCAGATTATAAGACAAACTTATGCATTTTGGGAAAATTAAAGGATTTAAATGCGTCTTATAGTGTGAAAAATACGGTAAGTGTCACTGTAGACCTGAGAATAGAACAACCAGTAATTACCTGCCAACAGAGAACAATGGTGTGGCCCACACAAACTGTAGATCAGGAGATGAGCTATTGTCTTTAGATCTTCAAGGTGGAGGGGAGGTGTGTAATAGAGTGAACACAGTGTTCAAAAACTCCAGCAGCACTGCTGTGTCTGATCCACTGGTACAAACCAGTACAACACACACTAACGCCTCATACACCACCACCATGCTAATCACTACTAATCACTGCAGTGCTGAGAATAATGACCCAATGACCCACCACCCAAGTAATCATAATAGCTGCTCTGTGGTGGTTTTCTATCCTATAGGGTTCTGACCATTGAAGAACAGGGTGAAAGGAGGATAATAAAGTGTGCAGAGAAACAGATACATAACTAACTATCAGGGACCATATGGTCATGAAAAACCTAGATAAGGCTTGGATAAGCTTTGGAAACATAAAAACACCCAGAAAGTTTCGGAAAAGTCATGGAAATTTGGTCTAGAAATCTTTGTTTCTCCATTTATTCATGGAAAAATTTAATTTTAAGCTAAAAAATATGTCAGCTCAGAGTTAATTCAGCAATTTAGCCCTACACAATGGAGCTCTCAGGACCTGACACACATTTTATTATAAGAGATTTTGTGTCAGATATATTTTAGGCCTACTATAATCAATTTTGATTATCATTAAAGTTAAAATTTTTGTTTTTATTGTCCATGTTTGCACTGATGTTTTAAAAATCCTATGGCCATGAAAATTTGCCATGAAGGCATGAAAAAGTCATTAAAAATCATGCAACTTTATTGGATTAAAAATGTATGAACCCTGAACTGTAATTGTAGAACCACAGTGTGCTGCTAAATGCTCATTAGAGCTGTTTGTAAATGTATTATTAAGTTGTTTATGGTTTGTTATTTTTCCTTATTTAAAAATCCTCATATACAAAGTAATTGGATGCATGCAATTAGCATACATATGACCTTATATAAACATACTTATATAATCAGTAGACTTTCTCATTATAGAGTTCTTTGTGTTGTTTTTTTTTTCTACTCACAGAACTTGGAGTGGGTATGACGACAGAAGGCATTGAAGTAAAGAGTGTCGGAAACACACTCGTGCTGCATGAAACGGCATTGATTGAGGCTTTTAATTTAAAAGCAGCCATTGAGTACCAGCTGAAGAAGCGTAAGTACAAATAGAACAGCCTGCCAAATTTGTAATGTAAGAGCCTGAAGGGTAGCAGTATAAAGGACACATTGAATCCTGGGATGCTGTTATTATACGCACTGTTATTTATGGTGTTTTGGGCTAATTGTCTATTTGCTGATATGCTGGTAGTGCAGTGTACTGCGGTGCTTGGCTGCAAAGTGAAATGTATTGAAGTTCATTTTGTAGCAGGAAGTTTCTCAGGACAAAACACTTTCACGCATATTTTTCATGTGAGCAAAGTAAACAAAGTAAAGCGTATGTTCTTTCATTTCTGTTTTTTTTTTGGCACACAGATGACGCTGCCCAGGAGGCACTGACTGATATGCCGCCAAGATCAGAAGAGGTACAGCTATAATTTGTACTAATCCTTTTTTAACATCAATTTACTGCACATTGATGTTAACCTGATGTACTGATTTAAAGTTAAAGGAGTCTGCAGTGTGTTATTGAAGCAAGAAAATGTAAATTTAGCATGTTCAGTATGTTTCAATACACACACACGCACGCACACAGAAAAATGTATGTCCACATTTAGTCTACCATGATTTTATGAGTTAACATGAGATGTTAAAGCTAAAATATCAGTGCCATTTCAAATCCAAATGTGAGAAAAGTGAGAGATAAAGAGGAAAGAAAGATAAAAACATTGATCAAGAGAGATCGCTCTCTCTACACACGAGAGAGAGAGAGAGACTACAGTTCCAATAGTCATACTTCTAAACCTTTACAGTTACCATAATACCATGTAAATCCAATGTCTTACAGATTAAATCTGGTCTGTGTGTGTATTTAAGCTAATAGTATGTCCCCATGAATGTGTTTTGTGTGGCCTGAGAGACGTTGCTGGGTGTGAAATTACAAAGAAAAGATTGGTGACAGACCAGAATAAGTCCACTGTTTGTGACCAAGATTAGCCTAGCATCTCTTTTTTTAAACTAGATCAGTTTAGTCCTTGTTCCAGAACCTATTTTTGTTGGTGGAAATACGGCGAATGGTTAAAAATTAGGTTTGCAAACGAGAATGGTGCCGGTTCCACGTCCATAGAAAAAAGCTTAATAGGGGGTGGGACAATAATAGTCCGCCAAATAGACTTACTAAAGTTACTGCTTCATTACTCCACATGGTGGCACTAATCAAATTTATAGGGTAAAGCTGTGGTGAAGAATATTGGTTGTGTATTTCTGTGAAACTGACACCAAGAAATCCATCATTCCTGGTATTTTATTATTCAGGAGTATTTTATTTTTATAATCTCCAGTAACACAGATGCTGTGAGGTATCATAGAGCAGGGGTGTCCAAACTAAAGTTATACTTTTTTGGAGCGGCCCGTAAGGTGTTTTAGAAATAGAATGAAAGTTGGCCCGCTGTTAAGCAGCTTTTTATAATGTGAGATTCAAAGCTTGAATGCTAGGTGTCAGAAACGGGCCAAAGAATCTAAAAGCGGAGAGAGTGTGCATTTCTAGCGCAGAAAAATGGGGCAAAGAGTCTAAAAGCGGAGAGAGTGAGCATTCTAGCGCAGAAAAACGGGGCAAAAGAGTCTAAAAGCGGAGAGGGTGCGCATTTCTAGCGCAGAAAAATGGGGCAAAGAGTCTAAAAGCGGAGAGAGTGCGCATTTCTAGCGCAGAAAAACGGGCCAAAGAGTCTAAAAGTTGACGTAATTAAGGAGTTCAATATTATGAGACATCATGAAATTAAACATCAATTTGAAAAATCTTAGTTTACACAACACTGTCAAAGATAAAGATAGTAAGTCAAGTAAAATGGTGTGTAAATGAAATAATTTAATAATTTAAATAATTTAAAGTGGTATTTTTCATTATTTGTTTTATTACAGAGTGTGGCCCGTGACTTCAAATATATTTCTCCTTCTGGCCCCCAACAAAAAAAGTTTGGACACCCCTGTCATAGAGAATTGTACATAATAATAATAATTCAGTACTTAATATAATGTTAAGTACAAACTGATTACTCAGAATCTTTAATATAATTAGTACCACAGATGCTGGGAAGTATCGTAGAGAATTGTTTTGTAATATATCAATAATATTACAGTATCATGATAACATCGTTATTATGGGCATCGTATCATGAGATTTTCCTCTTTGATTTACACCCCTATAAAGAATACTGTTGTCAAGTTTTATTAGACTCAAAGGATTATCAAAACTGTGGGTAGATGTTTTCAGGTATTACTCAAGCAATCAAAAGCAGAAGCCCTTCATTAGTGCCTCTTCTACTCTTCCAACATTCACTCATCTCCTCAGCTTGTTTTTGTAGTTGTCAGCAGAAGCTGTCAGGCGATCCGAGACGTCCGTCACTGGCTGCATTTTTTCCACATCAGTTCAGAGAAGATTACGGGCGTGCTAACTCTTGTAGGCTCACTGTCAGTGGAAGAGTTTATCGATCAACCTTTTGGGTCATGAGAATCGAGGAGTCGTGACAAACCCGCCACAAATCTCTCAGGTTTAAACTTCTTAAAACCCATGGAAGACTCTCCTTCTCCTAATTGCGGATGGAGCAGACGCGTCCTCTGTGCCGGATCGATTGCTTTAATCCTGCTCCGACTGTGTTTGGGCTCGAGCTGTACGCAGGGAAGCTCCACCTGCCTGCTGGAATGATGTCGGGGCTGCAGTAACATGTCTGTGTGCCAGTTCTCCCGCCGAGAATTAATCAATCCAAACAGTTCTCCTGTCTTACATAAGCTCTCATTAAATACACTGCTCCTGCCTCTCAGGAAAGGGTGTTTAGGAACACTGCCACTTTTACAGCCCAGTTAGAGCAACGATTCAGTCAGCAATACAAAATGTTTAGCTATCCTTTCATTTGTTTAGATTTGGACTGTCACTGTGGAATTTTAGTCATTTTCCCCTTTTTTATTACATTTTTGGATAAAATTATTACGTAATACGGTACCACTTTAAAATAAGACTACCTTTATAAAGTGTTTATAAATGGTTTACAATTAGTTTATTAATGGTTACTAGTTAGGTTGTAAATGCCTTAAAAGTCATTAATAATCAGTTATAACACATACGTAGAAGGGGCAACAATGACCTGTTGTTTGCCAAATAGTGAACCCACAGCCAACTAATTGTAAACCATTTATAAACACTTTATAAAGGTAGTCTTATTTTAAAGTGGTACCCATAATACTGCATCTTTTGTAACCTATTAAACCCCAGCTATTTTACAGTATTTTTATCACCTATCACCTGTTCAGAACATACTAATCATTCAGTACTTAATATAATATTAAGTACCTACTAATTATTTTAGAACCCAAATTATTTACTGTCTACTTATTATTTAACAAATATGAGTAATTAAGCATATACTAAATATTTTTTTATTATGCTTATTATCTAGTGAATACCTTTTTTTGAATTAAATATCTTTTGATTATTCAGTACATACAGTAATAATCATTCAGTACTGTTTGGCAATTACTATTAAGCATTTACTAATTATTTAGTGGCCACTTATAATTATTAAGTAAATACTTAATTTAAAGCATCATTTAATTACCCTGCACATCCAAAATATTAAATTCAGTACCTAAAAATATAGTATAAAATATAGTACCCTCCAATATATTAGTAAATAGTAATTATTCAGTAAGCACAAATTACTGTACTTATTGAGCACCTAAAAATTAATAAGTAGCAATTATTATGTACTTACTGTTCAACAAATATTTTTTTTTAATATATATTTACGGATTATATAGTACCTACTTATTATTTAATATCAACTCATTCTTTATTTAAAAATACTAATTAAGTATCTACTGATTATTCAGTACATAGTAATTATTCATTACTATTCGGCAATTACTATTGTTAAGTAACGTATTTACTTATTATTTAGTACCTATTAATAATTAATGATAATGATCTATTTATTATAAGGTTAATACACTTTTAAAATGTTAATCAGTACCTACTTTTTATCAAAATCAACTAATTATCCTGTACTGAATATAACTCTAGAGCATATACCAGGCTTGTTTTGGCCTGGAAAGCAGGTTTGGTTCATTTAGTTGTTTGCTGCCCTCTGGTGTCAAGCAGCAATAAAGCTATTGATTTTACCTGTTTATTGGACTCACAACCAGTCATTTATCTTTGGAAACTTCAGTTATTTACTTACTTCAGTTTCTTCAGCTTGCTAACCACACATCATGCCACATAGCGCTATATGGTAATTATTCTGGATTATATATTACAGTGTGGTAAAAGTTATGCTACTCTCTGTGGTGGTGTTCCAATTCTGTGCCGTAACCCAGCCCATAAAAGCAGAGCTTATCATTATTATCCACAAGCTCTCCATTAACAAAAAAAATGCATTAATTTATTACTGAGATTGAATAACTGGATGGTAATTAAGCTCATGAAACTGTAATAAAGCAGGTTTTAGCCCAAACAAACTCACACACTTGCTATTTACACATATACATATACATTTTCCTAACACAAACATAAAAAAATAATTATATATTGTATAACTAAAATGTTATACAGTCATAATCAAAAATTTGGAAAGAGCTTCGCATTCAGTGTTTTTATTTATTTAGTTATCTACATGGTAAATTAATACTGAAGTCAACCAGAATATGAAGGAACACAAATAATCATGTAGTAACTTAAAAGTGTTAAAAAAATCCAAAATACTCTGTGAAGCATTTAGGTGCTCTTATCTGGGGAGCTGTTAACTTACGGTGTCTGAGGCTCTGATGAACTTATCCTGTGCAACAGAGGGAACTCTCACTCTTTCTTTCCTGTGCCGGTCCTGATTAGAGCCAGTTTCATCATAATGTTTTTTGGATTGACTGACCTTCATTTTTTATTTTATTTTATTTTTTTACTTAGTTGAGTAGTTTTTATCATAATATGGATTAGAAAATTACTCAAATAGAGCTATTCACTGTATACCTGTAACTCTACCTCTTCACAACTTTACAGCTGATGCTCTCAATTCATTAGGAGGCAAGAAATTCAAGTAATTAACTCTTGACGAGTTCAGCACAGCTGTTAACTGAAAGCCTGAATTCCAGGTGACTCTAAGCTGTCATCTAAGCAAGAGGTGCTACTTTGAAGAATCTAAAATATAAAACATATTCTGGTTTATTTAACATTTTTTTGTTTCCTAAATAATTCCATATGTTTTTTTCTTATAGTTTAAATGACTTTATCATTAATCTACAATGCAGAACATTTTTTTTAAATAACACTGAATTTAAGTATGTCCACTTAAATTCTTTTTTGACTGGTACTGTATATAAATTATGTAATGATATATTTCTGTGTTCAGGAGCTGGATCCAGTCACCCTTCACAACCAGGCTCTGATGAACATGGACACAAAGCCTTCAGAGGGTTTTGAGAAGCTGGCTTTTCTCCTGCAGCAGAACCCTTTTCCACCGGTGACGTTTGGCAACCTGCTTCTGCTCTACTGTAAATATGAGGTAATGCAATGTTCTGAAAGCAGTTGTTGAATGTACTCATTGCCCCCCCTTTTCCCTCCTCCTTTCCCTCTCACCCAAAATCAGTCATTAAAGACATATTTGATGTCCTTTAATCAAAATAAAAATAAAATATTGCTCTGTGAAGCAAACAAGGCCTGCTTTTTAAAATAATGAAAAATGAAAAACAACTAACTTAGCAAAGTAAATAAAATGCGTCTGGGCGACTAAACCAAACAAAGAATCTCTGCTGCAATCCATCCACCCCCATGCTTAACAGTTGGAGAGAAATTTTGCAGCCTTTTTTTTCAAACACCTTTATTCAGAAAGTTCATATTTAACTCCCCAGGACTCCACGATCCAAAATGCATAAGGCTTACTATGATGTTTATTTGGAAATTTAGGATCCTGATTTTGTAGTGAAAAGTGCAGAAAATATTTTTTTTTTCTGAAAATAGAGGAACCGCCATTACTTTAAGGCAAAACTTCAGTATGTAGGTAATCAACTCTGTGCCTCATTTATTGCTTTCCTAGGGAGCGCATTTTTGTTGTTGGTTATGTAATACCCCAAGCTGTGCTTTAATATGGGGGCTAAGCTCTCCCCGCCGTGCAGTGAAAGTGTGTGTGTTTTTCTTCCTGCGAGTGCTTTGTTATGAGAGTAAATGGGCTCTTTCTTCTCTGCCTTGTTCACTTGCAGTACTTTGACCTTGCCGCTGATGTGATGGCTGAAAACGCGCACCTCACTTACAAGTTCCTTTCAACAGTAAGAGACGCAGTTTTTAACTCCACTTACTTAGAGCTTCCCGAATGATTACTAAAGTAATGAAAAAAGTACATGAAAAGCCATGTGAAGTGCATTAGCTTGCTTCTGATAGTTGTATCTTTGTTTTCTGTTTTTTTGTCTTTATTTTTAATTCTTCAAGCATTATCTTAGATGCAGATGTAAAAGCCTGCCTTTATTGTAATAATAGAAGCATATATATACCCTATCTAATGACAACACATCATGATCATAATGCAGCTGTAGTACTTACCAAATTCAGTTTAGATGTGTGTAGATGATTGAGTTGTGAGTTTAACATTTGTTTTTCTGTATTCAACAGTACTTGTACGAGTTCCTAGATGCTATGCTGACGTCACAGACATCTCCAGAAGAGGTTATAGAAGTCTTCATTTCTTTAACAGTTACAACAAGTAGTTCTGAACACACTGGATAGGTTAAGTAGTGCTCTAAGTGGGTTGATATACAATTATGTGAAGGTAGAGATGTACCAGCTAGGGTTTTTGAGCACATAACGATCCCCAAAGACAACAGGGTTGGAATCAACCTCATTTTTAACCACTGAAACTCACAAGCTCATGAATTCCAGATAATTGTGCAGAACTGTATTGTGGAGCTTAGAATAAAAAAAAACACAACCCAAAACATCTTAATATCTAGCACCTAAAACTCATTTAGCTTTTCAACTGCTGCTGTGGTTGTATGTTTGGTAATGGTTAAATGTGTTCTAAAACCATTTGTTGTGCTAATAGCTATTCAATTCAATTGTACAGTATGAACTTAAAGATCTCTTGTGAGGGTTATCTGGTTAGTGATGTTCCACGTTAATAAGTTAATATGACAGAAAGAAAGGTTTCAACTGGTGTTTTATTATTTTATTTTATTTTTTTTACATTTTTCTAAAATACCTGTATACATATGTGGCAACTTGATAACTATGCATTTTTTGTGTCTCATCCTGCAGGCTTTTCGAAAGCTGGATGAAATCGCTGCAAGACTAACCGAGCAATTACGCAAGGTTACCAAACAGGTTACACTTTATCCGTTTCTCTTTAGTGTGTGACCGTGAACACACCTGAACACAGAGAGAAAAGACACTGATAGTCCATGTGTGATGATGTAATACAAAAGTGAGCTGGAATATTTATTTGTTATCCATCCATATTATGTTATTGAAGATATTTGTCTTCACTTTGACCCTGTTTGTAGCAAACACTAATATTTATCTCAAGTAACCAAACCACGAGTAGATGGGGAAATTAACATATGCACAAAATTACTGCTATTTTATTGTGCTGTAAATACACAGGCCAGATGCTTCACTTCAGAAACCGCTTTGTTTCATCCTTGAAGGTACAAGAGTCACGGCGAACGAGGGATGATGAAGGCCTGAAGAAATCACTTGAAGACTATGATCAACTTCTAGAGGAGTGAGTCCACATTGTGTACTTTACTGTACTTCTGCTGGACACAGATTAAATGTTATCACTGCTTTAACCCATCCATGTGGTGACCACACACACGCACACACACACGCACAATGACATGGTCAGCACAAGTGCCTGAAGTGGTGGGTAGCCATCACTGTGGCACCCAGAAAGCAGCGAGGGTCAAGTGGTTTTAGTGGTTGTCTTGGAGAACCTGGAAGGCTTTGTAATTCATGATTCTGTGTGGTTAAACAGTGAGTTTGCAAACTACACTGTTTCACAATAAAAGGTCATAAAAGGTCAGCCTTTCATGTTTCATGTTTCTTTCTAACAAAACAGATAGAGCCAGAATTGATCCATTTAAATTAATCTTAATAAATCTTTTTGCAGGTACATTCCTGTGCTGATGGCACAGGCTAAGATTTACTGGAACCGAGAGAACTACAACATGGTGGAGAAGATTTTCCGCAAGTCTGTGGAGTTCTGCAACGAGCATGACACTTGGAAGCTCAACGTGGCGCATGTGCTTTTCATGCAGGAGAACAAATACAAGGAGGCCATTGGATTCTATGAGCCCATTGTCAAGAAACACTACGACAATGTAAGTGCTGTCAGTGTGGTACCTTTAACATTAAAAGAAGCTCTATATAATGATTGCTACAAATGACAGAGCTGATGAGGAGCTTGATTGTTAAAAGATGTTTACTTTTTTCATTGTGAAGAGACTTTATATGGACAAAAGTATTAGGACACCTACGTATAAATAAAAATTTAAAGGGGACATAATATGCAAAACTCTCTTATAGCATGCTTTTGTATTTTAACTTAGGTTTCGACTGCCCCTATAAAAACACTCCAAGCTCAAAAAAGCCATTTATCCAGTTTTTCTGTGAATTAGTTTGAATGGTTCCTGTATTTTGACGTGACCATAAGAAAACATCCATAGAACCACCCTGGCACCACCCCTCACCTGTTAACACCCTAAACCCCCAAGGCACCCACCCACTACATCAGTTAAAGAAATGCTATTTCAGTCATTTTGGTTGAAAACCTCGGACAAAGCAGGATTAGCCAGCAGACTTTGTCTGACGGAGGGATCTGTATCTTCTACTACTGTGGCTAGTCAAATGATGATTTGTGCTTCTATTGCAGTTAGGCATGAACTAACTTGTACATGTTTTGCCATTTGTCACAAGCTAACCCTAACATATAGTAACCACCCAGCATATACATGGAGTATGGCCAGCAACAACATATTTACATAAAAGTGACAGAGGCTTTAAATGGATCAATATAAAAGGGACTGAAAATGGGCAAGAATAGAGCTGGTGAGATCTCTTTATGTAAAAGTGATTTTGTGCGAAGAACTTCATGAACATGTTTTATATAGTCCATAGACCTATTCTAACTGAAAAGAGTGGAAAAAGAGGTATAATATGTCCCCTTTAATGAGTCTTTATGATACCCATTCTAAATATATAGGCATTAATAGGCATTCAGCAGAGCATCATCAGAGTTTTGAAGACTTTAGATGGTCAGACACATTGTGGCTGAGTTGCTGTGGTTTCTAAATGCTTCCACTTTACAATATTAGTACACACAGCTTCCAATGCTTTTTTTTCCATATAGTGTATTCTTATAGTTTGTTCCTTTACGTTTTACACACATGGGCCAAAATTTAATGATCACCTGACAAATGATCAAATGGTGTTGATCTTCTACAAGGTATATTCTGTAAGTTTATTCAAACATCCATGACAAAAAGTAAAAAACAAATCAGCAAAAATGAATACAAAAAAAGCATTGACAGTATATCACACAGTTAGTTCCAACCCTGCAATTTGATTGGCTGAGAGGCATTCTGTGAGTGCCCTTATCAGCTGGTAATGCGCTGTAACCGAAGCTCTACATGAACAGTATTACTCCACCACATACAGGTAACCTAGCAATGATGCAGCGCTTACAAGCCAAACAGCACAGCTACAAACAGAGCAGTAATGATACTATTTTAATTTGCAGAGTGTTTATAACCAAACAGCAATAATGAAACTGTGGTGTGTGGCCTTGTGTCTATGATCGCAGCACAGCAGTGCCAATGTTACACGTTAAAGCAGTCCCTCTCATGTATTATTGATTACATATATATATCCAAGAGCTTAATCACTATATTTGAGTGGACATAAGGTTTTGGCTCATCTGTGTATATTATAATGTTATTAAATTTATGTGTCTCAGATATTTGTTTTTTATTTGTTATTTTGTATTGCTATTGTAATGTTGTAATGTTTTATGAATCACATATTAATGCTATTTATCTACAGGAGTTGAAGAACCAACACTAGGCGTAGAAATTATAAATGAAAAAACTGTTGTTTGTTTGTTTTGCCTTTGCTAGCTGGAACAGTGTAACATTCAGGAGTGTCCCTGCAAACGAAAGCCTTCGGTAAAATAAGTGCTGGTATTTTAAGCGTGGTCTCACAGTCGTATTGCCTGAATGCATGGGACGGTGTGTTGTCCGAAGCTTGCTGTTTGGATTTGTGTGCCATTCGCTTGTGCTTTGATTCCCATGCTATAACTGAATAAACAGCCATGCTTTATTCCATAGATCCTCAATGTCAGTGCCATTGTCCTGGCTAACCTGTGCGTGTCCTACATCATGACGAGCCAAAATGAAGAGGTAAGTGTTGATGCAAAAGCAGTAGTTTCTATCTGTACAGGTTTTATTAGTGTTTCTCACATCTCACATGTGTCTGAAGGCAGAGGAACTGATGAGAAAAATCGAGAAAGAAGAAGAGCAGGTGTCTTACAACGATCCAGACAAGAAGGTGTTTCATCTGTGCATTGTCAACCTTGTGATTGGGTAAGCACTGGATTGTATTGCTATATATAACACACTACACTGTAAACCCATACGTTGTTTGAGTCTGTTTTACATCAAATTGGATATTTCTAAACAATACTCAACTATTTTGAGTTAGTTGAACCTTTGTGGGCACGTATACTGTACTATTCAAACTGAGATCTTTGAGTTGAACCGACTTCTAATAAGTCTATAAATAGTCTGTTGCCACTGGCAGCTTCTTTTCCATTGGCTTCCGTCACAATCTATTTGCATACTGGGTGTGTCCAACAGTTTCTGACTAACACTCACCATCAGTGTGTAGTGATTCCCCCTGGGCTTCCTTAGAAATAAATCAACTTCCCCTTAAGTTGTAATAACTTGACGTTTTAATTTATGCTAACTCAAGTTTTCATTCCTCATTCATTTTTGAGCAAACCGGCAAAAAAATAAAACTAAAAGAAAACTCAACTTATTTGGTCTTAAAATATAACAAAAATAAAAAAGTTAAATCAACTTTCTCTATAGTTGTAATAACATGATGTTCTAAGTTATGCTAACTTAAGTTTTCATTACTTAACTTTTTTAAGGCAACTTATCTGGGCTTACAATGTACCTATGGATACAATGTCTTTAAAATGGCAGAATAAGTTATTTGTCTAAAAACAGTTAGAATGTAAAATGCAAATATTGCAAATATGCTATTTACATGTACTAGAATGTTGGTTCTGTTCATAAGAGTGTTATTCTTATGTTATTCTATATATTTCAAACTGTAACACATCTAATTATGCTTGCAGGACTTTATATTGTGCTAAAGGGAATTACGACTTCGGAATTTCCCGTGTGATAAAGAGTCTGGAGCCGTACAACAAGAAGGTATATTCTATCTGTTCCCTTGTTCTTACTTGAAAAACATATGGTAAAACCGGGCTTACATTAAAACTATAAAGTTTCAGGCACATCCTGCATGCTCTACACATTCTGTACAACGTTCTGTTAAGCACATGTTATTTTTATCCCTCTAAAAATGAGAAACACTCTACCATAACCAGCTGAACAAACACTATCCTCTCAGAAACATTCTCACTCTCTCCTGTGGGTAACGTCCTGCTGAGCTTAGAGCTACTGCTCATTTCTCTTGCTTTTTGCACTCGTAATAAGGTACATTGCCATAGCTTGCATTTACAGGGTTGCAGTCTGACTTAATCAAAATTATTTATTATTAATTATTATTTTCTCAATATTATGTCTTTTATACAGTCATATGAAAAAGTTTGGCCACCCCTATTAATCTTAATAATTTTTAGTTCTAAATATTTGAGTGTTTGCAACAGCCATTTCAGTTTGATATATCTAATAACTGATGGACACAGTAATATTTCAGGATTGAAATGAGGTTTCTTGTACTAACAGAAAATGTGCAATATGCATTAAACCAAAATTAGATAAAAAAGTATGGTCACCCTTATCATTTTATTGATTTGAATACTCCTAACTAATGTTTACTGACTTACTGAAGCACAAAATTGGTTTGGTAACCTCATTGAGCTTTGAACTTCATAGCCAGGTGTATCCAATCATGAGAAAAGGTATTTAAGGTGGCCAATTGCAAGTTGTTCTCCTATTTGAATCTCCTCTGAAGAGTGGCATCATGGGCTCATCAAAAACAACTCTCAAATGATCTAAAAACAAAGATTGTTCAACATAGTTGTTCAGGGGAAGGATACAAAAAGTTGTCTCAGAGATTTAACCTGTCAGTTTCCACTGTGAGGAACATAGTAAGGACATGGAAGACCACAGGGACAGTTCTTGCTAAGCCCAGAAGTGGCAGGCCAAGAAAAATATCAGAAAGGCAGAGAAGAAGAATGGTGAGAACAGTCAAGGACAATCCACAGACCACCTCCAAAGAGCTGCAGCATCATCTTGCTTTTGCTTTACTGGTTCAACATAATTACATAAGCTGTGCCTAAAACTGTGTCCTATTCACTATCCCTTACCTAAAAATTCTAGAGCACTACATAGGGCACAATTATTATAGGGAGCATAATTTGATATGCTAGTAAGAGATGAATGCTCTTCTTCATTCAATGCAAATCCTTTTTAATAATGCAAATCCTAAAAACCAAACAATGCACTGAATTACAAGTATTCCATTTCCAATATAGGGTACATCATTTGTTCACTGTATATTAGGGTGTACTGTATGATTATTACAGTGCACTGAAAATTCACCACTGCATTTTATTGGACATCACTACAAAATAGTGTAACCCTATGAAATACTGCACTAAATAGTGAATATGGGCTTAGTTTCAGATACAGCTAGAGTTGTTCTGTATTCAATTACAGTATTTATACATTAAAATGCCACTATGATCTGGAAATCGCTGGTTCGAGTCCCGGTCATGCAGCTTGCCATCAGCTGCCGGAGCCCTGAGAGATTCTAAATGTAGCTAATAAGCAATGCAGGTTTACAGCCCACCAATTAATCAAATCACAATGGCCATTATGACATCACAATGGGGTATCATTGCTATGAGCATTATGACATCACAATGAGTTGGCATAACAGTAGAGGCTTAAGGCCAATTTATACTTCTGCGTCGAACCTACGGCTTAGCCTATGTATCTACATGTCGCACAACATGGACAGCCACAGCTGTGATTGGTCTGCTAGGCCATACATTCCCGCCCACACAGTCCCACCTTCGCAGTTTAAGCCGCAGTGCGATGCAGAGCCACTGATACACGCACGCAGAAGTATAAACGCACTCCGCTATGTGGCGCACTCTCGCTGGATACACGTAGTCTACAGCATAGTGTCGACGCAGAAATATAAATTGGCCTTTATAGCCCACCAATAGGCTCTAGGAGTATCACTTAATAAAAGTGTCTTTGTAAGTGTGATTATGGGATGCTGGTCCAGATCAGATTAAAAATGTGCAGTCAAGATCACAACACATCTTGGTGTCCTTCAGAGACGCGTACACTCTTTTCAGCAGACCATGCAGTGAATTAGAATAATGTGATAAAAGAATAGCGGACTGATTGCAGAGTGTGTTGTGATTTCAGCTTGGTACGGACACGTGGTTTTACATCAAGAGATGCTTCCTCTCCCTGCTGGAGAACATGGCCAAGCACATGATCATGCTGAGAGATACTGTGGTCCAAGACTGCGTCCAGTTTCTGGAAAACTGTGAACGTAAGTATCTTTTTATGAATGCTCTGTTACTGTTGCTAAGGGTCCAGCCAGGCAGGTGGCATTCACTATTACAAGCCTGATACTCTGCTCTGTAAATCTGATCTGTAAAACATCAAATAATTATTCCAACCTGATGCAATTCTTGGATACCAGCCAAGACAAGTCCACACCATGTTTAAAGAAGATCTATGATTAGAATTTTGTGTTTTGGGGGTTTTAACAAATCTCTGTATATACTATAATTGTTAACACAGATGCAGTTAGAGCAGTGTCTGTAGAAAATCCCATAATATGTCTAGAATTCTAGTATAATTCTGATTATCAGACAATGGTCATTATAACATCACAATGAGGTGTTATCACTATAGGCATTGTGACATCACAAGGGCCAAGATGACACTACAATGGCAATTATGACACCACAGTGGTAATTATAATATTATAATGGCCATTATGACATTATAATGAAGTAAAATCTCAATGGTCGTTATGACATCACAGTAAATAGAAGATTTTAACAAAAACTATGAAGAGAAATTTAACGTATTTCTCAAGTATGAATTTAAGCAAAAAAAACCCCCAAAAAAACACTTAAGATGTATTTCTGTTTAAACACGCTTTTGAGTTTGGTCCCATCATTTTACATATCATTGCTGTGATGCTAAAATCTTGCATCTAAACTATTTTACAGATGGAGGAAACATTCTATTTAAAAAAATAAATTAAAGGACAATAAATATAAAAGGTTTTATTTTTTAAGTCATGTTAAGGCATCTTTATTGGTCCACTTATCATAAAATAATACAAATAATTCAGTCAGATATACATTGTATAAAAAGTGAAAAATGTCATTCATGCAAATGGGTTGGCTATATCAATCAGTACCCTTCCTTTCAGCTCGGTCCAAAAAGGTCAGTGTGTGTTTTTTATGTAACTGAAGGCTGATTGGAAGATTATCCGCGTGCAGTTTGACAGTTGTATGAAATGGTGGAACAGGATCTGACGGATTATGGGTTGATTGTGTTTACAGTGTGTGTTATTCAGCTGGGGATAAAGTGTGCTGTTTTCAAGGCGAAGGCGCTAATTAAATTTCAAGCCTGCTCTTCTCAGCGGGGCTAATTACTTTTTTCCTCCCTCTTTCCCTGAAGTGTACGGGAGGAATGTGCCAGCCGTCATCGAGCAGCCCCTGGAGGAGGAGCGCATGCACATCGGCAAAAACACGGTCACGTACGAGGCCCGCATGATAAA
Organism: Astyanax mexicanus; assembly: GCF_023375975.1. Taxonomy (NCBI): domain Eukaryota; kingdom Metazoa; phylum Chordata; class Actinopteri; order Characiformes; family Acestrorhamphidae; genus Astyanax; species Astyanax mexicanus. The sequence goes on from NC_064426.1 coordinate 6,621,984, forward strand.
GGCTCTGTTCTATGAGGTCATTGACTGGAACGATTAGGGTTGTTGTGGGTATCATAACCCTGTACAGTTGGAGTTTGTCAAGAAATCTTATAAATTGATTCATCAGTGATCATCCAGATGCAGTCAATCAGCAAAGACAGGTTTGATATCTAGTACAGTACTGTGCAAACATTTTAGGCACCAAAGCAAATAACACTAATCCAACACTAATCTCCGAAATATGAGTGTTTTGACCTGAAAAAACACCACTTATGATTTAAACAGATGCAAATAAACATACATACAGTAAAACATAACAAGGAATTCTCATTTTTAACTAAGTATGTTAAATCCTGTGAGCCGAGCTGAAGAAGGTGAAAGTGTAGAGATTCCAGATTTCTCCTGGATGCTCCTCAGCCAGCATGTGTATATTATATTCAGTTCCATCAGCAGCTCACCTGATTTACCACATTTACCAGTAATTTACCAAACCAGGTGTTGATTAATATGATGAGAGCTGGAAATAACTCTATTAAACTCAGATGAGGAGGAGAGATTAGGAGATGTTTTAAGAAAAACAGGGTTGTAAAAGCTGCTCTGCTTTTTGTAAAATTGCTGTTTGTATTTATTATAATGCTGCAATGTGTTTTACTGAGCTAATAAACACTTACTGCCCAGATAAGACACTTATTTTTTACTAAAATTCCCAAAGGTGCCTAAAACATTTGCACAATAATGTATATCTAGCAAACACTAGACTTTCACTGTCAGTTATAGGCCTGTCACAATAATTACATGCATTATCAATTTCAATATCATCGCACTGTATATGTTTTCTGAACAACAAGGTTAACATAAACAAGATGGTGTATCACATATAATGGTCTTAAAACCACAATAATATTGCTAACTACGCTTATTTATTACTTATTAATATATACACTACTGGTTTTAGAACACCCCTATTGTTTAAGTTGGCCAAGATAAGCAGCTTTTTTTATTGTGTCATCTTAGCAATTACTTACTATTACTGCTCCTGACAGATCTCTAATTTTTCTCTTCACTGCTAAAACTAAGACTCAGTCCAATCATGTTAATCTAAGCTAAAGGTTAAAGCTGTTGCCATGTGGTCAGCCAGACGTCTTCCTGTCTTTTGAAAGTGTTGGGAACAGTACTCACCGCTCTTAGGCTTCTTCTGTAATTTCTCTAAAGAAAATACTTTACTTTTAATATTTACAGAGTTTTTTACAATACTAATTTTTTTCTTTCAGTGTATAGTTTATTTGTTTTGTTTTTTGGAAGTTTACTGCAAGATTTTGTACACTGGATTTTGTAGCATTTCCCTTTATTCACTAGACCTGAAGAGATTAAGTGGCTAAAATAAAGGGGGAAAAATAGGGGTGTTATAAAACCTTTGATTGGTAGTCTATATGATCCAATAAAAAAAGTGATCAAGACAGACATAGTCAGCAGTTACTCTGTAAATACATGCCCCATAAAATATATTAAATCTGCTCATAACACATTTTTTTAATCATTTTTGTAAATAACATCATTTAAATACAGTATGAAATTACATAAGTACATGTAAACATAAATATGGCACCTAATTTGAAACATATGTACATAACAGGATTAGTATCTAAATGCTAAATCACTATTTTAGCTTTATGCATCAAATACATTGAAATTAGATTAGTGACAGTACGCAGAATAAAAAAGCACACATTAGATATCATGCATGTCTTTGCTGATTTTTTTTTTTTTTTTTTTTTTGCCAAACTACTCCCCTAACACTAGTAATGGCACAACAATGCCGGGCTGCCATTGAGGTCCATTCTAAAAGCGACCAAACTATCTTCTTGTAAAAAAAATAATAATAATGCCCCAGCGTTTTTAACCTAATGTTAAAGTCTACTATAGATAATTACTGTGGATTGTCAGTTTCCTTGCTTCTGTTGTGGTTAACATTTAAACAGATTTTGAGTGTAGATTCACTGCAAACACATTTAAGTTTTAATGTCTATAATAATGGACCATTTGCTAAATGGCAGCTAACAAATGAGGTTAAAAAATGCTGGATAATTCCACCTCTGCAGTGCACATTTCAGTACTGTTGCTGTTTTAACCCAACAAATTATATTTAACAAGCTGTCCAAAGGGTTAAAATGATTTATGGTGCGGAAAAAAACAGTACAGTAATGTGCAATGTAAAGTTCCAGGACTGTAGGGATCTATAATCTGAATCTTAAAGTCTTCAGACATTTTCTTTAGTTCCTGGAATACGGTCTTGCTTTCCAGGAAGAGTGAGACACCAAGCTGTTACTGGAATGTAGTCAGCCATGCATTATTAAGAATGCCCTTTGGGTCATATCGCCCCTGAGGGTTACACTCTCTGAGCATCACAAATCTGCTTAAACTGAACATCAACTGTATGTGAACAACATATGAGCATTTATGTATCTGTTTTTCTGGGGTTAAATTTATGAAATATATATATATATATATATATATATATATATATATACTCAGTTATCATTCTTAGATACTGTACTGCTATTTAAAAATGTACAGATTACAGTTTATTTTTCTACAGAATAAAAACCAGTGTGTTTAATGAATGCAATGTTCTGTTGTGATTTCCAGAGTTCAGGTCAGCGGCCTCTTGGTAATGTCTTGCTCAGACAGGTAGAAGTTGAGGTAACCCCCCAGCGTGCTCACGGCTACACCTGTCATGTGACTCGAACAGCCGTCTGCAGAAACAAGAAAATGCACAGCAGTTACTGACTCAGAGTAATGAGGTGAAAGGTAAATGTAGTGGAGACAACTGTCAGCGTTTAATAGCTCCTTTAATAGTATGGGATTTAATTTTAATAAAACTTGAAGTAAGAATAGTTTAAAACAATAGTGCAATTTCTTACTGTTAGCCTTATTAATGAAAACAAGAGGTAGTTTCCAAGCCAAGATCAGGCTTGAGAATTAAAACACTAATAAACAATTGAAAAAAAAAAAAACTTTAAAAATAATTTCAGGATTGAAAATATTTGCCAAAATTTTATTTCAAAAAATAAAAAAGCGTACTGAAAAACTGCTCTTATATCCAGCTTTCTACTTTTTAGAGGTCATATTAGAGCAGGTGTTGCTGCACAGTAGAATAGTGCACCACCACCCCTGAGTCTTTTGCAACCTGCTTACTGCCTCCTTTTATTCTCTTAACCACTTACAATACCAGAATTTGACCAAAACATTCTCTTGCCAATGTAAATACACTGCCTGGACAAAAAAAAAGAAGTTGCCCCCTGGACTTAAGTAAGTAAATGATGTGGGGTTGATGCTGCAGTTGGTCTGCAGGTCTAGGTTCAGCAACAGTATGTGCTGAAAGAATGAGGTCAGCTGACTACCTGAATATACTGAATATAGACCAGGTCATTCCATCAATCGATTTTTTCTTCCCTGATGGGGGATGACTATGTCAGGATTCATGGGGCTGGAATTGTGAAAGAGTTCAGGGTTCAGGGAGCATGAAATCATCATTTTCACACATGGATTGAGAGAGTTCACCACAGAGTCCAGATCTTAACCTCATTGAGAATCTTTGGGATGTGCTGGATGGAGAAGAGCTGCTTTGTGCAGTGGTCAGACTCTACCATCATCAATGCTGCTGCAAGATCTTGGTGAAAAATTGATGCAACACTGGATTGAAATAAATCTTGTGACATTGCAGAAGAGGTTCAGTAACATATTAGTGTGTGACCTTTTTTTTTGTGGCGATTTCTTTTGCCCAGGCAGTGTTTTCAAAAGTGCTTAATTAGCATTATTGTGAACATCACCTTTTAAAGTCTTTTCTCTTCTTTTCACTCGCTTGTGGGGTATATCCAGAAATTCCTCAAACATTTGTGAGCAGTGCTCTGAGATGAGAACAAAAAAAAAGATACTGAGACTTCCTCATTTAAATGTTTTGGGATCATGTATAAATGTATCAGTGTGCGCATGTGTGCCGTTTCAGGGACAAGTACTGTTTACATTACAGACAAAAATGTAACTATATTTAATTTTACAAAAATGTATTTGATTGATCTGACTAATGAAACTTGCAATGTGAACTATGTGTGCCTAAAATACTACAAGTGGCTTACTATTACTCTTCTTGGTATAAATCTGTTCATAGGATAGTTGGAACCAAGACTAGTATTGCAACATTAACAAATAGTAATATAAAAAAATAGAGATTTAAAAATGGCTCTAGTTAAAATAATACACTAGAATAATACAAAAACAATATGGTTGGGTTCCCAGTTTCGCAGACAGAGATTTAGATTATTCATAGATTATATTTTTCTTTCTTTTGGAAAATCTCTATTCAAAATGCTCTCTATATACAGCTCAACATAAATGTAGTTAATTGACTTGATTAATGAAACTTGCAATGTGAACTTAGCTTAAAATACTAAAAATGTAACATTGATATAAATCTGTCCATGAGAAAAGTGGAACCAAGACCATGTCTGGGAAACTATCGCTATATACAATTCAGTATATACAGTAGCATGCAAAAGCAGACAGGCTAATATCACCTTTCATAGCCTTGTCTCTTCTTTTTGCTCGTTTGTGGGGCGTATCCAGAAATTCCTCAAACATTTGTGAGTAGTCCTCTGATATAAGAACAGTAAGATAATAATAATAAACAGCAGGTTGATGCTTTTTCAGTGTGCTGCTTTACAGCCAGAGGTATAATGTACTACATACATAAGCCATTGTTTCGCCTATACACTTACCATCTTTTCCAAAGCAGCCCAGTTCTCTGTCTTGCCACTGCAGAATGTGCTGTAACCAGTCTGCTTTATAGAAGTCAGAGAACCCAGCCAAACCACACAGTAGAACTGTGAAACAAAGTCATGGTGAGATGTAAAGTTCTGATATGTTCCATATCAACTGTAGTTAATATAGAAAATATACTATATTAGACACTTGCTCATTCATCGTCTCTTCTGAAATCAAGGGTATTAAAAACCACCTGCCTTATAAGGAAAACAAAGTTCCACTGCTCTACAGCTTAGTGCTGGGAGGAGGGTGTGTAGGTTTATAACCCTCTAATCTCTAATCAGATTTTTGACATTTGGCATGGTGCCAATAGGTTTTGTGTAGATCCAACCCAAAAGGTACTATTCTGTTTTTTTTTTTTTTTTTCTAATTTTCTCCTATTTTCTCCTTAATTTTTGCATGTAAAATCAGCCACCTCCTCTTTTACAACTGTTGCTGATGCAGCAACATCACAGTGCCCTTGGAGGAAAGCACAGCGACTCGGTTCCAATACATCAGCTCACAGAAGCCTTGTGCTGAGCAACATCACCCTTTGGAGTGATGTGGGGAGAGAGCGCCATCTACCCACCCAGAGAGACCAAGGCCAATTGTGCTTCACGAGAGCTCCGGTAGCCGATGGCAAACTACATGAACAGGATTCGAACTGGCAATCTCCTGGCAATCATAGTGGGAGCGCTTAGCTCTCTGGACCACTCAGAGCCCCTAGAGAGTACTATTCTAATGGCAGAACATCTACAAGTGGTGCAGAGAAACAGATACAAGACTACAGTCTAAATTATAGAACTACAATATGGTCCTACATGACCAGTGGAGCTGAGAAAATAGATAATGAATGTAGAAACAAAGTCATAAATAATGTTATGCTTGATCGGTGTATATGTGTGTGTATATATGTATATTTGTGGATACATGTAACATACCCAAAAATATACTAACTGTTTTCTATGAAGATATCTTGTATCTGTCCAGTGATGCCGTTGCTGATGCTGTCCAGATTGCTCTTCATCATGTTGGAGCAGAAGATCCTCTGATAGTGCTCCACAGTAATGTTGATGCGAGACAGCCTCATATCACCTTTAAGCATCCTGGAGCATCCTTTCTGAGAAGACACAGATATCAGGTTGAACAGTGACAGGTGGGCAAATGCTTGTGCACTTTAGCTCTCTGTCGCTCCTTCAGAGTGATTATTGGCCTCCCTCCCCATGGCTTAGTTGACAAACAAGTCCCTATTTTGCTCTGATGCCAGGTATGCTTGCATAATTTCCTACACTACATGGATAAATTGGTTCCTACACTAAAATGGATGTATTGGTACCCCTGGGATTTCATTATTACTTCATTATTACTTTATGGCAAAAACAAATCCTGTTTTTGTTGAAGTAATTGTCGTTACTGACCATGTTACTGAGCAGATTTGTACTTGCGTTTGGACTATTACTGTTGGGATTTGGTTGCATTCAGTGATGCAAGACCATTAAGTGATGTCAGGATGTTGGATGATCACCACCCCACCTCATTTCTAACTTATTCCAGAAGAATCAGATAAATCACCATCATTGCAGATAACATGGTTCCAGTGTTGGAACCAATGCTGGAGGGTGACAAACCGTCTAAGCCATGCCCAACATTAGGAATGGTGCAAAACATTTCAAGGGGTGCTATTTTTTGCCACTTCTTCTCTAAATGGACTAGACAAGCTGTAAGTGTGCATTTGCACATCTGTGTCTGTATGCAATGGATGCAACTCATCAAAAATGAGCTCATTAAAAGGGGTGTCCACAAGTATCTTTGGCCTCAATTGATACCATACTGAAAAACTACAGGGGTTGGACAATGACACTGAAACACCTGTCATTTTTGTGTGGGAGGTTTCATGGCTAAATTGGAGCAGCCTGGTGGACAATCTTCATTAATTGCACATTATTGCACCAGTAAGAGCAGAGTGTGAAGGTTAAACTAGCAGGGTAAGAGCACAGTTTTGCTCAGAATATTGCAATACACACAACATTATGGGTGACATACCAGAGTTCAAAAGAGGACAAATTGTTGGTGCACGTCTTGCTGGAGCATCTCTGACCAAGACAGCAAGTCTTTGTGATGTATCAAGAGCCTCGGTATCCAGGGTAATGTCAGCATACCACCAAGAAGGACGAACCACATCCAACAGGATTAACTGTGGACGCTGTAAGAAGAAGCTGTCTGAAAGGGATGTTCGGGTGCTAACCCGGATTGTATCCAAAACACATTAAACCACGGAAGAATTCAATGTGGACCTCAACTTTCCTGTTTCCACCAGAACTGTTGGAATTATTGTGGTTTAAAACCAGGTGTTTCAGTTTTATTGTCCAACCCTTGTACTTCCCAATGCTGATACACACTATTGGAAGAGACGCTGAAACATTACCATGGTCCCGATCATGAAGTACAGCAGCTGGTGGGACAGCGAGTAATGTGGGCATCCGAAACGAGTCATTGTGTCTCTGCAAGACTTGGTGACGATGCACGGTGTCCCATTGTCTTTCCTTCAATAAATAAACAATATTTGTTCGTTTATTTCAAGTCGGATGCCAAAATAAGGTAAAGTATTTCTGTTCCTCTTACCAGGTTCCTAACAGTAGTGTCATGCACTTGTCTCCAAGCTGCTCATCATAACACTCTGTGGACTTGAGTGACGAGTACACAAGGGAGGGGTCGGTGCTGCTCCATTCTTGAGGCAAAACCCAGAAAGATGTGTCCAGGATGGGCTCAAACTCTGTGGAGAACAACGGAGAACAGCAGACATCCTTACTTACAGTTCAAATCAATTCAGCTATTTTAGGGTGCATCAACTAATTCAAGTTGGGTTGGATTTTTAGCACTTAAAGTGGCAGTCTGTATTGTTTTGGTTTCTAAACTGAAAGCAGAAGCATTTCTGAGTGGAGTATGGAAAAATATTGTGTTTAATGGTACCAGTGTGCTGGAATGACCATCCCTGCTAAGCCTAATATATTCATTCATTCTAAAATCTCGGGTCACTTTTCGCAGGAGATTTTCTGGCCACGTTACGCGTCTTTACGTACTTACGTCTCATGTACAAAAGAGGATGTAAAAGAGGATCCGGCTCAGTTTTACTGAATGCGAACAGCTGGTGGAGCAATGGAGACTTCAGAGGAGGAACTCGGAGCTCAGTAACTCATTCACACATAGTAAAACCAAAGAAACGAAGGAGTGAAGTTTCTGACTGAGAGCGCTCTCTCTTTCTGACTGAACATAACCTGGAATCGGATTCATCCGCTCTGAAAGGAGACTGCATCACACCCCCCCCCCCCGTTTTACATTATTCTTCCGTATGCCGCATGGTGCAATTACCCATTCTCACCAGAGAGGGCCCTTAATGCCCCTTTAAACAAGCAGCAGTAAAATGCCTGTTGCAAAACTTGTAGCGCCAGTGTTTCGAAGGGAGGAACGACCACCAGAAACTCCAATACAAGCATTAAAATTTAATTTTATTCAGTCCCTATAACCTAAATAAAGGCTCCAATCTTAACTAATCTTCTCCAAAGGCTGTTATTCTAGTGGCAACACTGCATGTATGCATTTGCACATCTGTGTCAGCAATGGGTGCCAGGCATGCTCTAGCATCGTATTTGTACTCGTAGTGAGATTTCTCATTTCTGAAATGCAATTTCAGAGTTACAGCCCTCAGGTTTTCTTACTTTAATCAAAATTCTGTCTCCCAGGTGGCTTAACTCTGTTAGATTTATCTCAGCCAGGTTTCAGCTGAATAATATGGAAATAAGAAGAGATTATGATCCAATAACGCTGTATATAGCTCTCTTCTCAGAAAACCTTCATCACTCTTCAATACACTTTTCTTAAAGTGAAATGCTGATGTTGACCGTCGTTGAGATGTTGAGAAGAAATAATTAAGAATCAGCAGTTTTATATTATTCCGAAATTAAAAGACAAACTGGTTTTTAATGCAGCTTTTGACGCAACCAACCACATAGGGTACCACAGCAACAACGATGTAGATGTTTTTTTCTGCCTAGCAACACCAAAGAAATTACCTCAATTAATACTGAAAAAAACTAGTAGCCACCTACTAATAACATATCATCTACCTAGCAACCACTTTGCAACACCTGAGCAACCACTTGAGATGCCATAGCAACGAGGGTGATAGCATAGCAAACACCTGGAATGCCACAGAAACAAACTATCAACCACCTAGGATAATACATCAACCCCACAGCAATCACCTGGGATACCACAGCAACCTCACAGCACTCACATCTGAGCTATCATAGTAACACCATACCCAACACCTGGGATGTCATAGCAACTATAGTGATAACATAGCAACCACCTGGAATGTCACCTGATATATCATAGCAACACCTTGGGATAGTACATCAACTCCACAGCAACCATCTGGTATACCACAGCAACCTGACAGCACTTACATCTAGGATATCATAGTAAGAATATACCAAACACCTGGGATGTCATAGCAACTATAGGGATAACATAGCAACCACCTGGAATGTCACCTGGTATATCATAGCAATACCTTGGGATAGCACATCAACTCCACAGCAACCATCTGGGATACCACAGCAACCTGACAGCACTTACATCTAGGATATCATAGTAAGACTATACCAAACACCTGGGATGTCATAGCAACTATAGGGATAACATAGCAACCACCTGGAATGTCACCTGATATATCATAGCAACACCTTGGGATAGTACATCAACTCCACAGCAACCACCTGGGATACCACAGCAACCTCACAGCACTCACATCTGGGCTATCATAGTAACACCATACCAAACACCTGGAATTTCATAGCAACTATAGTGATAACATAGCAACCACCTGGAATGTCACCTGGTATATCATAGCAATACCTTGGGATAGTACATCAACTCCACAGCAACCACCTGGGATACAACAGCAACCTCACAGCACTCACATCTAGGATATCATAGTAACACTATACCAAACACCTGGGATGTCATAGCAACTATAGTGATAACATAGCAACCACCTGGAATGTCACCTGAAATATCATAGCAACACCTTCTGATAGTACATCAACTCCACAGCAACCATCTGGGATACCACAGCAACCTGACAGCACTTACATCTAGGATATCATAGTAAGACTATACCAAACACCTGGGATGTCATAGCAACTATAGGGATAACATAGCAACCACCTGGAATGTCACCTGGTATATCATAGCAATACCTTGGGATAGTACATCAACTCCACAGCAACCACCTGGGATACCACAGCAACCTCACAGCACTCACATCTGGGCTATCATAGTAACACCATACCAAACACCTGGGATGTTATAGCAACTATAGTGATAACATAGCAACCACCTTGGGATAGTACATCAACTCCACAGCAACCACCAAGGATACCACAGCAACCTCACAGCACCCATCTGGGCTATCACAGAAACACAACAGCAACCACTTGGGATACCACTGTAACCCAACTGCAGCCACCTAGAATACCTACTACTAACCCTATAGCAAAACCACAGCAACCAATAGGAGTACCATAGCAGCTAATAAGTAACAATATTACAACTACATAACAGCCATGAAGCAATAGCGTAGAATCTGTCTGGCAGGAGACACCTTTCAATCTGCACAATCACTACCTTTTTTAAGGTAGTGATTGTGTTAAGACACACTTTTTTAATTTCTATTTATTGCAATACATTTTTTGAGTGTGCTCTTGAGAGCTAGTGATTTGTGTTGTGTTTTACCTTTGTAATATTTAGGGTCTGTCTGCTGCAGAGACCTGACGGCGTGAGTCAAGCTTCTGTCCAGCTTTTTGATCAGGGACATGGCTGTGGAGCGCTGGGAGAGGCTCACGAAGTCTGAATGAGGCCAGGACCTCGTCGCTTCCAGCAACTGCGCTGTTCATGTGATTAAAGACAGATATATTAGTGCCATGAAAACAGTTGTTAGAAGTGACACAGTTGGGGCCATGGGCAACACACACAGTCTGTGCAGTACAAATGTGCAATATACAGGTCTGTTTAAAAGAGACCACTTCATTTTCTGAATCAGTTTCTCTGATTTTGCTATTTATAGGTATATGTTTGAATATAAACAACATTTCGCCCCAAATTCCAAATAAAATATTGTCAAATAGAAAGTAAAGAAAAATGTTCATATTCATAGTTTTAAGAGTTCAGTTTAGTTCAGTTTTAAGAGTTCAGAAATCAATATTTGGTGAAATAACCTTGTTTTTTATTCACAGTTTCCATGCATCTTGGCATCATGATCTCCTCCACCAGTCTTACACACTGCTTTTGGATAACTTTATGCCTTTACAAAAATTCAATAGTTCAGTTTGGTTTGATGGCTTGTGATCATCCATCTTCCTCTTGATTATATTCCAGTGGTTTTCAATTTGGTAAAATCAAAGAAACTCGTAGTTTTTTTAATTGGTCTCTTTTTTTTCCAGAGCTGTTAATACAAATGTCATGTGAACTTCTAACAACTTAACTGTGGCCATTAAACTGATGCAAATTATCAGTCCCTACCTCCCAAATTGCTGTTTGAAACAGAAGGATTCTTTGTATACATACATACATTAAATCTACAGTTACAGTAGATACAGAATCAAAAGCAGAAACATTAGCATCTATAAGGCAGCATATAAATTGTTGTCACGGGTGCTTTATTCCTTTGGTTTCTTTTTGAGCCTGCGCCAATTACGGTAATTTTTTAATTTTCTTTTCATTATTTTGTAAATGAGGTGCAAGCACTGAGAAAACACTGCATAGCTACAAAAAACAAAACCATTTAACCTACAGAGGTTAGAAATACACATTACACTGTTTCCAGTGTAAATCTCTCCCTTTTGACTGTTCTTCATTATGATACAACAGTAAATGAGGTGCAAACACTAAGAAAACACTGCATAACTCAACTACAGAGGTTATAAAAGTGACCAAATGTTATTATGCTATTTTTTTTATGCAGGGGATAAACTGTAAAAGGTAAGAATAGGGATAAAAAACAATGCACTGTTGAGTTTTTTAGATTTTTGTGCATTCTGTACAGTGTGCACATTTAATGACCCATGTCCCAGTACACAGTAAAATAAACAGTTGCAAATGTATAAGATATTACAGTTTAATTCTTGTCAACAGTAAATTTCATATTGATAAACCGTTTTGTTTACAGTATATTCTTGTGAAAAAAGTATATTACATTGTGAAAAGCAGGGCCTGAATGTATGGATGTAACGCAGCTGTCTATGGGGCGTGGCTATGTTAATTAGATGTTTAGTTCAGAGACATCACCATGATGTAGTTTCATAGCGGTTTTATCCACCTGCCTGGGTTTTACATTATGTGTATATAAGTGATTTCACTCTCCGAGCACGTCTCTGTGCTGTAAGTGAGCAGTAGTCCAGATAATGAAGCGCTTTTGAAAAAGATAATGCTGTTTAAAACTGTATGTTGTTTACAGCGTGACTCCAAATTGTTGGACAACCACAAACATTTGCCATAAAATTGGACAATAAATGCTGTGGAATGGATCATTTTTCACTTAAAAAGCAACAGGGTTACATTGTGAATTATACAGCTATACCATGAGCCTATATACACTTTCACCGTTATTTTAACAGTAACTCCTCTTTATTTGTACATTTTCAAACTGTTGTTTTACAAGTGTTAATATACCTTACCGTGAAGCCATATACAAGATCACTGTATTTTTTTACGGTGAAAAAATGGCAACCACAGCTGCCAGTTTTTCACCGTAAATTTGACAAGATTTTTTTTTTACAGTGGACATTTGTTAGAGGTAAAAAATACAGGAAAGGGTATTTTTATGTAGAACACTGCTATGCAAAATTAACATTTAATTTGTGTAAACTTGACAGATTATTATTGTAATTTAGCAGTGATTTCAATCACTGTAAATTAATTTACATTTTTTTTCAGTAGAGTTATTTACTTATCGTCTGTAATTTTAACAGGAAAACTCTGGTAACCACAGCTGCCAGCGTTTTCCTGTAAAAACTACAGTTTTTTTTTTACAGTGTACTGTTTCCAGTGTAAATCTCTTCCTTTTGACTGTTCTTCATGTTACAGAAGTAAATAAGGTGCAAACACTGAGAAAACACTGCATAACTCAACTACAGAGGTTACAAGTTCTTATGCTTTTATTAAATACAGGGAATAAAGTATAAAAGGTGAAAATATGGATGCCAAACAAACTTTTATTGAGTTTTTTAAGCATTCTGTATAGTGTGAATATTTAATGACCCATGGCCCAGTACTGTTTCCAGTGTAAATCTCGTCCTTTTTGACTGTTCTTTATTATGTTACAGAAGTAAATGAGGTGCAAACACTGAGAAAACACTGCATAACTCAACTACAGAGGTTACAAGTTCTTATGCAATTATTAAATGCAGGGAATAAACAGTAAAAGGTGAAAATATGGATGCAAAACAAACTTTTATTGAGTTTTTTATACATTATGTATAGTGTGAACATTTAATGACCCAGTGGTCCAGTACCCAACCCATGTTTCCAGTGTAAATCTTTCCCTTTTGACTGTTCTTCGTTATGTTACAACAGATAAACAGGTGCAAACACTGAGAAAACACTGCAGAACTCAACTACAGAGGTTATTTTATTCTTATGCTTTTCTTAAGCTCGTGCCCAAACGCCCCCAGAACAGCAGTAGAAACTTACCTTGCAGAATGACATAACCAACAACTCCATCCAGGTTAATATTCCCGCTCTGCTTCTCGAAGAAGGACACTCCTTTAGATAAACTCTCCAGCAGATCATCAATCAGCTCCTGCTGAGAACAGTTCATCAGGGAGGAGAGGAAGAGGAGCAGCAGCAGACTGGGAGACATGCTCTTCTTCACTCCCATTAAAAAAAACAATCTAAAAGAAAGAATAACTAGTTAAAGCTGCAGTAAAAGAAGGAGACTTTGCTTTTTAGTTTAGAAGTGTGGAGGAACAGAGCGAGGTGAGAAACTCATCACGTGGTTGGTTAGTTCTGATGAATACAGTGATGAGTCGGGGGGATCAGTAAAGTAGGGGAGGCAGGGAGGGAGTGTAAGCTAGTGTACAGCCTTGAGGGGGCGCGTTCCATTCTTAACTCATGCTCCCTATGCCCTAATCCCTACGATTTATAGGCACTTTGTGTTGTAGATTAATATTAAAGTAAAGAACTTTAGTATTATATGTAATATGTAATATGAACTTGTCAAGAGTTGGTATACAAGAGTTGGTATACAGTAAATAGCCCTATTTGAGTAATGTTCTAATCCATATTACGGCAAGAACTTCTCAAAATGTATAGACAAAAAAAATGATTTTAAGGACATTTCAAAAACAGTATACTCAAGTACAGTCACAGCAAAGATCATCAAAAATGTTATGATAAAACTGGCTCTCATCAGGACCACCCAGGAAAGTAAAAACAAGAGTTTACTCTGTTGCACAGGATAAGTAAATAAAAGTTACCAGCCTCAGAATCTAAAGGTTAACAGCACCCAAGATGAGAGCCACCTAGGGTCTTTCTTTACAGCACACACAATGTTACTGTCATCAACTGCTGTTCAACACCTCTTAGTACACCAGTGATGACTTTCTTCTCCAGGACATTCCAAACGGTTGTTCTGGCTATGGACAATATTTAAGGAATATCTCTGACTGATTTTCAATCTTCTCTCAGATTCACAGCTTATTTTTCTCTTCCTTTCTGCACAGGTCAAACCAAAAAGACTGTGCATATTGCAACAAAAGTATTAATCAATGTGCAAATATTATAATATATTACATTTTATTGATTGAGTAATAAAGCTACGAGCAATCATTTACCAGACACTATCCCTAGAGCCTATCAGATCATATTTGTGAGTTAAAGGGACACTGGGAAATATTCATATTTTTGCTTGTGGGCTCCCCCTACTGTTGCATAGTAAAATTACTAAAAATAATATTTTTATCAAAGTATGGAGACTGCATTTCAACCTTTTACTCGAGTAAAAGTGTAAAAGTACTGGTTTCAAAATTACTTAAAGTATAAACGTAAAAGTAATATAAGAGGGAAAAAATGCAATTAAGGAAAAAAGCTTATGCGGCACCACAGAGTACATTTTAAAAATAGTCTTGTATTTCCTCATATTTCATTTCAGCTTGTTTTCATTCCAGCGTCTTATCGTTCAGTACCAAACCTATCCATATTGTGATTGGATGAGAAGTATAAACATATGCCATTCCAACACTCTATTGGTTTATACGATTCATCACACCTGCCCACTGCATTGGAACAGACAAATCTGCACACTGAAATAAAGCATGGTAGCATCACAGCTAATGTGGCAGAGAAAACATATTTTCCCATCATAATATGAGTTTTTACTGATTAAAAATAGTAAACAACATTTTTTAAGATCATGAATCATATTATACCCTGAAATATGGTGCCAAATCACCCACCTCTAATTATCACATCAGGATACTAGTTTTTGTCAGTTTTTAGCAAAAGAAAAATTCACACCGTTCTCATTTCCCATTATATATCTAAAAGAGACAGATTATATATGTCCAGTATAATTTATTTTACTTTAATCCTGGATATAGGGAGATATTTGGAGAAGTGCATTATTAGTATCATGACATTGTGGATCATACTGTCACAAATCTGACAAAATTCCTTATAGATATTGGATATGTGCCGTATCATTATCGCAAAAATAACTTGATATTGAAATGAAATATCTTGATATTATTTTAGGGCCATATATCCCCCACCCCTACTGTAGAAAAAAAAATGATATAAGTTGATAAGTTATATTAAATAAAAATAACAGTGTTAAACAAATGTCTCCACTGCAATAAAATACAAAAAACATATATTATGTTTTGTTTGTGTTTATTAATTTATTAATTGATGTATTATTTTGTTTTATTGAATTCTGTTTTAGGTGCATCACAGGCAGAAAATTGCATTCTTATATTTTTTTCATCACTAGAACATACAGCTCTGAAAAAAAATAAGAGACCACTTAAAAAAGTATGAGTTTCTTTGATTTTACCACATTGAAAAACATAATCAAGGGGAAGATGGATGATAAGCCATCAAACCAAACTGAACTGCTTACATTTCTGCACCAGGAGTAAAGCAGCATAAAGTTATCCAAAAGCAGTGTGTAAGACTGGTGGAGGAGAACATGCGAAAATGCATTTAAAAATGTGATTAAAAACTAGGGTTATTCCACCAAATATTGATTTCTGAACTTTTAAAACTTTATAAATATGAACTTGTTTTCTTGCATTATTTGAGGTCTGAAAGCTCTGCATCTTTTTTTTTTGTTATCTCAGCCATTTCTCATTTTCTGCAAATAAATGCTCTAAATGACAATATATATTTTTTGGAACTTGGGAGAAATGTTGTCTGTAGTTTATATAATAAAAAAATGGTAATTTTACTCAAACATAAACCTATAAATAGAAAAATCAGAGAAACTGATTCAAAACTGTTTTTAGTTTTAGTTTAGATTTCTTGAATATCGCAGCAGCGGCTCCTTTAAATCCCTCCCCCCGCCTCAGCGCGTCAGAGGCGGGCTAACCAGCCACGATGGCGGACGCCAATGCGGCAGTGCTGCTGGTGACGGTGTCGCTGGTTCTGCTGGGGCTGCTGGCCGGGCTCAGCCTGTCCTGGGCGCTGCTGCCGGTGGCCGTGGTCGCCTTCATCTTCGTGCTGGCGCGGAGCCTGAAGGCGCGCGACGAGTCGGCGCTGCTGAACGCGTGCGTGCTCGTGCTGGGAGACCTGGGGCGCAGTCCGCGCATGCAGTACCACGCGCTGTCCCTCAGCAGGCACGGATACAACGTCACGCTGGTCGGGTTCCTCGGTAAGCAGCCGCAGTGACGCTCTGACTCACTGCAGTCACCGTAAAGCTGGCGCGAGACATTCGGGATTCGTTTTGTTTTGTGTAGCATATGAGCAGAGCATGCACGAGCACGAGACTACAGTAGTGCATGCATATGCATCAGGACTGCAGCGTGGCGAATCAGATCAGTGCAGCTGCAGTTCTGCTTCACATCAATGGGATTCAATGGGACACCTGCATGACTTTTCTGAATGACAGTCAGTAATGAAAGCATGCACACTATTGCCTTGTTTACAGTCCATACATATTAGTCCATATACAGCTCTGGAAAAAATAAGAGACCACTTCGTTTTCTGAATCAGTTTATCTGATTTAGCTATTTATAGGTTTATGTTTGAGTAAAATAAACATTGTTGTTTTATTCTATAAACTATGGACAACATTTCTATCAAATTCCAAATAAAAATATTGTCATTTAGAGCATTTATTTGCAGAAAATGGGAAATGGCAAAAAATGATTTGGTGGAATAACCCTGTTTTTTTTTTTATCACAGTTTTCATGCATCTTGGCTTTCATGTTTTTCTCCACTAGTCTTACACACTGCTTTTGGATAACTTTATGCTGCTTTACTCCTGGTGCAAAAATTCAAGCAGTTCAGTTTGGTGGTTTGATGGCTTGTGATCATCCATCTTCCTCTTGATTATATTCCAGAGGTTTTCAATTTGGTAAAATTAAAGAAACTCATCATTTTTAAGTGGTCTCTCTTTTTTTTTTTAGAGTTGTGTATATATAGTACCAGTCAAAAGTTTGGACACACCTCTTCTCATTTTCTCAATGTGTTTTTCCTTATTTTTATGTTTTTTGAATATTGAAGACTATGTTAATGCTATAAAGGAACACATGCAGGAACTTTGTGTAAACAAAAAAAAAACATAGTATGTTTTCTAGTTTAGATTCTTCTAAGTACCACATTTAGCTTTGAGGACAGATCTGCACACTCTTGGTGTTTTATGGTCAGTGTCTTTATGAGTGTTCTATGTCTTTAATATTACTCTACAATTTAGAAAATCAATTAAATAAAGACTGAATGAGAAGGTGTGTCCAAACCTTTGATGGGTACTGTATAATTGACAGTGTTAATTGTAATTATGTTTGTCGAATCCAACCTTTTTTTTTAACAGCAATACTGGGCGACAGAAACCAAATAAGAGAGGAGTAATGTGCTGATTTACACAGTTCACACTCAGCTTGCTCTGTTTCCTAAAGTGCCCAAATACAACAGATTACATATTTACTTATATTTACTTACTTAAAATATCCCAACATTTCTCACTTAAACATCTGGGCATTTAAATCCACATTCAATTGTTTCTATCATTTTGAATTAGTTAGTATTAAGACAACAGTTATTAATGTTTTATAACTAATTATCATCATTCAGTATTTCCAAATCCGCACTGTCCTTATTTACTTTCTGCAGAGAAATTGCATGCACATCACTGCTTTATTAATCTGTATACTTTATAGATAAATATTTATGCAAGATTTTTATGCAAGGTTTCTACCCTTGTAAAGCTGGTGTATCATCAGATTATTAACTGACGGGTGTTTTTCCCCTTGTAGGTACCAAACCTCATCAAGATGTTCTTGAAGACGACCGAATAGACATCATTCCTATTTCAGAACTTAAGGGCATTCAAGGTAACGCAGTAATGCAGGCTCAGGTTTATTTTTATGTTGCACAAACATCTTTCTGATGTTTCTCTGTTCTATCATCTGCTTTTTATCTTTTAGTGGGACCGAAAATCTTTCGCTATGCCTCCAAGGTGGTCTTCCAGTCTATCCAGCTTCTTTACGTCTTACTGAAGCTGGAGGACCAGGCTTATATTTTCCTGCAGGTATGCGGTTTATATACACTGCTCAAAAAAATAAAGGGAACACTCAAATAACATAATATAACTCCAAGTAAATCAAACTTCTGTGAAATTAAACTGTCCACTTCGGAAGCAACACTGATTGACAATCAATTTCACCTGCTGTTGTGCAAATGGAATAGACAACAGGTGGAAATTATTGGCAATTAGCAAGACACACTCAATAAAGGAGTGGTTCTGCAGGTGGGGACCACAGACCACGTCTCAGAACCTATGCTGTCTGGCTGATGTTTTGGTCAGTTTTGAATGTTGGTGGTTCCTTCACACTCGTGGTAGCATGAGACGGACTCTACAACCCACACAAGTGGCTCAGGTAGTGCAGCTCATCCAGGATGGCACATCAATGCGAGCTGTGGCAAGAAGGTTTGCTGTGTCTGTCAGCGTAGTGTCTAGAGGCTGGAGGCGCTACCAGGAGACAGGCCAGTACACCAAGAGACGTGGAGGAGGCCGTAGGAGGGCAACAACCCAGCAGCAGGACCGCTACCTCCGCCTTTGTGCAAGAAGGAACAGGAGGAGCACTGCCAGAGCCCTGCAAAATGACCTCCAGCAGGCCACAAATGTGCATGTGTCTGCACAAACGGTTAGAAACCGACTCCATGAGGATGGTATGAGGGCCCGACGTCCACAGATGGGGGTTGTGCTCACAGCCCAACACCGTGCAGGACGCTTGGCATTTGCCAGAGAACACCAGGATTGGCAAATTCGCCACTGGCGCCTTGTGCTCTTCACAGATGAAAGCAGGTTCATACTGAGCACATGACAGACGTGACAGAGTCTGGAGACGCCGTGGAGAGCGGTCTGCTGCCTGCAACATCCTTCAGCATGACCGGTTTGGCAGTGGGTCAGTAATGGTGTGGGGTGGCATTTCTTTGGAGGGCCGCACAGCCCTCCATGTGCTCACCAGAGGTAGCCTGACTGCCATTAGGTACCGAGATGAGATCCTCAGACCCCTTGTGAGACCATATGCTGGTGCGGTTGGCCCTGGGTTCCTCCTAATGCAGGACAATGCTAGACCTCATGTGGCTGGAGTGTGTCAGCAGTTCCTGCAAGATGAAGGCATTGAAGCTATGGACTGGCCCGCCCGTTCCCCAGACCTGAATCCGATTGAGCACATCTGGGACATCATGTCTCGCTCCATCCACCAACGTCACGTTGCACCACAGACTGTCCAGAAGTTGGCGGATGCTTTAGTCCAGGTCTGGGAGGAGATCCCTCAGGAGACCATCCGCCACCTCATCAGGAGCATGCCCAGGCGTTGTAGGGAGGTCATACAGGCACGTGTAGGCCACACACAATACTGAGCCTCATTTTGACTTGTTTTAAGGACATTACATTAAAGTTGGATCAGCCTGTAGTGTGTTTTTTCACTTTAATTTTGTGTGTGGCTCCAAATCCAGGCCTCCATTGGTTAATAAATTTTATTTCCATTGATGATTTTTGTGTGATTTTGTTGTCAGCACATTCAACTTTGTACAGAACAAAGTATTCAATGAGAATATTTCATTCATTCAGATCTAGGATGTGTTATTTGAGTGTTCCCTTTATTTTTTTGAGCAGTGTAGTTAAAACCTATAGTTACTATAGTCTGCAGGGATGAGCATTAATGAATTATTTATTTCTATATTTTTCACCTAGAATCCCCCTGGGTTGCCGAGTATTGCAGTAACGTGGCTGGCCAGTCGATTCTGCGGTGCTCAGTTTGTGATAGACTGGCACAATTATGGTTACTCCATCATGGCGCTCTCTCTGGGGGAGAAGCATCCCATCGTTAAAGTGGCAAAATGGTAAGTGAATAAAGGTTCCTGTTTACACCTGGTCACTTATATTAGTAGGATTATAGTAGTGCATCTAAAAAAAAATTATATAATTAAAAAGTTGCTTTATTTCAGTGATATAGTTCAAAATGTAAAACTGTATAGATGTATTACACACAGTGATCTATTTTAAGCCAATCATTATGTTTATTCATTTCTCAGGTACGAGAAGTTTTTTGGCCGTTTCTCAGATCATAACCTGTGCGTCACCAATGCTATGAGACATGACCTTCAAAAGAATTGGAATATCAGGTAAGTGCTGCTCTCACATAGGACTAGAAATACAGCTCTGGAAAAAAATAAGAGACTATTTAAAATTTGAGTTTCTTTAATTTTACCAAATTGAAAACCTCTGGAATATAATCAAGAGGAAGATGGATGATCACAAGCCATCAAACCAAACTGAACTGCTTGAATTTTTGCATCAGGAGTAAAGGCATAAAGTTATCCAAAAGCAGTGTGTAAGACTGGTGGAGGAGAACATGCCACGATGCTGTGAAATGAAAACTGTGATTAAAACCAGGGTTATTCCACCAAAGCACAGTTTTAAATCGGTGGCTGCAGTGGCTAATGCTCTAATTTCTATGATGCTGATATTCTTACAGGGCAACGACTTTATATGACAAGCCACCTTCAATATTTAGAGAAACACCTCTGCATATTCAGCATGAGCTCTTCTTCAGACTGGCCAGTGCTTACCCTCCATTCAGGGCAAGGTATGTTTTATTTATTTAAGGTACTTCCTCTAATACTGTTTCTTAACCCTTGTGTGGTGTTCGGGTCTGTGGGACTCGTTTTCATTTTTCATCAAATGATACTAAAACAATATTTTTTCTAACTCAAACTCATTGGCATTGGCTCATTTTTTGTGAAAAACATATATCAAAACACATTTTCCATAAACACACACTGTACACCCCCCCCCCCCCCCCCCCTACACATTTATATCACATACAGTATGTTTGGCCAAGGGCTAATAAACATTGCTTCATTTGTAAATTTGAAACTGAACAAATTTTCTACTCATATCTTGAGTTAAATTCATTTTCTTTTACATTTTATTAAGAAATTAATAAAAAAAAGAGTAGCACTTTTTGAAAGAAATGTAACATAAGAAAGGTAAAGGGCAAATATTAACCATGTAAGCTGTTTATATTGCTTGCAATTTAGGTGAAGCAAGCATGTGTAAAGCATTTTAATGTAGAATTGCTTAATTTTGCTGAATTAAATACAAGTAACAAAGTAAACCAGTAACAAAAATATGAACACCACACAAGGGTTAAGTAATAATTGTGACAGAGCAGCTTATCCTGATGATATTTTGTTTGATTTCTGCAGTGATGAGAACAGCAGGCAGAATGAAGAACAGACTGCCTTAACGGTGCTCAACACTAAAACAGGAGAGGTGACTTCGGTTGCTGGACGACCTGCACTGCTCATCAGCAGCACCAGCTGGACTGGTCAGTATTGCCCTGTCTGGGCCATTGAATTTACCCCTACTATATTTCTAAGAATTTAAATATCATGTCAAAATTGAATAATCTAAATCAGGGGTTTTCAAGCTTTTTAAATGTGGACCCCCTTGTAGGCTCCAGAAAAATTTGGAGCCCCCCCATCATTGGCAGCACAAATAAAACAATTCTAAGTTTGATTACTTAATGTGATGGTTGAGCCTGCTTTAAATCACAAAGATGATCCATGCTTATGGCATGGCTTAGTAGGGTTCAGAAACAGTCAGAAATCAACTTCCACGTTCAGACGGGCTCTGTATTTGTTTTTTAGACATGCAGAAAATTGTGCAGTGCAGAAAATCCAGATTCACAAATGTTGATCCAAAGGGGAGGCGTTTTTTCAACAACATTGAATTCATTTTCCAAGTACTTTTGTACATGTTTTCTGCATCTCCGCTTCCAATTCTTCCTTCTAAAAAAACGCTCTATTTTGAACTTGCAGAACCTGAACCGAAAAGTCAAGCAGAACTGAGAATTAGGGGCGCTGAGTGGTCCAGCGGTCTAAAGCGCTGCCACTATGAGTGGGAGGTCGCAGGTTCGAACCCCAGCTCATGCAGCTTTGCCATCAGCTGCCGGTGCTTAGAGGGAGCAAAATTGGCCCTGCTCCCTCTGGGGTGGGTAGATGGCGCTCTCTCCCCATCACACTTCAGGTGGCGCTGGGCGGCACGAGGCGTCTGTGGACGCTGTGCTTTCCTCCGAGCGTGCTAGCTGCTCAGATAATAATTCAGCAGCAGCAGCTTGAAAAAAGAGGTGACTGACTTCACACGTGTCAGAGGAGGCGTGTGCTCGTCCACATCCTTCACGGGCGTCACCGGTGATGGGGACGCACAAAGGGGTGGGACAATTCGATATCCAAAAAACTGGGAGAAAATGGGGAAAAATCTGAAAAAAAAAAGAACGGAGAATGAGTCGTTTAAATAAGTAAAAAGAAAACTTTATTAAAAAAGGGACTCTTATGAGTCGTTTGATTCAGTAAAGAGAAAAAAAAAAAAGTTTAGCACCCAAATCTAATTTGTCGTAAATTTACCTGAGAAAACTTGACCCCCCCCCCCGAAAGTACGTAACCCCCAGTGACCTCCAGAACCCCTGCTCTAATTTGTCCTGGTGCGTGTGGGGGTTTTAATTTGTGTATGACCGTATGCTTAGATATGGTTTAGCATTGGTCCTCAGTACTCAATGCATTCCACCAGATGGATGTCTGTTTCCGGTTGAGAGTAGGCTGTACGCTATTGGCTGCTTCTTCTCACCTGTGTGTGTGTTGATGAGTGCTGAGTGTAAATGGTTGCATGCAAAACGTGATTCTAAAGAAATTGTCTAGAATGATGCTATTTATGTATTTGTGTAAATTCATTCACTTTTATTTCTCAGAGGACGAGGACTTCTCAGTTCTACTAAAGGCCCTTGAAGGTGATTTTTGTTCGTTTTTTTTTATTATTATTATTAGCACCAATTATTTTAGTGTACTTAATTTACTAATATGCCTACTAACCTCAGTTTTTGTCCTCCTCCAACAGATTATGAACGCTTCATAGAAGCAAAAGAAAGTCTTCCATCAATATTGTGCGTTATCACAGGTATGAGTACCAGTACGATCTCTATATACTAATACTAGATGTTTTTTCACAAAATGTGCAGATAATCTGATCTGATCATTATCCATAGCTTTTATTACAGACATCAGACAGACATACAGTACCAGTGAAAAGTTTGATCACACCTTTTCATTTAATTTCCTTTTTTAATATATGTATTTTCTTTATTGTCTACATTGCAGATTAATACTGAAGGCATAAACAATTAAATAGCACAAAAAAGGCCTCCACAATCCCCTGACTTAAACCCTATCAACTGAGATGTGTGATTTGGGATGAGCTTCTATCCCATCCCTCCTCAATAGGTCTCAGCCGTACAAAAATGTGGTTATTTTTGCCCATTTTGCATTGTAAATATTTCTGAGTTCTGACACTTTACGTAATTCCCTTGCAAAAAATATATATATATATTTAGTTCAAGCTCATTGATTCGACAGCCAGTCACATTAAAAAGGCTGTGGCATTCTGTTAATAACTGTTTGGTACAAATGTGCCCAGATTGGTACAACTTTATTCCTAGAAAGTGCTCACAAGTGAAATTTGATGCATGTTGGGGCCTAATTTTACTTTACTTTATCTTCCATCTTTCTTATCTGTAGGTAAAGGCCCTCTTAAGGATCATTATAAGAAGATAATCGACTCTAAGAATTTTAAACATGTTAAAATCTGCACTCCGTGGCTGGAAGCAGAGGATTATCCTCTTCTCCTGGGTAAGAGCAGTACCACACATACAATAGTATGTAAAAGTAGTTTCAGTTGTATTATTAAAATCATATAAAAATAAAGTGATGCCAAACTTTAAAACAGTTGTTTATCTACAGGGGTTGGACAATAAAACAAAAACAAAAAACACCGGTCATTTTAGTGTGGGAGGTTTCATGGCTAAATTGGAGCAGCCTGGTGGCCAATCTTCATTAATTGCACATTATTGCACCAGTAAGAGCAGAGTGTGAAGGTTCAATTAGCAGGGTAAGAGCACAGTTCTGTTCAAAATATTGCAATACACACAACATTATGTGTGACATACCAGAGTTCAAAAGAGGACAAATTGTTGGTGCACGTCTTGCTGGCGCATCTGTGACCAAGACAGCAAGTCTTTGTGATGCATCAAGAGCCACGGTATCCACCAAGAAGGACCAACCACATCCAACAGGATTAACTGTGGACGCTGTAAGAGGAAGCTGTCTGAAAGGGATGTTCGGGTGCTAACCCGGATTGTATCCAAAAAAACCACGGCTGATCAAATCACGGCAGAATTCAATGTGCACCTCAACTCTCCTGTTTCCACCAGAACTGTCTGTCGGGACAATAAATTATTGTGGTCTAAAACCAGGTGTTTCAGTTTCATTGTCCAACCCCTGTAGTTTGTTGTTTTGCTTATTCAATAATCTAGAGCTTCGGACTTTTGGTCTACTGTCCGTCATAACAGCACTTTTTCTTTTTTTTTTTTTTTTTAACCAGGTTCTGCTGATCTAGGAGTCTGTTTGCACACATCCTCGAGTGGTCTTGACCTGCCAATGAAGGTGGTCGACATGTTTGGTTGTTGTCTGCCTGTTTGTGCCATAGACTTCCAGTGGTGAGTTAGAAATGCTTTTGTCTTTTTTTTTTTTTCACTTTTACTAATATTAAAAACTGAGTAGTGAAACGATTTGGCTTATTTTTTGTTTTGTTTTCTTTTACAAAAAGCTTGGATGAGCTGGTGAAACATGAGGAAAATGGCCTGATCTTCAAGGACTCATCAGAACTATCTCAGCAGCTAAAGGTGAGGAACTTTAAGGCCTGTCTCAGGTCTGAATGTCTCTTGTCATGTCTGAGTTGAGTCGCTGGGAGTCTCTGGAGTCAAAGTTTAGTACTAAGTATCTGGACTATGATTCCAAGTAGGGTTCAGAGTACAGTCTCAATCTTTGGGGTGCAAGTCTGAGTTAAGCTAAACATTTCTAGGCTGCTTGTCCAAATTGAGTTTTAAATCAATTTTAAGTCTTTGGGCCGAATCTGGGTTGGATTTTAAGTATCGTGGCTTGAATTCAAATTACATTCAAGTCTTTGCGTTAATTTTTTTGATAAGACACAATACTGAAAACCCTAATTGTAATAGAAAATATATAAAAAAATGTTGAAGTAAATCTGCAACTGTGATATAATGAATAAACACTAAATTGGTGCTTTCCTAAATTCCTACTATTTTAATATCAATATTTTAGTGAATACAAATCAAACCTTTCATGTTCTCCAAAGCTTTTGTTTATCTAGTTTCAAACATGCAGAATTTAGATTAATTCCTCTTACTGATATAAAGATTATTAAGTAGAGTAGAGAGTGGAAAGACAACTTCTCCAAATGTCCTGTAGGAGTCTCCAAAACCCTCAATGTTTTCAGAATGTAAATAACTTATTTTACTGCAGGAAAAATGTTTTGTGTATATACACACTAGTAGTAAGTCCAACATGAATTGATTCATATGAAGCAACTGATGCAAAATCAGAATTTAGAAATGTCTGATCAGTTTTATACTAAAATATGTACCTATGTCCTCAACACACATCTATATCAAATTTCAGTACCGCAGACATATTTTTTTTTTTTTTTTTAAACTCCAGTTTTAAACCTTTTAAACAGGCTCTACCTGTATCTTCAGGATCAGCTTGCCAACCAATCAGCTTACAGTGGCAGTAATTCTAGTGTTTACAGTGTAAAACCTGCTTTCTTTAGATTCTTTAGACTGAAATGTAATAGAGAATAGACTGATAATAGAGATCTAATAGGAGGAACAGAAAGTGGTCAGACTCTCCATAAACGGCTTTGGGAATGCAGGGGATGCAATTTGCAATTTTACTGCAGTTCCACTGGAAGTATGTAGCTGCTCCTGACTCCCAGTCGCCAACTGTGTCAGATATCTAGCATGGCAAATATTTGCCAGGCGTCTGTGACTGGTTGGCGACAGCTCAGCGAGCGCCTTTCAGTAGTTCACACTACACGACTGAGCGAGCGCCGAGAGATCCCCAATTTTGGCGGCGATCAACAAAAAACTGGGCTAAAATCGTGTAGCGTGAACCTGGCAATAACTGATCTAAAATCAGGCCGCTTCTCTAATGCCAAGCTCAGACTACAAAACATTTTTGTCCCTCACAATGTTCACTATGTCAGATTAAGCAGTTACCTTCGTTTTGTGTTGTTCTCGGAGGACTGTCAACACTACACGTTAGTCACCGACCAATCATCGTCCGCATTCTAACAATCTAACAATCACAGCTACAGAAGCCCTTTTTGCGTGATGGAAGCACTTTTTTGCTCAAGAAACTAAAAAAAGGGGGGAAAAGCTACTGTGGGCAGGCTCATTCCTGGGTGACCCAAATGGACATTACATGTTTTTTGTACTCCAGAGAGAACTTGAGGTATGGTAAAGATGTAGCTACTTAGGTTTCAGTGTCTGTAAACAGAATATCTCATGGATGAAGTAGATTATTAGATGATTATTAGATTATTCTTCTGTTTCTCTGGTCCAGTGAACTGCAGCAGCACTGTGCTGCTTTCTTTTCCCGTGTTTACATCTGTGCACCACAGAACGCTCTTTCTTCCTCTTGGTCAGAGTCAGGGAGCAGGTCGTGGAGCAGCAACGTCAAACTAGGCGATAAAATACAAAAAATTCGAACATGCTAGTCTTTCGGCGACGACAAAATCGGGTCAAATTCGTGTAGTCTGATCTGGGCATAAGTGCCTCCAGAGCCAAAGTTTTATAATGTAAATAAACTTATTTTACAGCAGAGAAAAAGTTTTTTTTTTTTGTATCATCTACACTTGTAGCCTGTATGCACACATCTTTAATATGTCTACTCACCGATTTGTGTTTCATTTCCACAGATGCTGTTTTCAGACTTCCCTAACGAACAGGGTAAACTGAACCTCTTCAGAAACAACCTCAGAGAGAGCGGACAGCAGCGTTGGGACGAAAACTGGGACCACAACGTCCTGCCGCTATTCAAGGAACACTGTGACTGACCAGCAGCAGAGCAGCTGCAGTACGGTCTTTGCACTCGCCACAAGCGGCAGTTTCGGTCAGGGATTTGTACAGGGTATACCATTACTATTACAATGTCAATGTACCTCTTTTGGGTCATGAGCATTCCAGCAATTTAATGGGATAAGACTTGAATATAAGAGCAAAAAGCACATTTTTTTTCCTTGTAAATAAGATGTAAATAAGCACTTTAATAACAAAAAAAGAGATTTTGACAGATCAGGTCAACTGAGTATCTTGAGCATTTCTATGGTGGAGACTCGGGTGTATGGGAAGACGTGTGTGACGGGATGGGTAACGACGAGGTGTTTCAATCCAGCCTTTTCTGTACAAGAAGAAACAAGATTTTAAGTTTTATTCATGAACTATTTTGATGAATGCCTGTTACTACTGCAATATTATTAGAGCATTATTAGTGTTGAAATGAATAGAGACATATAATGACAATAAATAAACTCACCTAGTTCATCCCTGAAGCATTCGTATGTCTTTGGGTTGCGAATGGTTGAGGCTATATAAACTTCAGGAGGACTTTCCTTCATTTTGCAGTTAAGAAGTTTAGCCAGCAGCCTCACCAGACAGCCGATTATATCAGGATCATAAACCACATCTGATTTAAAAAACAAGTTAACATGGTAACGTGAATATCTGGTTACATCAATGCATGGGTCTATCTGTACTTTTTAATCCTATTAAAGCAGATTTTGTCAGTAATCCAATCAATGTGTGTACATGAAGTTGGCTTACAGCCAATAAAAACCCACAAATTAGTGTCTCAGAAAATGAGAATATTATAAAAGACCAACTGGTACTCTTGGCAGTGTGGGCAATGTGGGCAATGTGCCAAGTCCTGCTGGAAAATGAAATCAGCATCTCCATTAATGTTATCAGCAGAGGGAAGCATGAAGTGCTGTAAGATTTTGTAGAAAAACAAAACTGCACTGACTTTAGACTTGATAATAAAACACAGTGGATCAACACCAGCAGATGACAGACATGACTCTCCAAACCCCATCACTGATTGGTGGAAACTTCACACTAGACCTCAAGCAGTTTGGACTGTGTGTCTCTCCACTCTTCCTCCAGACTCTGGTCCTTTTATTTACAAATGAAATGTAAAATTTACTGATGATCAGTGATGGTTTAGAGGAGAGACATGTCATCTGCTAGGTTTGGTCCACTGTTGGCTGTAACTCAATCATCAACAATAAAAGATATAAACGCTTAAAATAGATCACTCTGTGTGTAATACATCTATATAATGAGTTCCACATTTTAAACTGAATTACTAAAAAGAAATTTAACAATATTAAATTTCTCAATATTTTTGAGATGCACTAGTATTTTCACTAACATAGCATTTTTTTTTACTTATGCACAGACTGATTGACAATCTTATTATGTATCTGCATGTCAAACGCACTCACTGTTAGTTTGGCATGGTGGGTAACAACACTACACTACACTAAGGCAAGACCAAGTTCAATTTCTATGAATGGGGAGAGACCAAAAATGCTCAAAACTTAAGGTTTTGGGAGGATTTTACTCAATAGGACTCAAACCATTTGTTTGGTTTTGGGCAAACATTTTCATTTCAGTGCACCAGTAACAAAAGTACCCATATCACAAGAACACACAGTGCAAACAGATTCTTGGGTTACCTGCAGCGATGACCACGTCAGCTCCAATCCTTTGCAGCTGTTCATCGCTCACAGTTTCCCAGTCCAGTTCCTCCACACTGACTGAGACTGAGTCTGGGTTGCCATGTTCAGTCAGGCCATTGTGGTGAACGTTGTTCCTGAGTCTCTGGAGCACGGTTTGATGGCAGTCGCTGAAGACGTATTTGGTGGGTTTGCAAGCCTGACACACTACAATCCCAGTGAGCCCCACTCCACTGCCTAACTCCAGCACAGTCCTGTTTAAAAAGTGGACAAAAAGAAGACACTGCATGGTGGCACACTGCTGCAATGCACAGCTTAAAAAACCTACCTCAAAAAGCATTTGTTTATCTGTACCAGAAATGCCAGAAATGTTTATGATAAAGTACATTTTGCGTAGAAATATGCATTTAATTAAATGTAGTACTACACACATTGACAAAAAATAATGCACTAACACGAGGTTGCCATATATGTCAAATACAGTCATGGCCGAAAGTGTTGGTGTTGGAAATTATTGCAATTGCACGTTTTGTTATACACATGTTTATTTCCTTTGTGTGTATTGGAACTACACAACAAAACAGAGAAAAAAAGGCTAATTTGACATAATTTTACACAAAACTCCAAAAATGGGCCGGACAAAATGGAAAAAAATAACTGAAATCAATCACTATAACCATCAACAAGCTTCTTACACCTCTCAACTGGAATTTTGGACCAATCTTCTTTTGCATACTGCTCCAAGTCTCTCATATTTATAGGGTGCAAATTTAAGATTTCTCCACAGGTGCTCAATGGGATTTAGATCCGGACTCATTGCTGGCCACTTTAGAACTCTCCAGCGCTTTGTTTCCATCCATTTCTGGGTGCTTTTTGAAGTATGTTTGGGGTCATTGTCCTGCTGGAAGACCCGTGACCTAGGACACAAACCCAGCTTCCTAACTTCATTTTCTGGAAAAAAAAAAATCAGGGGTGCCAACACTTTCGGCCATGACTGTATGCTGTAGGTGAAACTGCTTTTAGAGGCCTTATGCTAGAGGCTTATGCATCAGATTTTTACAGTCTGACTTTTATTGTACTGACTGAAGTTAATGAAGATATTTATATCAAAGCACTATTAATGTTCTTTCTTTATCTTTTTATCAGCATCACAACTCATATGCATGGTACTGCATAAAAATAGTCACATACTGGCACCGGTGTAGAATTATAATATCAGTGCAAGAATTGGGTTGTATTCACTTGAGCCCTGTGACATGGTTATAAATATGCTGCCTGATGCCTTAGTCATTATTTTAGTACCCCTGTCTATGTTCATCCATACCTGCCAGTAAAGATGTGTTGGTTTTCAAGTGCCCATTCTGACATGTAAAGAGCAGCTTCCCAGGTGACCAGCCCCGTGGTTCCATCCGAGATAAATGCCACATTTTCTTCTAGACTTACTGGCTCCCCTGAAGGCTGACAAGAAACCAGAATGTCATTTTTTACACCTTTTTTCTATATTAGGCTGCCAACAATCTTTAGGGTCAGCTTAATAGCTGTGGGGGGTGTTGGGATGGAATACTTGCTATGCCATTAGCTTACCAGTAAATAGGTTTTATAACAAACTGGTTCCTCTTTTGCACCCACAACCTCAGCCAGAGCATCGTACAGCTCATCCAGAGGCTCGGCAGCAGTCCGCTCATGCTGCAACACAAAAGAGAAGAAATCGATCAGTATTTTTTTTTTATTTTTTTATGACATTGGGTTGCATCTTTTTCTATTTAATGGAAAACTTAAGATATAGTCACCCTTTTTATGAGCTCTGAGAGGAAGAGTCTCCTGTACTTCACGGAGGGTGGGGTTTTGCGACAGATGGAATGTAAACATGTCTGTAAAAGAAACATTTATTATTTTCTCACACAAATAAAATTTTGTTTGAATTCAATTTTTTATATTTTATATTTATACTCTTGGTGGAAATAAAACACTACATTATAAGCTGCCACTGTTGGATTAAGTAAACCCTATAATAATCAAGGCCTTAATTTAAGGCCTTAGTGTTGTATATTATATGTCCTCCAAACAGTACAGGAAGTCACAAACCTATATTAAAGCCCATTCACACACACAACCTATAAATAATAATAAACAATATTAAATAAAAATAATAATAATAATAATAATAATAATAATAATAATAATAATAATAATAATAATAACACAGCAATTTCAGAATTTTGAAAATTGTAATAAATGTTTTTGGTCATACCGCCCAGCTCTAGGTTGAGTTAGTTTATTTATCATGTACTTGGCTACGTAAGCTAAGCTAGCAGGCTGAAGCTAAAACTTCTGAGGGAAAAACAACTTCCTTTACCTTTTTTAAAATGTCCAAAATGACTTCTGAAGGTTCTGGAGAAGATTTGAGCTCAGTCTCTAAACCCTAAAACATTTTAGAGCAGAAATGTTAACATTTTAACCGTAAAAACAGGATAACCCGACAGAGCCGGTGTTCTGTCGATTTGTGCTACCCAGTCAAATCGTGCTACCTACTTATAACTGTCCTAACAGTAAATTGAAACGCCATTCATGCTTACGATACACTGAAGCAAATAATACCAGTAAACTCAGATTATTTAATCCGCCCGAGGAAAACACAGTTAATATAAAAAAAACACGTTAACATTTCAGAACAGTGGTTCGGCGCAAGCGCACAGACGCTAAGTAGCACATATCGACGGGTAGCACATATCGACAGAACACCAAGACAGGACTATTTACTTACTCCCCACTGAAACGCGTTTAATCCGCACATAGCGAAAAACTGCGCCTGGAACCGGCCAGTCCCGCCTTCGGCCGCGGCGTCCTGCATCCTGCTTGACCCGTGAGAAGCTCCAGACTGAGATATTAAACCCCTAAACCCCTATAAACATCTACACACACTAAACCCCCATCTACAACCCTCAGCCTGCCTGCCTGCAGCTGTAAACACAGCACACGTGTGGAGCCGCCGGTCTGAACTGTGCTGCAGCGCCACTCACTGCCCTGGAGGATATTACACTATATTACAGCACAGTAACCTGAAGCCGGACAGCGAGCACCACCTGCTGCCCTTATGGTGAAAGATTTTTATGTATTTTATGAAAACTGTACAAAAATGACTAACTGTAAGGCCTTGTTAATATTATATGATATTTATCCAAAACATAAAATTAACTTAATCAGTTAATTAATCAGTAAGAAAAAGGAATGTTTTTTGGGGTTTCTGGACGCAGCCCAGGGGTTTCATACATGACATCTTTTTGTGGGTGTGGGAGGGCTTTCGTCGTTAGGGGAGGGGCATGCGCAGAGTGAGCTCAAAGGTAGCAGAAATGCTAGTCTCTTTATTTCCTATAACCTTTTGAAAAATAGTTTACTGTAGAAAAAATAGAAATGAACAGGTAGTTTTTTTTACTTTTCAACAAAACATTTCAATATACTTTCTAAAATTAGAGAATAAGAAGTTAGACAAAGTTTTATATCAATATATCTGCGTTTTAGCTGTTTAGCTCCGTTCATCCCCAATTCATCAAGCACTCACTCGCGGGCTCCCTTTAGCAGTTATCAGTCATTTTCGGATATATTGGGGAGTTAAGAAGTGGGAAAACTCTGTAAAAAACACAGTACCTCACAGTTCTTCTAGGCCAGTGTTTGTAAATTAAACCACACAAATCTTTATAAAGTTCCACCCAAACTCATCCACACCCTTCTTTCTCAAGGTCTCAAAGAGCTCTTTGGATTTGGATCTATCTAATGATAGTTAGCCAACATTATCACCAAATCGCTCACTTCAGAAAAAAAAAAAAAAGGGAACTGTGTACTAAAAGATGTTAAAAATACTCTGAAATCTATTTAAAAATAATTCAAAAAGTATTTTTTTTAATTGCACTTAAGTGCAATATATCAGTTTATTGTACATTTGATGACAATAGAAGCATGCTTCAGGATGTAAGAAAAATACATTACATATGTATACATTACATACATACAGTGGTGTAAAAATATATCAGTCTGAAAAAAGGTTACAATGTCATTTTTAAGGCTTTTTGACCACAGTGAGAGCTAGTATTCACAAATAAAGTAAGAGTAATTTATTGTACTGTAAGTTGTATTAAAGTACATATTGAAGTGCATTCCTTTACAATATACTTGTAAAATAATGGACTTTAGTTGACATGACAATTGAATATGTCATGTTCACATGTATATAAAATATAGACAGTATATATATACACTAAAACCCACTGAAGAGCAGAACGTTAACCTTTTAAAAGTTTTCTGGATATTCTAAGAACAATATTTCTGGTAAAGTCACTGCAACATCCCTTTATATC
The DNA here is from genome assembly GCF_023375975.1 of Astyanax mexicanus. NCBI lineage: Eukaryota > Metazoa > Chordata > Actinopteri > Characiformes > Acestrorhamphidae > Astyanax > Astyanax mexicanus. The sequence goes on from NC_064426.1 coordinate 6,655,551, forward strand.
ACATGTTTTCAGAATGTTATTGGAACATTTTTGTTGATGTTGATAAAAATGTTGATAAACGCTCTTATAGCGTTCTCAATTAGATGGGCTGTTGCATGTGTGACTTTTAAGACACAAAGGGGAACAGTGATACAGTAATTAGTGTTAGCCTAGAGTTCACGTTGCCTTTGCTCCCCTATAAATGTTTTATGACATGTGACATGAGTATCTCAGGCACACCCACACACTTACACACACTCACACTTACACACTTACACATTGCACAGAAGTTTCCCTTTAGTGGAATCTCGCACATCGTTATAAAAGGAAAAGCATTTCAGCTATTAGTCCTCGTCACTTCTCCACAAAATGTAACAAATTCAACCACTACATATTTTCTGACCACAGCCAGCATGAGGTAAATTCATCAGTAAATAAACGGCATTACCAGACTCACATCAACATCAATCTGTCCAGCTGGGCCAATTACGACTGCCACTCCTCGCTGTCCTAAATCCTAAACTCGTGAAATATTCCGACACGCTGCTGACGAATGCACCACCTCTGTTAGTAATTAGACTGATTAACTAGTGCAATTAGCAGCTACACTACATCATGAGCTGGAAGTCTGTGTCCTTTTACTGCTTTTGATGTACACAGATATGCAAATTTGGTCTTATTTGGGGTTGAAAATATTATAGTATTATCATATGTAGAAATATTATAATAGAAATATTATATTTCCTTTGCTATGCTTTACTCTTTATACTACTTATACTCCCACTAAACACAATATGTCCTATACTATATACACCTATATACAATATATAGTACTATAATACTATATTACTATATGCTATACATATACCCCATACTCCATATACTACCATATATTACATATGCTCCATATGCTACACTACTATACTCAATATATTACATATACTCCACTATACTTAATATACACCTCTATTCTATATATACCCCACTCTACTACACTATACCCGCACTATACTATACATATACCCTATACTCCTTATACTACCATATATTGAATATACTCCATATGCTAGACTATACTCCCTATACTACATATACTCCCCTATACTTCATATATATGCCTCTATACTATATATACCCCACTCTACTACACCTTATCCCCCTCTATACATATATCCAAAACTCCTTATAGCACCATATATTGTGTATACTCCATATGCTAGACTACACTCCCTGTACTACATATACTCCCCTATACTTCATATGCACCTCTATACTATATATATATATATATCCCACTCTACTACACCATACCTCCACTATACATATACCCTATACTTCTTATACTACCATATATTACACATACTTCATATACACCTCTATACTATATAAATACCTCACTCTACTACATTATACCCCCACTATACATATACCCTATACTCCTTATACTACATATACTCACCTATACAGCATATAAGCCTCTATACAGTATATTTTCCTATACTACATTATGCTTCCTGTATTATATATACTTCCGTATACTTTATATACACCTCTATACTGAATATACTATCTACGCCACACTATACTCCCTGTACTACATACACTCCCCTATCTTCAAATACGCCTCTATACTGAATATACACCTCTATACTATATATATCTTTACCTATACTGCACAAAATTTTCATATACTAATCTATACAACATATACTTCATATACTAGCTTGTACTACTTATATTGTACATCCTACACAGCCCTATATGACACACTTCTCCCTATACTAGATTGCAAATTACAGAGTGTGTACATAGTCCTGTTTAACTGCAGGACTTGCATCACATTTTGAATTAATTTGCTTTTTAAATACCTGTTGTAGTTTATTGTATAGTGTTTTAAGTTTTAACCTGCTGATTAAATGCTTTTTACTGCGCTCCAAAATCTAATGATAAATATAACGTGAACATGTTATTACCACTAATATATTGTCAGAAAACATGCCTAGAAATGTAAACGTTTTTAAATGTTAGTCAGTTAATAATTATTAATAATGAGGTCGTGGAAATATTTTAGCAGCGTTGTTAGACAGTAGACAACATTGTGAAAACTGCTCTCGATAATTTATGTATCAGATTATCTGCTAATATTTAGTGACGATACTGTTTCCCATTCAGAATGAATAGCTGTTTATTCCCGTCATAACTGAGATTAATATTACAGCATGAGCTCATTCATATATAGGGAACCAATCCTACATCTGCCATTGGCCCGTAGCTGGTCAAGCAAGCAATCCTATTGGCTGAACGCTGAACCCCGCCCCCTTCTCCCAGCGCAGATAAAAGGCGAGCAGCGCTGAGGGTGAGTTTCTCCTCCTCAGGCCGTTCATTTCTCAGCACACAGAGCAAACCACAGCAGAAAACATGAGTGTAAGTATCTTATTTTACTGTTTTTGTTCTTTTAAACATCTTTACTGCATTTTTATTCAACTTTAAACTCGTGTTTGGCTTAAATATCCCCAACTGAGATGCATTTAGAAGCAGGAATTCCCTTTCCCTCCTCCACAAATAGCTGATTCACTGTCTGCAGTGGATCAGGACAGCAGAAATATAACGTATTTTACTGAATATTGGGGTTAAAAGTATTTTCAACGTGTGGGAATGTGTTTGTTTTATTAGCTTAGATTTTGGGATTAGCCTAAATTCATATAACCAAGCCTACCAAGCTCTCAGTGAGGGTAAAGTTGGTGTGTGTAAATGCTGTCTGTGCAGAGGGTGGGTCACCAATAGAGCTGGGCAATATGATGATTTTTTTTTAAATCATATTGAGATAAATTGTCTTATCAAATAAAACAATATACTGTTTAAAGCATATTAAGGGTAAGTGCATGAATAAGTTCTTGAGACACTGCTTAAAACTGTACATTTTGTTACACAAAGTGTTAAAAATCCTGTTTACCTGGATGGTGTGCAACTTAAAATTGCATTAAAATCACTTTACCTTGTATGAAATATATTTTTACCATGTCGCCCAGCTCTATCCAGCAATATTAATAGTTAGACCGGTCATAAAAACAGTTCTTTTTAAAAGGGATGATATATTCTCCCAGAAATTGTTGCAACAAATAATAGTATGATAAGCAAAATAATGCAAGTACACACTTTTAAAGAGCAATAGACAGTGAATAATTCAGTATTGAGATGACATTGAAGTTGGAGAAGGAATTTAGTACAGTTGATAAATATTTTACCAGCTCAATAAGCACAATAATAGGGGAATCTCTATACAAAATCATTGATCAAAAAAGAATCTTGGTATTTGAGTTGCATATCATATATCATATCATGTTTCTATGAAAACACAGCATATATTACTGAATAATGGTCAAACTAGTCAATGTGTAACCCATTTGAATGTCTTGGTCTTAGAGTTTGTTATTGGGATTTTAGGATTGGCCTTGATTCAGTATAACTAAGCCCTCCATGAGGTTGTGTGTAAAGTTGGTGTATAAAAAAGCTGTGCAGGGCGTGCCAGCAGCAAATTCACACGGATATTCACAGTGGCATCCTGATTACCAAACAGAATGGATGATGCTTCTTCATTGACTGTTTAATAATTAATGCCTCAAGTTAGAATCTGCTTAAGGCTCCAAGTTTTGTATTTTAGTAGTTTGCAGCCCTCAAGAAACAACATTCCCAAAAATGGTAATGGAATCCCTGCTTTCCTTGCTTAAACACAGCAGACTCAGCAGCTCATTAGCAAGTTTCCTCATGGGGTTTAAATTGGTGTTTTAATGCTTTAAGTGCAATATTTTTTAAACTGGCCAGGTTTCTTGTGCACCAGCCCAACTCAGTACACAGAAAATGGGGTCCGTCTCAAAACCTTTGTGAGCTCCCTATGTAGGCACTGACTAAATAGGCAGCTGTTTAAGTAGGTAACCTTCTTATTATCGGCATTGTTGTGTTGGAAATGGAAGAATCAAATAAAAGAAAGAAGAACAAATACTTTGTTAAAAACTTTGGCAATCTATACTTTACTGTAGTAATTATTTTTCAGACAGCTTTTTCCACTTATATTCAAAAATAGCCTTGTTACTCCTATTTCATTTCATTTCTCATTGTAAAAAAAAACCCTATTCAGATAAATCTCTCCATCCAGATAGAGTGAATCTGATTGTGATTGGATGTAGAGAAGTATAAACATCTACCATTCCGACACCCTATTGGTTTATACTGTGATCATCACACCTGCACACGCTGCTTCTTTAATATATTTACATTCTACTAAAATACATTCATTTACAATGGGCATATATGCAGCTGAAATACATGGGAGCCTAGTGCATCCCACATTTATCAACATTAACATTTTAATATAACATTATAGTCATTATAGCTTTTAGAAAAATATGTTTTGACGAGGGGGGGGCGTGGCCTAATCTTTTTTACTTAATGACATTTAAAAATTTTTTTTTTTTAAATTATAACAAAATGTCTCTCTGGTCAGCTTTTGTTTACATTCCTCCCCTGTCTCTCTGTTCCTCTGTCATGACTTTCGTTTTTGCCCATTCTCGTTTTCCTGCCCGTTCTTGGGCTCCCTATCTCCTTATAAGGGCGTTTTTTTTACAGGCTGTGTCCCAACTCACTAGCCGTGGCAGCTGTAGTGTATTGGATCGCGACCCTGACGTCACGGGTTCGATCCCGCGTGAGGAGTGCTGTGTTTATTTATTTAGTTTTCCTTTTTTCTAGGGTTTACCTGCTTCATCCCATTACACTTCATTTTCATAAACACATAGTGGCTTGGAAAATGTCTTAATTGCCGACCCCTGCAGTTACAGTTATTAGTTTTAAGAAAATGTGTTGATTTTATTGTGGAAACACATCTGAGATATAGACAGGTTACATTAAATGTTAACCCCTCAGAGTAATGAAAACTGCAAAACGGCCATAATCCACCTATTTTACAGACACAATTATCACTGCGTTCCAAAGCCTAAGCTGCGGTCGATTTAGGGCGTGTCCTCTGTTGGACTGTCCTGTAAACATTAAGACTTCAGTTACTGTGTGCCTTACATTTCTTTACATTTATTTTTAATATTTACAAATTGTAAAAACTAACATTCGCTATTAATTAATTTAAAATATGCTGAATTAATTTTTGTCTATCTTAACCTATTTTGAATGGGGCTGTTTTTCCCAATTTACATTCCATGTACACAGAGAATTGTAGGTACTGAGAAGTGAGGACTGTGAAGGATACATCAGCTGCACCTTAACCTGTCACAATAGGTCGTCTTATTATCGTCTTATCGCACAATATATGGAAATATCCTCAGTCATTTTAGCTGACCTCAATATTGCCCAGTATCTTTACTTAGCGAAAGGAGCCCAATAATCTGATAGCTGGTATATAGTCCTAAAATAAATGTTATTGTGATGGGTTTAGAAATCACTCTAAACAAAGGCTGCATTTTTCAGCTGTATACAAAGAGTCTTTCACTTTGACACAGCCTTTTTCTATGATTTAGCAGCCAAAAACCAAGCCCACATCGCCTGTAGCCGGTATTTTGGGATGCAGCTACAGATATGGACCATCTGGAGGTCTCTGAGGACTGGTTAGTCCATAGCTGATGCTACATATATTAGCTCAGATGGGATTGCTTTGGGAAATAGATGGAAATTTGGGCTCCAGTAGTAATCAATCATTCTTGGTAGATAAAGGGAGTGGTCCCTTCATTCAGGGAAAGTTGGCTTCTCCACAAAAAAGTGATTGTGGAATCGTTTAGAACTGCATTTTTAATAACCTTCATTGCTCCAAAAAATCTTAGGTTCATCAGGGATCATTTTCCCAACAACATTTTTGTATCAACATCATCTGAACAGATGGAGAGAGATAGTATTAACTGTGGTGCTCGCTCCACCCTTTCCAAATCAGAATCTTTCTGAGTTATAATGTTTTTGGGAATCTCAGCCCAAGAAAAAACTGAAGTTCATGAAGTTCAAGAGGTGTGTTTGAGCAGACAAGGTGCAAAAGCTGCAGTGCTGCTGCCAACATCCTCATATGGGGCTCATATGGGTGGAACATGGGCTAAATGGGTTCCAGGTGGGCATTAACTCTGACAGTGCTTTTCCACTAAAAGAACTTGAACTTGAACCAGTTCCTTTCGTGCTGATAAAAAACTTTTTTTTTTTTGTGAACCAGCCCTTGTTTCTACCAGTTTTAGTGAAACCATCAAAAATTTCACATCGTACGTCATCAACAGAGGGGTCGCCATTTTGCTCCTGTACAAAACAGACACGCCCACAGATACCATTAAGGTTCATGCTGAATAACCTAGTTATGGTTCCGGAACCTACTTTTGTTGGTGGAAACATGGCAAATGGTTCAAAATTAGGTTTGCATATTAGAACAATGCGATTTCCACATTGGTGGAAAAGCGCTATGAGTGAGTTTGTATTTGTTTTGTTACTGGGACCCAGTTGGTCTTCCTAAATGGGTCTCATTGTTACAGCCAACATTAATCTCATATAGGTATTTTTTTTTAAACCCATACTTATTTTAATGTACATTTTAACCCCGTATGTGTCTATTACTGACATTTTTATATATAAAGCAAATCTGGAGCCTGAGGCTGGATCTTAATTTGGTATCAATATATAATCGTGAACATCGAAAACATTTCAACAATGGTAATAGAACCTGTCTGAGCCAACAACTCAATCATGCTAATCTAAGCTTTACAAATAATCAGATTGATCTACGGACATAAAATATATATCATAAAATACAGCACTGACCTGTTATTAATTACCAGCAAATATTTCAGATTTTAACAACCTGCTGCTAACCTGCTCACCCTACGAAGTCTGCCTGTTAACATTGTGGCTAACTGCTCAAAAACGTCTAAGTCTGGCTGTTAGCATCATTGATAATCTATTTCTTTTAAGCCTTTTTTGAGCTGAGCAGAACACAGTGGCTTTTAGACTGTTCATATCAATATCTACCCATATACCCACTAAACAGATTTGTGGCTTCAGGTATGGTTAGCTATCAATGCTGAGAAAAATGGACCCAGTGTTTCATGTCAAACTGCAGAAAAGCAAACAAAATGGTTTACTCAGAATTTGTGCTTAGAACCGTTTGTCCCTGTAGTGGTAAAATGACTAAAATGCCCTGATTCAAGGCATTTTTTCCCATTCACATTGTATATACACAAACGATTGTGGGTACTGAGAACTGAGGACCATGAAGAATACATCAGTTGCACCTTAGCCTGTCACAATGATTGCATTATCATGTTGTCGCACAATATATGGAAATAACCCCAGTAATTTTTTCTGACCTCAATATTGCCCAGTATCTTTATTGATGTGGCTAAAATGACTTGATTAAGGATGGGCAAAATAATTAGCTTCAACCATTAGAAGCTTTAATTGAGGTTTTTAAGGTAAAAAATCATGAGATATGTTTATGGTCATAGAGCCCAGCCCAGCAGACTCTTGATTCGATTTTTTTCCGGAGGAAGTTCAGCTAATTTGGAAGTTTGTCTCGTTTTTGCCTCTCTAGAGGTCACTTTAGCAACACTGTTTCAACCAGGGGGCATCAGTAGGGCAAATACCCCCTCTGATGTCCCTTGAGTTCAATAGTGATTGTGAAAATTCTAGAATAAATTGGGAATGAATAGCTTTAGAAATCAACATGTGACTACCCTGATTAAACAAAGGTTAAAGTAAAAAAAAAAAAAAAAAATCTCACTCAGCAAGCCCTGTCTTTTAGGCCTCAATTGGGTCATTCACCATCAGTGTGAAAGACGCACTGCACTGGACTGAACTTTATAATTACAGATAACCTAATGTTCAGCCAGACAGAGCCTGCGTTTGTGTCCAGGCTGATGTTTGGCGGTTGTGTAGTAAACACAGAGTTAGCAACCGCTAATCATATAACAGCTGAGGTGAGCCTCTGCAGGCCGGAGGCAGATGCTAGGCTAATTCGTCTCGCTCCACTTATGCCAACCGTACAGTAGAAGCTTTTGAAAAGAATCTGAATTTTTTTTTTAAGACTAAAGTGGGACACTGTCTTATATGCAGTGCCAGCTTTACACTGAACAACTATTCAAGTGATTTTACTGCTACAGAGCTAGACTGTTTGTAGCTAGGCCTGTAACAACAACTGTTTATGTAATTTAGACAGTATATTGTAACATTATTTATTGCAATTAATTAATAAAAAAATAATATTTTTTCATTAAAAAAAATATATATGCCACTAGGGGTGGACGATATGGCCCTAAAATAAAATCACAATATCTCATGGTATTATCATGATAATGATACTCTTGGCGATATGACAACAACAAAAAAATACACTACTGCAACAAAAAAAACATACATTTTATTATTGTATACGATTGTATACAAAATCTGAATTTTATCAGATTTGTAACAGAAATCAATGATCCAGAATGTCATGATACTAATAATAATGCACTCCAAATATCTCCATATGTCCAGGATTAAAGTAAAATAAATGATACTGAACAGATATAATCTGTCTCTAGTAGATATATAATTGTAAATGAGAAATGTGAGATTTTTTCTTTTGCTTAAACAGCAAAAAAGTAGGACCCTGCTGTGATAATTAAGGGTGGGTGATCTGGCACAATATTTTTAGGGTATAATATCGTTCACGATGTTTAAAAATGTTGGCGATATTATCGGGTACGATATGATATGGCACACCCCTAAATGCCACTAATATATATATATATATGTATAAAGGGTGTAATTTTTGCTTCTATATACGGTACCAGTCTAAAGTTTGGATACGCATTCAGTGTCTTTTTATTTATTTATTTATTTTTTTTTTTATTGAACATTCTATATCTACATTTTGGATTGATATTGGACGTAAAAATACTTAAGGAACACGTATAAAATTACGCAGTAAACAGTATAAAAAGTGTTCGTCCCCCACAATCCCCTGATCTAAAGCTGATAAAGTGAGATGGTAGTTTGAGGTGATTTGGGATGAGCAGGAGCTTGAAAATTGCATTATTTGAGGTCTGAAAGCTCTGCACCTTTTTTTGTTATTTCAGCCATTTCTCATTTTCTGCAAATAGATTCTCTAGAACTTGAACTTCTGGTTATACCAGCAAAACCGTCTATCTAACACAACTTCACCATAACCATCTCTCTCTCTCTCTCTCTCTCTCTCTCTCTCTCTCTCTCTCTCTCTCTCTCTCTCTCTCTCTCTTCCCGACAAAGGTTGCTAGGAACCTGGGTGTTCTGGTTGATGACCAGCTCTCCTTCACGCATCATGTGTTGCTCCATCCTGCCGCTTCGCGCTTTTTAACATCAGAAAAAATTGATAATTTCTAACACAACAGGCACCCCACTGCTCATTGAGCTCCATTGGCTACCAGTGGCTGCTCGTTTTAAATTCCAAGTTCTTACATTCGCCTACAAGGTGATGACAGAGTAATGTAATGTAATATTACTGTATATGTAAAAATATTACATTTACTTTAGAGAATGCTGAGCTGCATTCAAACCTGTTGTAAAATATTTAATGTACACACACCTGTCATGACAGACCTCTGTATTAATGCACGAGTCACTGAAACCGCTGTGCTGTTAATGAGCTGTTAAAACCACAGTCACACTGGACATTAGAAGTTTGCGTTTGCTTGTGAAATGGGTGTGACGGCTCTGCTGAAAAATCCAGCTTGAGACCAGCTTGTGCTGGAAGCTTCTTTCAGATGGTATAAACTGGCGTTGGTTGTAAAACTGGTCATCCAGGTGAAAACATGCCATATTTTGCTGGGAAAATAGTTATGTTACCAGCTTTTGACCAGTTTGTGTATGTTCCATTTGATTTGGTTGACCAGCTTGGCCATGAAAATAGTCTTATGCCGATTTTCAATCGTTTTTACTGTCGCAGACAAATTTCCAGAGTTGGAGTAAAATCATGTGTCTTGTTAGAGTTGAGTTGTGGTCGCTTCAACTCAGTTGTTCAGTCTTTTTTTCGTCCTGGTGTTCAGATAAAATTAAGCGTGTTTAATATGATCATAAGTCTTGAGACTTGGCTCGAGCAAATAGTGACACGAACAATGTCAACAACCAATAGGAGAGCTTTGAGAAGCCGCAGGGCGAGACTATTTTACGTGACTGCTTACATATGGTTTGAAAAATAACATATTTTGCAGTTAATATGGCTTACAAATTATGGTTCTTAAAGTATTTTAAACCCAGGTATCACTTTAAAGTCATTATATTTAAACTTATTTTATTTTGCACTACTTTGTCTTATTGAGCAGTAGTGTTATTTTTGATACAAACAAGTTTAACAATTACACATTTTTCCAGAATGATGTTCTTTATTGCGTTAATTTGATCTAAATCAAAGGGAAATGTGTAGCAGTGAAACTGGGATTCTTTGCTATACAGGGTCGTAGAAAAAAAAGGGGGTTATTGAAGCTTATAGGACCAGTTGAACTCAAAATGTATTCTATTGAAAAAAACTAACAGTTGATCAAGAACTAACAGTGTGGCAGAAAAATAAACTGTTGATGGGGACACAAGTTGTGAGTCTCTGATAAATAAATCACAGTATTGATATACACATTATTTGTAACTTAATTTGTAATATATATTGTATGTAATCTCCAGAACCATCTAGTTTTTAGATGTGAGAGTCAGACTTTATTCTGTTAAAAGTATTTTTTAGAGTCTTTTTTAAAAGTCGTGTGGAGTATGGACATTATTAGAATAAGTGGTGGTATTTAGTGGTGAAGTAGGTTTAGTAGTGAAGACCCTTGTATGAATAAGGGCGTGGTACTTTTTTAGTGCTTTAAATAAAAGCATGTGAGATAGGGAATGTCTGTAGATCTCATGGGATTCAACAGTGTAATGAAATCTTGGCATTCTGGTATTAAGATCTGATTTGAATAGATATTGTGACATGCAAATTGGATTAAAGTTCTCTTTTGACTCAACCTTACCCTGTCACCACTTTACCTCTAAAAAGATTGTGACCATGTTTGGTTAATATGTGTGAATACACATTTAATAAAAATATATTTATATGTGACATTATATTTAAAAATACTTATTTAGCTTTGTGCTGGAGTACTGGAAACGTCTGCCTCAGCAATTAGCATTGTGTTCACTAGATGTCAGAATCCTCACACACCTGCCAAAAACTGCATCAAGTTTAGGTCATCTTGGTCAAAGGTTAGGTCATCTTGAACAGAGTTGTTTTTAGACACTGTATGTCACTATTGTTTATTATTATTATTTTTTATTTAAAAACCTTAAATCGTTAAAACCATTCACACATTGTGGACAGACTGTAGTAGGTAAAAAAATATATATTTCCCAACTTATGATGAATTAAAATGTTGTCTTTAAATTCATAGCCTTTAATCACCTTAAAATGACAGTAATATCGTTTATCACAATAATTTCTGGGATGATATATCGCCCACCAGAAGTCGTCATTGTGACAGTTGTACTCATAAGCATTGATCAGTGCTATAATTCTGCATTGAATCAACATTTATTTAAACATTTTAAGTGGTTGGAAATCTTACACACTCACAGATTTACCTAAACAGATGGATTTTATAACCAAGTTTGACTTAATTAAAAATAAAACATTCAGATCATTATTTTTTTGGAAATGCTTTGAAATAATGTACAGTTAGATAAAGACTTTAAGGTTTACACCAACTGGTCTGACAATACTTTACTGTTTTTTATGGCAGATCCAACCAAGATGTTCCACTAGTCGTGTTTCAGGTTATCACTAGGGCTACAACGATTGCAGTGACAATTATAAAAATGTATCAGCTCCTAATTTCAATCGTTCAGTCGACTAATTTGTAACTACAGTGAATTAACCAAAGTACTGTGGAGAGAAACACAATAGAAGAGGGTTAGGGCTGCTAACTCAAGGACTGTTTACACTAAAATTCACTTTCACGATCACTCAAATTCGCTTTCACATTCACTCACCCACTTTCACATTCAAATACCTTCTAGGAAATGAAAAAGTATTTAAAAAAACACCTTCAGCTGTTTCTAGAGAAAGCTAGGAAAATGAGCCACACCCACAGGATTTTCATGTTTAACTGTTCTAGTAGGATAGAGTTCAGTTTGTTAAGGCTCTAAATGTTCTATTATTTTGTACATGACTGTTCCTGTATTTTTTTTTATTATTATTTATTTTGTTATGTTGCACATTGCTGTTTTAATAGTGCACAATGCTGCTACCAAAAAAGCCACTAGATGGCATTACATATATATCTTATTTAAATCAATTAAATTTGACCATTAGTGCCTAATGTGGTCTATTACAGATCACTTGTATCACTTTGCATCACTTATATCAAGCCCACCTTTTGAAATAAGATATTGTTAATTTGATGATTGATGAATCAAACCAATGACTGACCATAGACTAATCTAAAACTGGCATAGACCTCTCTGCTGTAAAAAAAAAAGAAAAAAGAAAATCGAAAATCAAATCAAATCGTGACCCTAAAATCGGAAATAAAATCGAATCGAGGATTTAGAGAATTGTGACGCCCCTAACAAATACATATGGATGAGTGCAAAATCTTCATTTAAAACTATGTGAGAAAAGTGTGCAGTGATTGTGTGAGATTCATTGTAATTGTGTAAAGGTTACAGTAATTGTTTGAATGCTGTCATCCCTGCGTTCAGTGTTTCCACACGCGCACAGCTGCTGTAAGTCCTCTGCCTCTCAGGCTGAGTGAAGTGAGATGTATTGCGACTGTGTGAAAGTGCAGCTGTGACCTGTGCTCTAGACGTGAAGTGGAAAGGGAAAAAAATGCTAGTTTACAATATAGCAGAGGGACTAATGTGGAAAGAATTCACAGGGTCGTCCATTTCCCTCTCTGTTTCTGTTCCTCTTTCACTCACTTACTTTTTCCTTCTTTTCTTCCCCCTCTTCTCTCCAGCACTTTCTTTACTGGTCAGTCCGTATCATACCTCCCTCCCCCACTTCCTCAGCGCTGCCTGACAGATTTAGCCTGGTTGCTGTGCCAACATTAAAGCAGCTATAAAAATCTGCTGTCCTCTAAGCCAGAGCTGATGTGAAGGCCCAGTGCAGATCTAGCATGCTCAGCACTCCATGGCTGGAGCCATGTGAAAAAATGTCATTTTTAACATGCAGTACTAGTCAAAAGTTTGGACACACATACTCATTATAATTATAATTCTTTATTTGCATTGTTTACTACATTGTGGACTAATATCAAAGACTCAAAAACTATGAAGGAACACATATGCAGTAAGGGTTTAACCTTCACAAACCCCTTTATATTTAAAATCCCAACCCAGGTGGTTTGGGACGAGTTTAAGATCGCTGGTTTCGAATCCCGTTCACGTAGCTTGCCATCAGCTGCCGGAGCCTTGAGAGAGCACAATTGGCCTTTCTCTCTCTGGGTGGGTAGATGGCACTCTCTTTACTCTTATCACTACAAAGGGTGATGTCGATCAGCACAAGGCATCTGTGAGCTGATGTATCAGAACCGAGTCGCTGCGTTTTCCTCCGAGCGCCAGCACTGTGATGCTACTTAGCAATGCTGCATCGGCAGCAGTTGGAAAAAAGTGGAGGTGTCTGACTTTACATGTATCGGAGGAGGCATGTGCTAACCTTCACTCTATATCACTCTCTATATATATTAATCTATATTGTAGAGCCTCAACTGGCCATTATTCTTGGTTTGTTAAGTGTGACACCTCACAGAATTTATTTTGCATTTTTAGTATCAGTGAACAAAATTGCACAAAGCCAAAAAGGTTATAGATTTTTGCTTTGTTAATGTCATGAACTCTCTTTTTTAAACAATATTAAATGTCCCTGTTTATATCTCATCAATGCATGAGCATTAGGATTACTGGTTAAGGCCAAACCACAAATCAATGCATGTGTAAACTTCTCCCAGTACAACTAATACACCAGTAATAACTGGTGCACAACAAGGGAATTGTTCAGATTGCATATGCACATTCCATCCCACACAGTATTCGGATTTCAGTCTGACTAACCGGAGATGCATTTGACTGCCAGGAGTAAACGCATGTGGCTAATATCGTATTTGGATACATATGGATACATGGTCCCCACCAAAGGACCAGAGTTTGGTTTGACCAAAGGAGATGGTCTCGGTTTGGATCTACTGAACCATGGTCTGGTTTATGTACAGTGTAAAACACTTTTCTAAGTGGTTCAGTCTTTATTCAGACCGATTACAGGATGTTGAGTCAGTCTTTAAACAAAGCAGAGGGAAAAAGAACAGGTGTTGTGCCAAATTCGACTCCCCTTGGCGTGCAGGGGCGTCACGCTGAAGTATAAACACAAGCGCTTAGACTGGAAATTAATTTATTCACTATATCAGTAGATTAACCCTTATTTATAAACAGAAATAAAAAGAATCTGAGGATAATCTTTTACACTGAATCTGCTGTGGGGTAAAAGAGTGTTTGCAAAGGGGAGTCAGATTCTGACAGAGAGCTAGAATTCAGCACAACACCTGACAAAGCAACTCAAAGCCAAACTCATGACACACATTGTACAAACCAATTAATATGAAGTATTGAGACTCCGCCCACATAGCTAATTGTGCCAACAGGATGTAGTCAAGTTATTTAGTCCACTCCATAAATTGTAGTGTGAAACTAGAGCTGGGCGATAATCTGATTTTCAAAATCGATTAAAAATCGATTTTTCCGCTAGAGGTCGCTAAATGACGTCATCACCTAATTTGCAGAATAAGGCGATGAGGGAGGGAGGGAGAGAGAGGTGGGGCTGCGTACAGGAGAGAGGGGCGGGGCTTAGCTCAGGGGAGCATTGGTGGTGAAAATTAAAACTCAGAGAAAATCGATTTTCATAAAAACACATCGTCCTTAACTGTACATTTGAATGAATCGATAAAATCAATTAATGGCCCAGCTCTGTGAAACCAAAACTAACTGAACCAAATACTACATACAATAAAACAAAGACACAAACCTTAGTCCGGACTTTCAGGTGCAAGCCACAAACCTAACTTTTACTTTAACAATAACCAAAACACCAAATAAAAAAAAGCATTGCTTTTCATTTAAATGAGCTGCTCACACACCTTCACAATGAGAACAAGCAAGTCGGTTTGCTTTGCTGTGAAACCAAGAAGCGCTGCGCCCTTAAAATAGCAAACCACCAGAGCGCGAGTGATTGGTTTATTTCATGTTATGCCCAAAACACACCCATGATTAATTAGTAAAGATAACTAGTACATGCCTTTTTTTGTGTTTTTGTTACTTTTCCCGTCGTTATGATAGCAAAGACACATTGACACATCCTAAATCAAGCTGCTTGATTGCACGTTGACTACAGACCTATAGATCACTAAAACAGGGCCCTGAGAGTGAGTGTGCAGCACGGGCATTATACAAAACTTCTCAATCTGCCAATAAAAACAATAATCTTGAACAATAAATCTATTGTTCAGCCTGTGGAATGGTGAGTAGGAGACTTTTGGAAATGGGGAGAACATTCTTGCTTTTTATTGGTCACGTGTCGACTGAGTAAAAGTCCAGTAAAGCCTTGGTTTCAGTGTGTATCAGTTATTCTTACAAAAATGTTCATACACCAGGCTTACTGTATCACCAATAATTTAGACAGTATTTCAGATTGTTTTACAGAGTAACTTGTATTTTTTTGGGCTTGCTGCTCCTCTGACATCATCGTTTGTCTGAGAAACAGATCGTGAAGGTATTTCTGCTAGAGAGTCTAGTGCACAGCTGCTCCTGATCCACACTGTATAGGTTTTCCAGCAGATGGATGGTGCCACATGTACAGAGTGGAGGCCCAGGCCTGGCTCTGTGCCTGCCGATGCACTCAGTTCTGCAGCCATGAGGAAAATCTGACTTAATTTCACTCATATATATATTTCTTATAAAGCTACTTTTACTACTCCCCTATCATTCATCACTACATTTACTGTTTTAAACCCCATTTCAGAACCACTGCAGGAAAATTATACACACCATCCCCTTCATGTTTGACTGTACGATTCCATGCTGCCCACGCTGATCTGATGCCCATTTCATCAGTAAAAAGGGGGAAAATAAAAAAAACGGAGTGGAAACAGATGTTCCAACGTTTACATTTGGCTGGTTTGGTGTAATCAGAGGAAGCCACTTTAAGGAACCTGTGTATAAATGACTCGATGACTCAGTGAACCATGTGAAACTGTATCATGTTCCAGATTCTGTAAACTAAAAGCCAATCAACAAGTCATGTGTGGGGTTCATATTTTTGTTACTCGTTTACTTTGTTACTTCTATTTAATTCAGCAAAACTAAGCAATTTTACATTAAAATGCTTTACACATGCTCGCTTTACCTAAATTGCAAGCAATATAAACAGCTTACATGGTTAATATTTGCCCTTTACCTTTCTTATGTTACATTTCTTTCAAAAAGAGCTACTCTTTTTTTTATTAGTTTTTTAATAAAATGTAAAAGAAAATGAATTAAACTCAAGATATGAGTAGAAAATTTGTTTAGTTTCAAATTTACAAATGAAGCAATGTTTATTAGCCCTTGGCCAAACATACTGTATGTAATATAAATGGTTGGTGGGGGGGTGTACAGTGTGTGTTTCTTGAAAATGTGTTTTGATATATGTTTTTCACAAAAAATGAGCCAATGCCAATGAGTTTGAGTTAGAAAAAATATTTTTTTAGTATCATTTTATGAAAATCGAAAACGGGTCCCACAGACCCGAACACCACACAAGGGTTAAAGTCTGAAGTTGGCTTTTTAGTTTTACACTGGAGCTACGAAGCTAACAAACATTACTACGCACAAACTTATTACGCACTTCTTAGGTTAAATCATCTAAAATGTATTTATTTATTTTCTATTTTTTCCCATTTTCTCCCCAATTTACACAGCCAATTACCTAACCCACTCATTAGGACTCCTCCTATCACTAGTAAAGCCCCAACACACCAGGAGCTTCCTCCGATACATGTGAAGTCAGCCACCGCTTCTTTTTGAGCTGCTGCTGATGCAGCATTGCCGAGCAGCATCACAGCGCGCTTGGAGGAAAGCGCAACGACTCGGTTCTGATACATCAGCTCACAGACGCCCTGTGCTGCAGACATCACTCTAGGAGTGATGTGGGGAGAGAGAGAGCGCCATCTACCCACCCGGAGGGAGCAGGACCAATTGTGCTCCCTCTGAGCGCCGGCAGCTTGATGGCAAAGCCTTTCCTCCCATCCGTTTTCAGAGAGTAACTCAAATTCAGTGAGTGCCCCACTCCTGTAGCCATCTTAAATGCACGTAAATGAATAAGCTATTATGGCCTGTATTAGCCACAGAGCAGAAATTTGGCACGTCATGTTCATGCAATACCGTCGTTGTTTGAAGATGCTGCTGTATATGGTATTACCGTCATACCTCCAAACCCTAGTTATGATTGTGAGTTTTGCATGGGAGCTACTAAACTAATGAACCTAACCAGTCACAGCTTCTCCAGAGTCAGCTGATTCTCAATCAGTTAATATTGTGCAAGCTTAGTTTCTGCTTATCACACTTGTCAGGCTAAATCATCTTAAATAGAAAAATAGGCTTTAAAAAAAAAGTGTTTTAAATGGATGCACAGAGAGAATCTCAGAATTACCTGCTAGTGACTACTGTAGATCATTTATATTGATTTAATTTTAGTATTTAAAATAGTCTCAGAAATGTACGTTTTCAATGATACCTTGAAACCCAAATTTGAGTAATGGTCATGGTATTTAATAATCAAAATTCACTATCTACAAGTTCAGTATATATGGTAGTATCTCATAATCAATGATTTTGTGGTTATTTACTTACTATCTCTCAGAATTATGAGATACTACTAAAACAAATGGCAAACAACTACACAATGGCATTCAGTGTCAGAAGCCACATTATTTTGCAGAGCATTTCCTTAAATACACTATTGATGATGGTGTAGAATGTTTTTATTTATTTTTTATTTTTATAGATAAAGTCTTACTGTGTTTCTGTTTGATTTTTACAGGGCGTGGTCGTGCAGAACATGTCCTTCAAGGCGGGGCAGACCCTGACCCTTACTGGAGTCCCCACTGCTGATTCAACCAAGTAAGTGTTTCTGTAAATGTGTGAATGTAAACATGTATAGGGGTCCTGAGAGGTGCAGCTGTCTAAGCACTGACCAGAATTTGTTTAGAAACAGATCGAGACCCGCCTGTTCAGATTTGGCATGTGTGCCAACCAAAGCTGACATGTATAAACATATGATGTCCTGGACCTGCAAATGTCTTAACCTATTTTTGGTTAGGACTGTCACGATATTAAATTTTTTGCGAACGATATTATTGCGATAAACAATATTGTTGGCATTTTAGAACAAATATATGGTACTTATATAATGATAACATAGGAATTATACCCTTTTAAAAACTATACACATTGCGAAGTGCAGAGGCAGGGGAAGCGTGAGTCTGCTCCACACCTTGACATGCAGCACTGGTTTGTCCCAGCTGGATTGCATTGGACCGGCATAAGTTAGCCTTAACTCGACAGATACGTTGATGGTGAGAGGGGAAGGTTGAGGCAACATGTACCTAAGAAACACTAAAGTTAATTGACTAACACCACACTGGGCCGTTACTATGTTTCTTTAAGTGAATTTTGGGTGTTGATAGAGGGCATTTTTCTTAAAAAAAGGTATGGGTTTTGAGGTTATTAACTCCCTGTGTCTGTGTCGCACAATGGACGATGTCACGATTATTAAAATAATTGAGGTCCTGTCCATTTATTGAACGATAAGTCGACAATGTAATTATTGTGACAGGCCTATTTTTGGTGTTTTTCAGTTTTGCGATTAACATTGGAAACAGCGCAGATGATCTGGCACTGCACATGAACGCTCGCTTCGATGCCCACGGTGACCAGCGCACGGTGGTCTGCAACTCCTACCAGGGGGGGAACTGGTGTGAGGAGCACAGAGAGGGAACCTTTCCCTTTAACCAAGGCGAGGAGTTTCAGGTAGGACCACTTTCTGAAAAGAGCCTTTTAGAAAAGTGAATTTAGACTATTATTTTTACAGTATATTGGCTATTTTTTCCAGTATCGCCCAACCCTATTAAGAAGTTACTTTATCATCCTATTTTTTTTTTTAGACTTACAGTGTTCTAAAAGTGTTGCCCCTTTAAGATTTCTTCATTTTTATTATTAATGGAGAAAAAAAAATCAAAACCTACATGATCCTGTGTGAAAAAATGTAACATAATTTAACTGTGGTTTATCACACCTGAGTTCAGTTTTTCTAGCCACACCCAGATCTGATACCTGCTACACCTGATCTCAATTAAGAAATCACTTACAGTGAATAGGACCTGTCTGACAAAGTGAAGTAGAACCAAAAGATCCTCAAAAGCTAGACATCAAACCATAATCCAAATAAATTCAAAAACAAATGAGAAAGAAGGTAACTGAGATCTATCTGTCTGGAAAAGGTTATAAAGTTTTGGGACTTCATCAAAACCACAGTGAGAGCCATTATCAACAAACGGTGAGGTACCACTTTAAAATAAGACTACCCTTATAAATGGTTTATAAATGGTTTATAAACTAGATTATTAAGTATTATTGATTAGGTTGACGTAATGACGTAAAACCATTGATAAGCAGTTACAGCACATCAATTGAAAAGGCAACAGTGATCCGTTGTTTGCTTAGTCATGCAATTCAACTCAAGTCATTTCATGTATAGTAAAGAGTTAAACATACTTACAAATATATTAATATGACAACTTTAATGCTGATTGATGGAAAACACAAAGTTTCAAAGATCTGAGGTTGGACAGTAGAAATGAGTATGGAATCACTACTTTGCCACTACTTTTTTTTTTCAAACTCACTGTTGTCATTTCTATCCATGTTGTTATTTATTTATTAACTGGTTATTAATTATTAATAAGTATTTGCAGCCTAATTGAAAACCATTCAATAATCTCCTTTTATAAACCATTCATAAACCCTTTATAAAGGTAGTCTTATTTTAAAGTGGTACCAATGGTGCAAGGGGTAGCCGCCGACCAAAGTTACCCGAAAAGCGCTGAGACGACTCATCCAAGAGGTCACAAAAGACCCCACAACAACATCCAAAGAACTGCAGGCCTCACTAGCCTCAGTTAAGGTCAGCATTCATGGCAAAAAACACTGCAGAACAAAAAGAACATTTAAGGCTTGTCTCAATTTTGCCATAAAACATCTTGATGATCCCCCAGACTTTTGAGAAAATACTCTGTAGACTGATTAAAAACATCAATGAACATTTTTGGAAGGTGTGTGTCCCATTACATCTGGCGTAAAGGTAACACCGCACTTCAGAAAAAAAAGAACATCATATCTAAAAAGTAAAACATGGTGGTGGTAGCATGATGGTCTGGGGCTGTTTTGCTGCTTTAGGACCTGGAATACTTGCTGTGATGAATGGAACCATGAACTCCGCTGTCTACCAAAAAAAAAAACCTGAAGGTGACTGTCCGGCCAACAGTTCGTGACCTCAAGCTAAAACAAACTTGGGTTCTGCAGCAGGACAATGATCCAAAACACACCAACAAGTCCACCTCTGAAAGGGCTGAAGAAAATTAAAGTAAAAACTTTGGAGTGGCCTAGTCGAATCTGATTGAGATGCTGTGGCATCACCTTAAAAAGGTGGTTCGTGCTTGAAAACCCTCCAAAGTGTTGAAAATTTCTACACAGCACTGTGAAAAACTCATTGTTTGGCCCAGCCAGTTATGTTCAGGTTTAGGGGGCAAATACTTTTTCACACAGAGCCATGTAGGTGGATTTTTATTCCTGTATCATAGACTGTGTATAGCTGGACAGAGCATCGTCTCTCAAAAGTGAAGCCACCACAGGTCGGGCGCCCCCTGCTGTTCGGTTGCAGAAAGCTGTGTAACCCCACCCATCCCCATAGGTTTCAATGGCAAATCAGACAACTTTTAATCACATTTTTTTTTATTTAAATGCAGCAGCTAGTGTAACTTCTGCTTATATTGTTACATTGTTATACCCCCACAGAACTCATATTTTAAAACGCTATTCAGCTCTATATTCAAAAAGGTGTGGTTATTGGTGTGTAAAAGGGCTGGGTTACACCTAGCCGGGGCAGGACCAATGACTGTATGGGCAGGACCATAGACTGTGTGTATAGCTCTGTGGAGGCAGCACTCAGGGGCGGGGTTATTTAAATGAGTAGGCTGTCTCTCCACAGTCTTTCTTCCTCCTCTGGTCTCTACTGCGCTCTACAGACTCGAGTTTCAGGATCGCCAACATGGAGGAAGATTTTGGCTTCAATTTCATTGAATAAATTGGAACGGCGACACAATGTCCATCTTCTTTTTTTACAGTCTCTGTCCTGTATTCATTTAAAAACTGCATTTTGTGTTTATTTATTTTAATGTTAAATATACTTCAAATAAAATACTTCATACATGACAGCTCAAGCTAGTTTATATACATTTAACTACATGACTCTTCCTCTTCTCCCTCAGATAAAGGTCACTTTCAACAATGAGGAGTTCACCATCTCCCTGCCAGATGGATGCAAGATTCATTTCCCCAACCGCCAGGCTGCTGAGAAGTATAAATTCCTGAATTTCGATGGCGAGGTCAGAATCAGTGGCATCAATATCCAGTAGATCCGTCATTTCTGGTTCTGCATCATCCTGCACTCCTGTCAACGCATCTGCTGCCTTATCTGTCTGAACCTGTCCTACGCAATTATCTTATTAGGCTCATTTTTAACATCTTACCTCTCTGCATGTGATTTACTCAGCCTAAGCAAGCCTGTCGCTTGTTGTGGCACTAACCCATCTGAACCGCCAGAGGGAACACGACTGCAGTAAAATGTTGTTATCTGATGCTGCTGGTACAAGAATGAGAAGAAAAGTTGGTATTCGTTTCCAGTTATAGCTTTACAGCAGAGCTTTTCTTTGAACTCGTTTAAATCGTGTGCTAAAACCATTCCAGGTTTGTTACAAAGCAGTGTCATTCAAACTCTAAACACATTTCTAAACACAGCTGAATAATAATAAAAAATCTATCGCAACCTTGTCATTGTTTCTTTGTTCTTTGTGCAAGGGAGGGGAGGGGATTCGTTTCTCAGGGGGGAGTCTGTGAAAAAATATATTTTACACTTCTACTCCGTGATAAAACTCATTCATCCGGACTGCAATTGAAAAAAAAAAAAAACAGGAGAACCAGTGAGTTTTTAGGCTTTCTTGGTCACATGACATAACGTTCAGTAGCTCCTCCATTTCCATTTTTTTTCTAAACACAGCTTAATTTAAAAAATCTACCGCAACCTTGTCATTGTTTCTTTGTTCTTTGTGCAAGAAATGGAACAGTACGTCAAAAGCCCAATCCGGACGGTATTAGTTTCTCAGGGGTACGTCTGTGAAAAATATATTTTACACTTTTACTCAGTGATAAAACTCTTGCATCCGGACTGCAATTGAAAAAAGAAACAGGAGAACCAGTGAGTTTTTAGGCTTTCTTGGTCCACCATTTCCATTTTCTTCTAAACACAGCTGAATAGGGGTGGGCAATATTATATCGTATACAATATATAGTGACACAGAAATATCGTGATATTAAAAATCCATATCGTGATAATAGAGATGTTCTGTCTTAAAAGTAGTCTATTATTAACTGTGAAGCTTTAAGTGTATTTATTGTATAATTGTTTTAGTTTGCAGTTTATACGCATGCACTAAATATTCTGCAATATTTTTTTTCTGCATTATATTATTTTATGCTATATTATTTATTTTGCCACATTATGATTATGCTGTTATCTTATATGGTATTCCTGAAATTAACTAATTATTTTTCTGTTTTCCTATATCGCCAAGTATACCATTATATTATTTTAAAGCCATTTCGCCCACCCCTACAGCTGAATGTTAAAAAATCTACCGCAACCTTGTCATTTTTTCTTTGTTCTTTGTTGAAGAAATGGAACAGTACGTCAAAAGAACTATCCGGATGTTATTAGTTTCTCAGGGGGACATCTGTGAAAACTATTTCACACTTCTACTCAGTGAAAACACTCTTGCATCCGGATTGCAATTGAAAAAAACAGGAGGACCGGCGAGTTTTTTTTTTTAGGCTTTCTTGGTCACATGACCAAGCTCAGTAGTTCAGTAGCTCCTCCATTTCCACTCGGTGTTGTGTTTTACATGGATCTCAGGGGGAACGCACACCCGAAGTGTAATTATGGTGCGTGGCAGTGGACAAATAACTATTTTATTAAATATGAGGTGACAAAACTCAGAGATGTGGATCCGTACAAAAATAAAATTACCAGAGGACCACAGAGTTCAGCAAAAAACAGAAGATAATTTAGCCTGTAAAAAATGTACATGGTGGTTCCGGATGGGAATAAAATCACAAAGGATCCCCAATAAAAGAGAAAATGACCCCATAACCCCCTGAGAAACTAATCCCGCCCAGATAGGGCTAAAGAAAAAATGTTTTGACAGAGTTTGGCAAATATAAAAACTTTGGGGATTATTTAATAGTGATGCAAAAAATATATATTTTTTGATCTGAAGCCTAAACCAAACAAAACAAACTTTTTTTTTCAACACCTAAAAAAAAAACTGTGAGTCTGTGATACTCAATATATAACAAGACAATTCTCTACGATGCTTCACATCCTCTGAGGATAAAATACTCCTAAATAAGTAAATAGCAGGAATTATGGATTTATTATTCTGTTTAACTATAATCAATGTTATTCACTGCAAGTTTACCCTATTCTTTTGATTATAGTGCCACCATGTGGAGTAATGAAGCAGTAACTTTAGTCTTAGGAGTGAGAAACAGTCTGTTTTAACAAACACTTATGATATTTGTTGCCATGTAACAATAAAGTATCACAAATGTATCGTATAACAATACTATATTTATATTACAGTATACATATATATTGTCCATATTGTCTATGCCTATTAATGGCATAAGCCTGCAGCCTAATAGTAAAATATGATGGACAGGACCTGGGATTTCCATGATTAGGAAGCTTTATTTTACATTTTCAGATTAACAAACACATTTTAATATCAGACAAAGATAGAATAAATATAGAAGTAAATATAAAAAGCTTTTTTTTTTTTATTAAGATTTCATTTATTAATGGTAAAAATCTATCCAAACCAACATGGAAAACTAAACAAAATGGCCCCCTAAACTTATTTACTTGGTTAACATTTTTTTTCTCTCAATAAATTAAATCATAATAAAAAAAAAACTGCTTTGTATTTTTACTCAGGTTATCCCTAACCTTTTGTCCTGGTATGAAAATGTTTTTGATAATCTGAAAAATGTAAGTATGAAAAAAGCTAAAACAAAAGAAATATATAGCGGGCAAATACTTTTTTCATGGCAGTGTAAATAAATATGTGAATTACATGTGCAGTATGTGGCTCTTATAAAGTTAAGAAATTGTTTAACTTATTTTTAAGAATATTATAGTTTTTAAAATTTATGTTAGAAAAGATTAGATGACAAAATATGATAATTTCTTTTTCTTTTTTAAGAATAATTTATTTTTTATAATATAATATAATATAATATAATATAATATAATATAATAATCTCTCCAGGTCACTTTAACCACTAGGTGTCACCAAACAACCAAGAACAAACAGATACAACTTTGTAGATTAAATCATTTAATTCCATTAGCAAATTATAAATTATGATTGTATAAAGGAGTTTTTTTTATATATATATAAAACCTGACTCTTTCCAATTCTCTGATTTCATCTGATAAATATTCTCCACAAGTTTTTTTTTTTTCGTTTTTTTTTTTTTTTTTAAGATGAGCAGAATAATTCAGATCAACAGTCTTGTGAGCTCCTGGTGTTCCTGGTTCCTGCATGCTGAAACTGCAGAGTCCTGTCAGTGCAACACATGTATAAAGTGATGTAATCTGATGTAGAGCCACAGCTCAGCATCCCCCACAGCACAGCAGCAGCAGCAGCAGCAGCAGCAGCAGCCGTGGGTTATAAACACTGTATAATACATACATGGTTATATAGTTCTGTGTGTGTTGTACTGTGTTTTGCATCTACTGTTATGTATCTGTTTCACCATGTTCCATATATGTTATCATGTATGTATGTATGTATGGAAGCCCTGAAGGGTAAAAGTGCATTCTTGATTCCACTATTTATAAAAAAAATGTAAAAAATAAATAAATAGGTATATATATATATATATATATATATATATATATATATATATATATATATATATATATATATATATATATATATATATATATTTTTTTTTTTAAATAAAAAATAATTAGTGGAATCAATAATGCACTTTTGCCACGTATATATACACGTATATATATATATATATATATATATATATATATATATATATATATATATATATATGATAATGATATTTTTTTTTTTTACAGTTGATTATTTTTCTTAATCAGCATTTGTTTTTGATTAATCGATTATTAATAGGATAAATGGACAAAAATCTAAATTTTATTTCCAGCATTTTATTCAAATATTTCCTATTTTTCATATTTTCATGAAAAATTAACTCAACAGTTGCATTGATTTTATAATGATCATTATTTAATTATTTAACACAACAATGTAACAATGTTATGTAAATCTACATGTAGCTGTGATTCCCAAACACTTCCACACATCAACAGTCAGATACCTTAAAAAAAGCTGTAGCTGCCGCCACATTTAAGGTGGAATGGAAAATGCTAAACGTGAGTAAGATATAAATTTAATTCACCAAAACTTAGACACATGTTGTTTAACTACTCCAGCAGGCTTGCCAACTGTTTTAATAACCAATTTTAATCAATTCAATTGATTAGTTGTAGCAGGGCTAGTGTTTCTACTTGGAGGTGCACTAGAAAGATAACATATAATAGCGCATCTCAAAAAAATAGAATATCATTAAAACGTTACATTTTTATTTCAGTAATAAAGTTCAAAATGTGAAACTCATATATTATATAGATGTATTACACACAGAGTGATCTATTTTAAGTGTTTTTTTTTTATTTTATTGTTGATGATTATGGCTTACAGCCAATGAAAACCCAAAAATCAGTGTCTCAGAAAATTAGAATATTATATAAGTCCAATTGGTACCAATTTTGGCAGGGTGGGCAGTGTGCCAAGTCCTGCTGGAAAATGAAATCCACATCTCTATAAAAGTTGTCAGTAGCAGAGGGAAGCATGAAGTGCTGTAAGATTTTGAAGGAAAACAAAACTGCACTGACTTTAGCCTTGATAATAAAACACAGTGGATCAACAGCAGCAGATGACAGACATGTCTCTCCAAACCATCATTGATTGGTGGAAACTTCACACTAGACCTCGAGCAGCTTGGACTGTGTGTGTCTCCACTCTTCCTCCAGACTCTGCTCCCTTAATTTACAAATAAATTGCAAAATTTACTGATGGTCAGTGATGGTTTAGAGGAGAGACATGTCATCTGCTGGTGTTGATCCGCTGTGTTTTATTATCAAGTCTAAAGTCAGTGCAGTTTTTTTTGTTTTCCCACAAAATCTTACAGCACTTCATGCTTCCCTCTGCTACTGACAACTTTCACGGAGATGTATGTGCTGTACAGTTGGACATCATTATCTGCTAATAGTCAAGTGGTAAATATCAGTGTGTTGGATTGAAATTAGGATTAGAATCAGGTTCTGGGTTGAGGTTAAATTCAGTGATGGAATAAATGTAAGATTCAGATTTAAGCATTTACGAAGGATCTTCATGAAGAAAGTGTTATCTGTGGTTTCAGACTGTTGATGTGTATGTCGGGGGGGAAGAAATGGCTTTAACGTGTTTCTATGTGTGTGTGTGTGTGTGTCGGGCAGTAATGGGCTGATGTGCTGGAGCTGGAGGAGGTGCAGGGTTCATGATAAGTGAGATGGATGGCTGTGTGCTGAAACTCCAGCGGAGCTATGAAGGCTGATTCTTGCTGTGGAGAACACAGACTCTCTCACACATCCCACTGATCTCTCCGGCACCAGGGCTCTCATTTATCAAAGGGGAGTGTGCGACTGTGTGTGTGTGTGTGTGTGTGTATATGTGCACACGTGTGTGTGTGTGTGTGTAGCAGTGATGATTACCGCTGAACAACTCATCCGAGGAATCCATTGTCCCTTCTAGTATGAAACATTTAAAGGTGCCCTAGAAGGGAAACTGTATTTTCCGTGGCGTAACTGAAAAATGAGAGAGCAGTACAGGGAAGCGATGATCTGTGAACCTCAAACAGTGAGTGAGTGAGTTTACATGCTTATTATGATCTGTTATGTTTCTACACAATGTGGGTTTTATACAATCTTTACTTCACATGTTATTCTGCATTTATTGGCTGTTAGCAAAGCAAAAATCGTGACTGACAAATTCCAATGTTCTGCATTAATCAGATCAGAAGGTGTGTTTTTTTTTTTATTTAGTGATCATGTATACAGCGGTTTCTTTGAAGCCTTAAATTAAAGCCTAGTATCTTATAAATCTTATAAAGAAATCCTATAAAGAGAGATGTTTTTTTTAAATCTCAGTAATGATCTGCACATGCACAAAAAATACTGTGGTAGTGGAAAATAATTAAACAGTGTTTAATGCAGGTAATATTTAATTAAATGAAACAAGATAACTTAAAGCATGAACAGAAAAGAAATATAGGTAAGAATAATGCAACACAAGAATAAACAGTCTAAGAAAACACAATAGTAAAAACTGGACAAGGAAAATCTAACTAGACTAAACAGATTAAACATTTCTTAGAAAACAAAAAACACAGAACAACCAGCACAAACAAAAAAAAAAACAAAAGACCTGACGAAATGAAGAGCGCCAAGCATACAAAAATACAAAAGACTCAACAAGAAACACTGAAACAAGGGGCTTATATACACACAAAGTGGGTGAGGAACACCTGGTGAAGTAACTAGGGGGTGGGGTTAAAAATAAGACAGGCAGAGCTAGGGCAAAGACATGACAATAACGAAATAAGGCCATGTGCTTAAAGAGCACATGCGGGAAATTGACATTCCTCGACCCACAGTCTCACAAGTGTACCAGAAATATTTCATAGAAGGCATTATCACCCACAGTGGACAGTGCAGTGGGTGTTTTGCAGTGGGTGATCTGGCCGGAACAGTATATACTACACTTACAGTGCTATGAAAAAGATTAGGCACCCCTGATAATTTTATGATTTTTCCCTATAAATCATTGGTTGTTCAGATCAGCAATTTTAGTTAAATATATATCATATAGCAAATGAACACAGTGATATTTGAGAAGGTAAATGAAGTTTATAGAATTTACAGAAAGCTTGCAATAATTCTTTAAACTTTAAATTAGGCAGGTGCATAAATGTGGGCACCCTTGTCGCTTTATATATTTGAATACCTACAGCACCAAGTATTGGAACATGAAATTTATTTGATAAGCTCATTGACCCTTTGACCTTTGAAATCTAAGATATCTGACTGAACTGGAAATGTTTAGTAAAGAAGAATGGTCCAAAACACCTTCAGCCAGAAGCCTGACTCTCATTGGAAGCCATAGGAAGCATTTAGAGGCTGCTATTTCTGCAAAAGGAGGATCTACTAAAAATATTGATGGAATTTTTCTGTTGGGGTGCCTAATTTAGTTTCAATCATTATTGCACACTTTCTGTAAATCCTATAAACGTAATTTCACTTCTAAAATATCACTGTTGTCACGTCTTCGCCCTGTTCCTGTCTGTCCTCGTGCCTGTGTGTTATTCCCACGTGACCCCTGCTCCTCTGTGTCTCCTGTCTCAGTAGTTTTCCACCACGTGTCTCATTTGTAGCTCCGCCCTTCCCCAGGTGTTCATTGTTTCCTGTTCCAATTTATAGATCTCCTGTGGCACTTTGTCTTCCTCGGTCTTTGCACCTTCACCTGTCGTTCGTCTCTCTTTCTGTGTTTCTAAGCTTATCCCAATGTTTTCTTGTCTCTCATAGCCTTAGTCCCTTGTTTCTCGTTTTTAGCTTGTTCTCTCGTTTAATAGTCTATTTCCTTGTTTATTTATTAGTTTGTTCCCTAGCCCTGTTAGTTTATTTCTAGTATCTCTTGTTTGTTTAGGTTTATGTTATTTTGGTTCACTGTTTATTTTGGTTATTGGTTTTTGGTTTATCTTTGTTACGTGTTTACTTGTTCCTTGTTTCTTTGTTTATTTGTCATTTATTTATTAAATATTTATTTCTTACCTGCGTTTACGTCCACCTCCACGTCTTCCCTGCACCTCACCCTGACAACTGTGTTCATCTGCTTTATGAAATATATGAATTTAACTGAAATTGCTGATCCAAACAACCAATGATTAATAAAGGAAAATCAGTAAAAAAATTATACGGGGTGCCCAAACTTTTTCATACCACTGTATTTAAATTCCTCAGATCAGTGTAGCATTCTGTGGCTACGCTATCAGTGCTTATTATAATGCAGTAGTTCTTCTATGAAGCTTCATTTCCAGACAGTCGTTTGTTAGAGCGTTGATGATGTGCTGTTGTAAAGGTCAGGATGATGGAGCGAGAGACTAATTCTGAGTTTAGGATCTAAGCCCAGGCTCAGAGGACCTCTTCGTCGCCGTGTCGTGTATTACAGGACTCGGACTGCGGGAGGGCCGTGTTGCCCTTGGCTGTGATCAAACGCTTGTAATTGGTTCATTTGGGCAGCTGTAGCACTGGGAGGCTAAGCTTCACAGCCTTTACGCAGAGAGGCAGCTCAGCTGGACGTTATGGACAGAGCGAGAGTGAGCGATACTGCCTGAAGGAGCGTGGAGGTGGGGGTCTGGTGCTGGTGCTGTTGCTAAGTTGCCGTATTTTGCTGGGCACGCTGTGTGTGGATGCCACAGCGCCATTGTGAGGCTGTCTGGACTCATGCGAGGGTACTGGCCACTCTGTCCTTTCTCCATTTGTATTCTCTTTCACTGCTTTTTGACCTTTAGTTTGGGAACTCGTTCCATTCGCCATTTTATTTGGCCAATTGTGCTCCACCCCCCCTACCCCCCACCTCCTACCGAGATACTGTTCAGCTCTCTCTCTCTCTCTCTCTTGCTCTCTCTCTCGCTCTCTCTTTTTCTTTTCTCTTTCTGCTCTATCTCATTTTGTCTCCCTATTCTGCACTTTTTCTCCTTTGCCTTTTTCTTGCCCTTTTCTCCCTCTCTTTTCTCTTATTCCTCTTCTCTTTCTCTTTGTATCTCTCCTTTGCTATCCTTTGTTTGTTTCACTGACTTTTTTCCATTTCTTCTGCTGTTGTGTTGCCTTTTTATATTTTTAGCATTCCATTATCATAACATTAACCAACTGTCAAACATGGTGGTGGTAGTGTGATGGTCTTGCTTTAGGACCGGGGCAATCTCTCCTAGCTTTGAATCTCATCTTGTCTCTCTATTCTGCACTTTCTTCTTTTGTCTTTCTGTCTTTTTCTTGCTCTCTTTTCTTCATCCCTTCTTTTCCCATTCCTCTGTTCATGTCTATTCCCACTTTCTTTCTCTTTGGATCTTCTCTCCCTCCTTTGCTAACCTGAAGTGAATGATAATGAAGCATTCCACTATCAGAACATCTGAACATCAAACAGCTGTCAAACATAGTGTCTCTTGGCTCTTGATCTCATTTGGTCTCACTATTTTATGCTTTTCTCTCCTCCTTCCATCTTCCACAACTCTCTTACAACTGTCTTTTGTCTTCCCCAGGCTTTCGTCCTCGCCTTTTATTTTTTCTCTCTTTCTCTGAATTCTATCTTTCTTTATTTGTTTTCTTTCTTATCATTCTGTAACTGTTCTTTCTCCATTCTGTTTATTTTCCTCCTTTCTCTTCTACCCTACTTCTACCTCTCTTTTTTCCCTTTTCCTCACTCTCTTACTCTTTCTCTTTGTTTTCCTCTCTCTCTCTCTCTCTCTCTCTCTCTCTCTCTCTCTCTCACACTACACTGTGACTTTCTCATGTCACATTCAGGAACGCTTTGTGACCAGGTTATCACTGAGATTTACTGAGTGTGTGAGTCTGAGTGAGTGTGTGTCTGATTGTGTGAGTGAGCAAGTGTGTGTGTGTGTGTGTGTTCTCATTATATAATCTGATGTAATATAATGCAATGTAGAGAAACACACAGTGGGTAAACAGTAATGAGGAACAGGCTCTTCAGGCAGGTGCACACAAAGAAGGAAAGGTTGTGTCTAGAGGAGACAAATAAGTTGGTTTTAGGGGATCGGAGTGTTTCCTATCCAAACCTCAATCCTGCCTTTATTTGCTGAGTGTGTGTGCAATAAAAACATGAAAATACTGACAGTGTGGAACACTTTCTCTAATACCGATGAGGGGGAATGCTATTTTACACAGAATGTGTCTTTTAAAACAGTAAAATGAGAAAAAAAAGACTCCACCCTCATCTCCTCTACACCCTATTACTCCACCCTCATCTCCTCTATACACCCCATTACTCCACCCCAACTCCTCAATGCCCCATTAGTCCACTCTCATCCCCTTTAAACCCCATTACTCCTTTCATTCTCCTCTACACCCCATTACTCTACTCCAACTCCTCAACACCTCATAATTTTACCCTCATCTCCTCAATGCCCCATTACTTTACCCTCAACTCCTCAACACCCTATTACTCCACCCTCATCTCTTCTACACCCTATTACTCCACCCCAACTCCTCAACACTACATTACTCCACCCTCATCTTCTTAACACCCCATTACTCCACTCTCACCCCCTTTAAACCCTATTACTCCTTTCAATCTCCTCTACATCACATTACTCCACCCTCATCTCCTCTACACCCCATTACTCCTTCCAATCTCCTCTACGCCCCATTAGTCCACCATCATCTCAACAACCTATTAGTCCACCCTTAACTCCTCAACACTACATTACTCCACCCTCATCTCCTCTACACCCTATTACTCCACCCTCATCTCCTCTACACCCCATTACTCCTTCCAATCTCCTCTACACCCCATTACTTCACCCTCAACTCCTCAACACCCCATAACTCCACCCTCAACTCCTCAACGCCCCATTAGTCCACTCACATCCCCTTTAAACCCCATTACTCCTTTCATTCTCCTCTACACCCCATTACTCTACTCCAACTCCTCAACACCTCATAACTTTACCCTCATCTCCTCAATGCCCCATTACTTTACCCTCAACTCCTCAACACCCCATTACTCCACCCTCATCTCTTCTACACCCTATTACTCCACCCCAACTCCTCAACACTACATTACTCCACCCTCATCTTCTTAACACCCCATTACTCCACTCTCACCCCCTTTAAACCCTATTACTCCTTTCAATCTCCTCTACATCACATTACTCCACCCTCATCTCCTCTACACCCCATTACTCCTTCCAATCTCCTCTACGCCCCATTAGTCCACCATCATCTCAACAACCTATTAGTCCACCCTTAACTCCTCAACACTACATTACTCCACCCTCATCTCCTCTACACCCTATTACTCCACCCTCATCTCCTCTACACCCCATTACTCCTTCCAATCTCCTCTACACCCCATTACTTCACCCTCAACTCCTCAACACCCCATAACTCCACCCTCAACTCCTCAACACCCCATTAGTCCACTCTCATCCCCTTTAAACCCCATTAGAAATTTGATGCACACTCTTAAGATAATAAGTCCCTCTGAAATATAAATGAAAAAGGTCCTGAACACCCTATTACTCCCCATATTATTTCCTTTACACCCCATTCAACTCCATCTTCTCAACACCCCATACCTCCACACTCATCTCCTTAATACTACATTACTCCACCCCCTTTACCCCAACACATAAGTACTCCACCACATCTCCTTAATACTTCCATACACCACCTTGTTGATGCCAACCAACTAACACAGGTAGTGTCAGATAAACTCATACAAACTCATTACAAAGAACTAGCTAACACAGGCGGTGATTGATAAACCCCCCCATTCCACCCCATCTCATTGACCCCCTATCACTCCACCCTCATCTCCTCTACACCCCATTACTCCACCTCATCCCCTCAATGCTCCTCTATTACACCAGCACCTTGATGCTAAATAACAACTAACACAGGTAGTGACTGATAAACTCATAGGAACTCATTACAAAGAAGTAGCAAATTGATGCTCACTCTGGACACACAGTTGAATTTGGAGCACACTTGGATATATGCTTAAGACAACAACTCTTATTAATTTTAAAAAGTGTGTTTTGTGCTTATATGTGGTAGTAGAACAACATATTCCATTGTAGTTGTTAATAATGCCGTTTTAAACAAATACCCTTATGAAATAGTCACTAGAGGCAGATTTGTAAAGGAAATAACCTTGTAAAAAATGGTAAAATGTGGTGCTGGGGATATTATACATTATATATATTTATTTGTACTGCACTGTTCACACACTCTTTGTACCTTTTCTGTTTTTGTATATTAAGAACTATATGCACTGTGGGGACAGGAGAGACGGAACGTCCCCTGCCATCAAGAAAATGCCGCCCTTGATTAGTTGCTCAGAACAACAAGGTGACGTGAAGATCACAGCAGCTGAGGAGACTCTTAGCTGTTAGCTGTGTTATTGTTAGCTGACTGCCGTTCAGTCTGCTGTTGACATCACGTCACATTGCAGTTTACTATGGATGGTGTGTGGGTTTTCTAGTGAGACAGGACTTTTGCTCATGTTTAATGCATCCTTGATGTCTGCTTTCTGATATATCCCAGAATATCCCCTGCCTCCTCCCCATCTTCTCAACACACCATTAGTGTGTTTAGCTGTGCACAAAAATCCACATCGTATTTAATGCTTTCCCACCTCTCCCACATTCAGCTGCCTCCAGTCTTAGGACTACGATACCCAGAATGCACCACACACTGACATCACACCTGTTCACGAGCACATGACACTGCACTTTATGCTACCATGAAGCCAATCACCTGAATATTGAATTTACCTGTTACACTCACTATATACAGGGG
Organism: Astyanax mexicanus; assembly: GCF_023375975.1. Lineage (NCBI taxonomy): Eukaryota > Metazoa > Chordata > Actinopteri > Characiformes > Acestrorhamphidae > Astyanax > Astyanax mexicanus. Next base: position 6,689,644 of record NC_064426.1, read on the forward strand.
TTGGACAATGAAACTGAAACACCAAAAATGTATTATCCTTACGGACAGTTCTGGTGGAAACAGGAGAGTTGAGGTGCACGTTGAATTCTGCCCTGATTTGGGCAGCTGTGGTTTTATGTTTTTTTGGATACAATCCGGGTTAGCACCCGAACATCCCTTTCAGACAGCTTCCTCTTACAGCGTCCACAGTTAATCCTGTTGGATGTGGTTGGTCCTTCTTCTTGGTGGTATGCTGACATTACCCTGGATCCCGTGGCTCTTGATGCATCACAAAGACTTGCTGTGTTGGTCACAGATGCGCCAGCAAGACGTGCACCAACAATTTGTCCTCTTTTGAACTGTGGTACGTCACCCATATTTTGAGCAAAACTGTGCTCTTACTCTGCTAAGTAAACCAACCTTCACACTCTGCTCTTCCTGGTGCAATGTGCAATTAATGAAGATTGGCCACGAGGCTGCTCCAATTTATCCATGAAACCTCCCACACTAAAATGACAGGTGTTTCAGTTCCATTGTCCAACCCCTTTACTTAATATTTCTGTATGTACAATAAATGATTCAGTAATTGCAATGAATGATTTAGTCCCTACTGTAAATATTTTATTATCTATTATAACTTAATTTGTATGTACTATAAATCTCTTTTAAACACAAATAGCTATGGGGGACAGGTGCTGTTGGTTAGATAGGTGGTTTGGGTTCCAATTGGGTACCAGTGGCGCTTTTTATTTGGGTGCTCTGATTTCCCATTAGGTTAAATAGGATTTTTGCCAGAGTACTATAAAGTGTGAGGTGTGTATCTCTGCAGGTGTGTGTCTGTGTGTGTGAGAGAGAGAGAGAGAGAGAGAGAGAGAGAGACAGAAAGTGAGAGAGAGAGAGAGATTGTATTATACAGAAAGTATGTGGAGTGTTCAGCTGCTGGCCCCGGGCCTAACACACACAGGACTGAGTAGGAATTAAATCCTCTGCAGTTATTACACACTAAATTATGCATAATGTGAAAGTACTTTCGCTGCACAAATGGACGCGTAAATACAGGTGCACTGGAAATGTCAAACGGCTTTCTGGATTTTTCCGCTTTGCTCTGGTGGTAAGCTTTCAATTAGGCTGTGTTTGTAGGAGTGAAACGCTGATCTGTCTTAAACCTGCAGACTCCACATCTCACAGCCCCTGTCAGCTCAAAGACTCTCTCTCTCTCTCTTTCTCTCTGTTTCTCTTTCTCTCTCTGTATCTCTGTCTCTCTCTCTGTATATCTCTCATTATCATTCTCTTTCGTTCTCTGTCTTTTACCTTAGTTCCGTTTAGAGACATTCATAAGTAGGAATTTTAGTTTGGTAGTAACATCATAGCAACCATCTGGAGTAGCATAGCAACCACTTAGCAACAACATACCAACCTCCTAGCAACTGGTTACAAACTATAGGTTTTTGCCATAGGTTTTTGTTCCTAAGCACTAAGTTACTAAGTGGTTGGTTATACCTCATGGAACACCATAACAGCCACCTTCCAGCTGCTTAGAAACACTAAAGGAGCCACTTGTGGTACCATATTAACTGCCTAGGAATAGTTTGCCAAACCCTATGCTGTAACAAACGGGAGCAGACGGGAGGCGGATGTAAATGCGGGTGAGACAGAATTTATTAAATAACAAATAAACAAACAAACAAATAAGGAATAAACGAGGAAATATAAATACATAAACAAACAGCGAAAATAACCAAGAGCTAAATCTAGACAGATAATAACTAAACAGGGCTGGGGATATATATATATATATATATATATATATATATATATATATATATATATATATATATATATATATATATATATATATATATATATATATATATACAAGGAAATAAACGTAAATATAAACAAGAAATAAACAAGGAAACAAACTAGAGAAATAAACAGAGAATAACTAATAAACAAGAACTATGGGACGTGGAGATAAACTACTATAAACGTGGCAAGACAAACGACAGAGGAAGGTGCAAAGACCAGCAGCAAACATAGACTAACGGGCACTATGTATAGTAACATGAAACACTGAACACCTGGGGAAGGGGCGGAGCTACAAATTAGACACACGTGATGGAAAATCACTGGGGAAACACACTAGGAAACGGGAAAAACGCAGGGAAACAGAGCGACAGCGTGACACATGCAACACCATTTCAACTATATCTGAGATACCATAGCAACCACCTAGTAACTTTTCAGCAATAGCATAACAACAAGCTAGCAACACCATAGAAACCATGTGAAATACCAAACCAACCACTTAGTAACTGCTTAGGAACACTATAGCACAAACCTGGGATACCCCTGCAACTGCATAAAAACCCCTATAGCAACACTATAGCAAAAACCTGGGATACCACTGGAAGGTGGTAGCAACCACTAAGCAACACCACACGAACCACCTCTGATACCATATCAACCAATAAGCAAGACCTTAGTTGTAGCCAGCTTACCATGCCATAGAAAGCACCTGGAAAACCATAGTAACCACACAGAAATAGCTTAGCAACTGCCTGGAGGTGGAAATCACTTAAAGCTACACAACCTTTTAGCACTTCAGGAAGTTTAATTTGGTGTTAATATTACTGCTGATGATAATCTAGATAATCTAGATAGATAGATTCATTCAAAAGGGGCATTTTGGCATAAAGGACAGGTCACCAGAAGGTCAAGGTACCCCTGACCCCTGGTCCTGGGGTGACCGCCCGCTGCACCAGGTGTGCATTCACTGCTCTGTTCACTACTGTGAGTGTTCACTCCCCCTGAGGGGTTAAATACAGGGGCTAAATTCTGCTCTACTGCTGTGCAAAGTCTATGAATTATTGATGACTTAATAATAATAATACTGTTGCAAAAAAAAAAAAAAACACACAATAAGAATAGATTAGTGTGAAGGTGTAAAAATGAAAAAGAGATAAATAATAAATAAATAAAGATGGAGAATAAAGGAACAGGTTCACGAACAGGCCAATACCTGTTCTATTAATACTGTTTGTGTGTATAAATAAAACTCTCTCTCTCTGTCTCTCTCTCTTATTTAGTTCTGTTCAGTTTAGTTATGTGGTGTTAGACAGATAATAATAAAATAATAATAATAATAATAATAATAATAATAATAATAATAATAATAATAATAATAATAATAATAATAATAAACACAGATATTAGAGAAAAAATTGTAAGGTTACAATAATAATAATAATTAGTAATCAATAAATAAAATATGTAAAAATAGCTACAAAAGCACATTAAAGATATATAAGATAGTAGGATAGTAGAAGTAACTTAAAAAATAAAAAAATATTAATATTAATTAATTAAAATAATTATTCTCTTACTCTCTTTCTATGTTTCTCTCACTCTCTTTTGTTTTCTCTTTCTCTCTCCCCCTCGCTCTCTTTCTCTCTCTCCCTCACTCTCTCTTATTCTCTCCTATTTCGTCTCTCTCTCTCTCTCTCTCTCTCTCATGCACACACACTCTCTTTCTCTCTTGCTTTCTTTTTTTTCTGTCTTACACACTGTCTATGTTTATTTCTCATTCTTTTTTTATTTCTCCCCCTCTGTCTCTATCTGTTTCTCTCCTTTTTCTTTACATGCTCATTTTTGTCTTTAAGAAAGAGAGAGTATATGTGTGTGTGTGTGTGTGTGTGTGTGTATGCGTGTGTGGTCTTAGGTCTCAGATGTGGAATAGTAATCAGCTCGGTGGGGTCAGGTGTCGTCTCCCTAGAGAAGACAGGTGGCCAGATTTGGATACCATGACGACCAGGTTCCTCATTGGTTCCTCCTGCAGGCTGACTCCTCATTCCCTCATCCTTCTCTCCGTTCATCTCTCAGTTTTTCACATGTTTTCTTATTCTTCACTATCCATCCGTTGTGATGCCAGCAGGCCTGGATGAGTAATGCAGAAATGGATGCATATTAATAATAATAGATACAATCTCATTATTTTGAGATAGCAAGTGTGTTTGCTTTATTCTTTCAAAATAATGAGATAGTATCTCAAATAATGGGAGCAGTTTACTTAATAATAATAATTTTTAAAAAGGTGCGGGATTGTTATCGGGATATTATGCGGGATAGTATCTCAAAATAATGAATTAGTTCCTCAAAATAATGAGACAGTATCTCAAAAAAATTGCATTAATTTCTTAAAATAATGAGAGAGTATCTCAAAATAATAAATTACTTTCTCAAAAAAATAAAATAGTATCTCAAAATAATTATTTAGTATCTCAAACTAATGAGATAGTATCTCAAAATAATGAGATAGTATCTCAAAATAATGGAAGCAGTTTACTTAGCAATAATAATTTTTAAAAAGGTGCTGGATTATTTTTTTTGAGACAGTATCTCAAAATAATGAATTAGTTCCTCAAAATAATGAGACAGAATCTCAAAATAATGCATTAGTTTCTGAAAATATTAGAGAGTATCTCAAAATAATACATTTGTTTCTCAAAAAAATAAAATAGTATCTCAAAATAATTATTTAATATCTCAAATTAATGAGATAGTATCTCAAACTAATGAGATAGTATCTCAAAATAATGGGAGCAGTTTACTTTGTTTATTTTAGGTGGCGGAAATGGGCTTTTATACTTTTTAAGATTTTGGTTGCATTTGTAGGATGAGATTGGTGAGAGCCTAGTATTTTTTTTTTATGTTTAGCAGCGTTAGCTTAGCATCTCTTGTTGTGAAGCAGAGAAGCTCACCTTAGATATTTTTTCACTTTTTTTTACATTTTCTTGTTGATTGACTACACTACACTACTTGGGTCAGCAATTTATCCTGGAAATTCCTGATTTAATTGAATTGTTTCAGCAAAATAACCTATTAAATTGCTTCTTTAACCCTTGCATTACTGTTAGCTTAGCTATTTCCACTCCTGGAAGTGTAGTTTTCTGTTTGTTTTTACCTCTAAACTCGGTGTAAGCTACAGGTTCATGTGTGTGTTTGTGTGTGTTTGTGTGTCTCAGACAGAATGTTTCAGACCAGACGCTGCGTGCCCCGGTGTGTGTGTGTGTGTTTGTGTGTGTGTGTATACATGTGTGTGTGGAAGCTTGAGCATGAATGCTTCGGCTTCTGCATCCAGATATTTTTAGCTTCGTCTCAAGGCCTCCCCCTTCCTCTCTTTGGCTCTCCTGAGCATGTGTGTGTGTGTGTGTGTGTGTGTGTGTGTGATAGAGAGAGAGCGAGCGAGAGACATTGTAATGAGGGTATGTTAAATGTAAGCAGGCTAAAAATAAGCGCCGCCGCAGTTCGCTAAACCCAACCTAGCGCTGGAGCGCAGTTTAGCTCTCTGAGCTGTGATGGTAATACCTGCATAATTCCCTCATTTAGATCATGATTAATGCTGTTTAATCGCCTCATCAGCTGGATATCTTGCGCTCCTTCACTCACATCGCTAATGCTGCGCTAAAGGTGCTTCAACCTTTCCTACGCTAGCCCACCTTGCTTGTGTATTTAGCTGAAATTCATCTGTTGATGCACAGTTCGTATTAGCAATCCTTTAGCTCGTAACTTGGGGTCACTTTCTGCCTACAGAGCCACTGTTTACTGGATATTATTGGTTTGTAGACCAAATAATAGTGACATAAAGATGATATTAATTAAAATCCCTTTAAAACCCCTTCAGTGGTCTGAAAAATGGCAATATATGGCTATATATGGCAAATTTCCACAATGGCTACTTTATAGCAGAAAGAAAAATAATTCCTTAGCTTTCAATAGAAGTCAATGTAAAAGGAGTGTATTTTAAATAATTTGTGAGCATTTCTATTCTATCGATCCATTCATTTTGAAATTCTGAAAACAATATAAAGATTAAGGACCCTTAATCTTAATCTTAAGGCACGTCCTGATGCTCAATCCTACCTCACATGCTGTCAACAGTCTATTTTCACACCTTGTGTCCACTTGTGTCAAAATAGCGTTGGTGTTTAGGAATAAATCTACACTGATAGTGCGTGGATTATGCGTGGTGATCTGAAAATGAGGTGTGTTCAGATAAATTTCTGGCAAGTTTCTATCTTGCCAGCGGAAAACACACTGTGCTGTGCTGTGCTGTTAAGATACCAACGCGCCAAAGTCAGAGTACAGCTGGCTCTTAAAGGAGAACTCCAGTGTGAAATTGATTTAGGTGTAGTAAAACATGATAAAGAGTACTATCTTTGTTGAATAGCCCACCTCTGTTCGCCTACAGCTTTCTGAGATCCATCAATTTTGTGCAGTTTGTCCAAACAGGCTAGAATGGGTTTTAAGGGGGCATATTTTGCCCCTGCAGATAAATCGCTTTTTACAGCGTTATCCAGGCTCAAAGTAGCTCCACACCTTATTGGTAGAATCCGGAGAGCCCTGATATTTAAAAAGAGGCATTAAGGAATTTAAAAGTGCATCAGAAGCTTATTAAAACACATTGTTTACAACCCGTAGCGTAAAGTCATGTATACAGCATGTACTTCCGTCAACATTACATGCTTGTCACTCTACTGATCATGACTTTATTTTAAGATAGCGGCGCCTGTAGATTTAGCTAACGCTACGGGTTGTAAATAGTTGTTTTAATAAACTTCTTATGCACTTTTAAAGTTCTTAATGCCTCATTTTTAATGTTAGGGCTCTCCGGATTCTACCAATGAGGAGTTGGAGCTACTTTAAGCCTGGATAACAGTGAAAAAAAAACATTTATCTGCAGGGGCGAAATATGCCCAACTAAAACCCATTCTAGCCTGTTTGGACAAACTGCACAAAATTACTGGATCTCAGAAAGCTGCGGGAAAATGGAGGTGGGCTATTCAACAAAGGTTAATACTCTTTATCATGTTTTACTACACCCAAAGTCAATTTTACACCAGAGTGAATGACACACCTATAGATCACTAGATAAAGAGAATTGTAGGAAAAATCTAAATAAATAAAGGGTAGTTAATTTTATCCAGAGAAAAAGAAATAGAAAATAAAAAAGAAAATAATAAAAAAAAGAAAATAAAATAGAATAAAGAAAACTATGGAATATTACACACACAAAGAGAGAGAGAGAGAGCTAGAGAGAGAGAAAGAGAGAGAGATCATTTGTAGAGAAAGAAGAGTGACTGACAGCCGAATAAATTGTATTGACTTCTGGTAAAGTGTGTGTGAGGTGGTTTTAAAGTGTGTGAATGCTCGTTTGGGAGTGTATGTGTGAGAATCAGTGAATCGGTGAGGCCTGAGGGGTGAGCTGACTTCGCTTCAGTCCCACACACAGCTCCTCACACCCAGCTTCACAGCAGCTGTTAAATAATACTGTTAAAATAACACACTATATGTACTGTTCGAATATTTGTGGACAGTAGAGATAGTTACTCCAACAAAAGCTGGATAGTCTCTTTATTAAATAGCAGTGACTAGTGTAGAGTGTATGCTTAATAACTTTAAAGTGAAGAAAAAAAAATGTAACCTTTAAAACAGCAATTCAGTTTCTGAATCAGTTTCTCTGATTTTGCTATTTATAGGTATATGTTTGAGTTTGAGTGTTTTTATTCTATAATCTAGAAAATGAGCAATAATGCTCAAATAATGCAAAGAAAACAAGTTCATATTCATAAAGTTGAGAAATGAATATTTGGTGCTATAACCCTGGTGTTTAATCACAGTTTTCAGGCATCTTGGCATCATGTTCTACTCCACCAGTCTTACACACTGCTTTTGGATAACTTTATGCCTTTACTTCTGGTGCAAAAAATCAAGGAAACTCTTAATTTTTAAGTGGTCTTTTATTTTTTTTTTTCCAGATGCCAAAATCCTTGTAGTTAAACATTGTCCAGTGTGTTCATGGCAAGCCAATACAGACAATGCTATTTACATTTGAACAACAAAACACACAAATACTAACTCTGGACTTGTAAGAGTTCAGATGAAGCACGTTTTTATCCTCAGTGTGTGTGTGTGTGTTCATGGAGGAGGCTAAAAGCAGCTGTGCGGCAGCCTCGGTGTGGAGATGAAATCTACAGAAAGCCTGTGATTCACCTCCACTTACATAAAGCGCCGCTCTATATTTAGTCATGCCATGACTCTGGATTTCTGCACCAAAACGATCGACTGCATCGACGTGTGTGTGGGCCTGAGCTGCTGTGCCACAGCGGCTGCCGCTGCACTGATTCAGACCACAATAGTATGGCCCAATCCCATTTCTCTTGTGTACCCTTAACCCCTTGTTTTGCAGGGTAAGAGGTGAAAACCACCCTTAAGAATTGGGACAACCCATAAAGAACATGTAGGCTAAGGTTCAGCAACCTAACTGCTGATTAACTAGTTAACTTATTAGTATCTTATCACTTCAGAAAGTGGGCAAAAGGTACAGCAATTGATTATTCATGTCCACTCCTTAATTCCTTTGTGATGGAGAGCTGTATGACTGGCGTTAAGAGATTTTCCATTCACACACAGCCAGTGTAAAGCCCCGGAAAATATGGTACCTGAATTTTTTTATTCTTGCTATGAAGAAAGTGCCCATAAAACACTAAAACTACACATTAACATAGTAGTATGTTTAAATGTTACTTAAGTATATTTAAAATAGTTCCATTTTAGTACAGTTAAGTACACTTAGCACAATTTAACTAAGACTTTTGTACTATTTTTATACAATTAAAGTGAATAAATAAAAGAGTTGTTCCATTTTAGCTCTCTTTAAATATACAGATTAATAATGTGGCTACAAGAACACTTTAGTGCACTATAGCATTATAATTAAGCAATAGAACACGAGAGGGAGTTTGTTATCACAAATAACATCACGTGATAACACACGACCTTGAGTGTTCTATTGCTTTTATGCAACAGTTTCTTTTTTTAAAAAATGAATAAAGAAAATAAATCAAAGAACTTTAAGAAAATCAGTTTGAATATGCTTTAATATGAACAGTGCCTTCCGCCAAAAAGTAGTTCCACAACAACTATAACAGAACTGTAAATTAACTACAAAATGGTGTATGATTCATACAGAGTAACACCACAAAAGTTAGCTTGAAATCAAAATTGGGAATAAGTGAAGATGGTAACATTAGGAGCGTGAAATAACGCTAATACTTTCCTCTCCTGCTCCGTGGAGTCGACTTCAGGTGAAGGCTGCGCATTTTTTGAGCATTTCTGCTTGTTTTGCTGGGTGGTGTTGGTTTTAGCTAGCCTGCTGGACTGTGGTTAGGTTAGCATAGCTTGCTTTAGCTCAGCATTAGCTTAGCGTAGCTTAGCCTAGCCTGGCTGGTTAGTGTTCTGGCTGTCAGGCAGCTGTAACCAAGCGATTTTCTTTCCCTTTTTTCCACGAAAGACGAGTCAGCGCTGCGGGCTGTGGGCGAGCCTTTGATAAGCTGATGCTGCTGCGGGTGTCCTGTGTGTATATACGCCGTTACTCGGCAACGCGACGGCGGAGTGATACAGGTTTAGTGTGAGAAGGCCGTGATGTTATCACGAATATCATCATGGCTAGATCATTTCTCAACCAATCAGATTGTGAGGTCGGAACTAACTGTTGTATAATGCTTAGTATACTAAGTATTTAATCTACTTTTTTTGTTGCTCAATTTCATCTCTTTCTCTAACTCTCTTTCTCATCTACTTCTTTCTTTCTCTCTCACTCTCTCCCTCCCTCTCTCCTAAATAACCTCAGCAGCTGGCCAGCTGACAAGGAGCTGCTCTCGTGCCCTCGTTCTTCTGGTCCTTCACTGCACCTCTTTCCATTCTCCTCACACACATCCTCTCAATGTCACGCCGTCGCCCCTGGGGGACGAGGAGGAGGAGGAGGAGGACGGGGAGGAGATGCGTGAAGAGGACCCTCACCATGCTGGGATTGATTCAGGCCCTCTCTGTGGGGCTCCTAACCTGGCCATGCCAATCTCCTTTACTTCTCTCCCTAAGTCATCCACTGAGTGAAGCCCACACCATTTAAAGCCCTTCTTTTAAATGGGATCTGGCTAAGCAGCTAAATCTACAATTTGATCAGCCGTGGTTTTATGTTTTTTGGAAATAATCCGGGTTAGCACCCGAACATCCCTTTCAGACAGCTTCCTCTTACAGCGTCCACAGTTAATCCTGTTGGATGTGGTTGGTCCTTCTTGGTGGTTTGCTGACATTACCCTGGATACCGTGGCTCTTGATACATCACAAAGACTTGCTGTATTGGTCACAGATGCGCCAGCAAGACGTGCACCAACAATTTGTCCTCTTTTGAACTCTGGTATGTCACCCATAATGTTGTGTGCATTGCAATACTTTGAGAAAAAAAAAACTGTGCTCTTACCCTGCTAATTAAACCTTCACACACTGAAACCCCTCATTTTAGTGTGGGAGGTTTCATGGCTAAATTGGAGCATTCTGGTGGTCAATCTTCATTAATTGCACATTATTGCACCAGTAAGAGCAGAGTGTGAAGGTGCAATTAGCAGGGTAAGAGCACAGTTTTTCTCAAAGTATTGCAATGCACACAACATTATGGGAGACATACCAGAGTTCAAAAGAGGACAAATTGTATAGACCACAATTTAAAAGTTTAAAAGGAAAAAAAAAATCTTTAAAAATACTATCAAATGACACCACTGATGTCTTGAAAAACTCTTTTCATATTATTATTCAATATGAAGGTTCAAGCACCTTCGGTATTGTATTTGCTCAGATTTTTCTTCTTATTCACAACAAAAATGGCACCGATTGGTCAAGTGGTGGTGAAATAAACAAAAAAATTCATTTTTCACATTTTTCTCAATAACTTCAAAAGCATAAGACCTATATTCAAAATTATTATTTTGCTGGATTCCTTGGTTCAAAACCTACAACATTCCAAATTTGGACCATGCACTTCCGTCTACTTAGATTTTTTGCTAATTTGCATAATATGCAAAACATACTTTTGCGAACTAGTCCTAGGTATTTTGACCAATCCTGACATGTTTGATATCAAAATACTAGTGAGAGCATGTGCTTCAATATTCATCAAAAAAAAAAAAAAAAACGTTGAAATTTGTGAACAATATGGCCGCCATATGCAAATTAGTACTTCCGGATATATGCCCCATTCACACCAACAGTTAAATCTGGATCTGTTTCTCAGCAACCGTGCATGCACAGCCTTGTCATGAGCACGCTGGCCAGTGTTTAACCTCACTCACAAGTCAACACTTCACAATTTATACAGATAAATCAAGGGTGTTCCCAAGTCGTTCCCTCAGATAACACCTTATTAATAATTTACATGCTGCTATCCCATGACTTTGGGATTTTTTTTTTTGAAACATTAGCTGTTTTAATAATGAGCCACTTGGGAAACAATTAAAAAAGAATTATAACCACATGCTAAATATTGCAAGGTGGATGTGCCAGGGGGCTTTACAGGGCTAAAGAATAATGATGTAGCCTAGCTTTTACCCTCCACAGGTCCTGGCAACCGACTGCTTTTCTGATGGATATGAACGAATGTCTGATTTTGTTGCACTTCTTGCACATTTTTTCTTGGGAAAGCAGCGACATGCGTACGTCTCGCTGCCTCAGGAAGCTCCAGGATTATTGTAGCGCTGTATTTACAAGACGTATTTACCTGTGTGTTGTCAAGGCTTCATTTTTCATCAAGCTCATGCATGAGGAGCTTTTTGCCCTTGTGTGTCTTTGGAGAGCAATGGCTGGTACTGTAACTCTAAACTCAGACAGGAAGAGTGCTGATCTTACTGGGGAAGCAGTCTATCATGTTTCCTTCTTCCATTTATTCACTTTTTACACGTTTGATCCATACATGTGATATAGAATCTATAACTGCGGCAAAAAAGCTGCATGCAACTTCAGTTCCAGTCCCTAAACAGCTATAGTGGCTTGCAAAAATATTAATATTAATATTAGAATTTAATGTAAAAGACCAACACAAAGTGGTATAGTGGTGTTCATATTTTTGTTACTCGTTTACTTTGTTACTTGTATTTAATTCAGCAAAATTAAGCAATTTTACATTAAAATGCTTTACACATGCTCGCTTCACCTAAATTGCAAGCAATATAAACAGCTTACATGGTTAATATTTGCCCTTTACCTTTCTTATGTTACAATTCTTTCAAAAAGTGCTACTCTTTTTTATTAGTTTTAATAAAATGTAAAAGAAAATGAATTAAACTCAAGATATGAGTAGAAAATTTGTTCAGTTTCAAATTTACAAATGAAGCAATGTTTATTAGCCCTTGGCCAAACATACTGTATGTAATATAAATGTATGGGGGGGGGGTACAATGTGTGTTTATCGAAAATGTGTTTTGATATATGTTTTTCACAAAAAATGAGCCAATGCCAATGAGTTTGAGTTATAAAAAATATTTTTTTAGTATCATTTGATGAAAAATAAAAAAGGGGTCCCACAGACACGAACACCACACAAGGGTTAAGAGACTATTGGGGAGAAAACAGCATCATGAAGTCCAAATAACACACCAGACAGGTAAGGAATTACACAACTGTAAACCTACCAAGACAAGGCCTTCCATCTAAACCTACAGGCTAAACAAGGAGAGCACTGATCAGAGATGCAGCCAGGAGGCCCATGGTGACTCTGGACGAAATGCAGAGATCCACAGCTCAGGTGGGGGAATCTGTCCACAGGACAATATTATTCATTCACTGCACAAATGTGGTCTTTATGGAAGAGAGGCAAAAAGATAACTGAAAAAAGATGTGTCCCATTTGCAGTTTGCCAGAAGCCATGTTGGGGACACAGCTAACATGTGGAACAAGGTGCTTTTGTCAGATGAGACCAAAATTGAATTTTTGGCCAAAATGCAAAACGCTTTGTGTAGTGGAGAATTAACACTGCACATAATTTTAAACACACCATCCCCACTGTGAAACATGGTGGTGGCAGCATCATGCTCTGGGGCTATCCCCACACCATAACATCAGGGGCCCTATTTTAATGTTCTTTAGTGCACTGGCCAATTGTGGATTGTGTAGCTAGATTAATTAATTAATTATGGGTTTGTTTTGGGGTGTAACATGAAATAAACCAACCAGTGAGTCACTTGCCCCTTGTCCCTTTAAGAGACGGGTGAGCTCTGACTTTGGCACGTTCGTATCTTAACAGCGCAGTGTTTTCGCACGTCTCTGCAGAGACAGATACTGACCTGCACATTCAAGCTGTAAAGGTACACCAGCAGATCTTTTAAGTGAACGGCGATGTTATTTTATTCTTTATTCTGTTTATTGTTGAGTTAAAAGTTGGGTTTGCACGCATGGCGCACCTATAGGAACACCTATAGGACTCTGACGATTGCGATTGACTGTTGTCTACGTTCATTTTGGAGTCAGTGGAGCTCCTGTGTTTTCTACACACCTCACTTCCAGACCACCACCATTTTTTTAGTGTAGATTTATTTCTAAATTCTGGTGCAAGGCATAAAATAGGCATTTGACTGGGTGTAAGGTAGCAAAGAGTTTTGGGACAAGCCTTGTACAGGGTGTACAATAGGCCTCCAGGTCTTTTGGATATATGGTGCATTTTCAGATGATGTTAAGGTCTGAGATGGTTCTACTCAGCACACGAGAAGCTTCTCCCATGTGGCTTTGAGATAAAAATCAGTCTGCTAATTACACTATTCCAGTTACCCTTGGGGAAAATATAAATCCTGTCCAAATACTGGAGTACTGTATGTTCTACGATATCTCTCCACTGTCCTATAAGTTCATCCTGACCTGAGGCTTACTGCTGCCCGCTCACCTCAGGCCACATCAGGGTGCACAGTTCCAGCGTCTTGAGCTTTCCTTCAGCTTAGAAGCGTTGCTTCTGAGAACGCGTCCCAGGCCAGGCTGCCTGCAGAGCTGTAGCTGAAGCGCCCCAGGCAGTGGCTCCTTGGCGTCTTGTCCTTACCACATTTCCTACTTGTAAAATGAGCAGAAAGGCTTAGGTCCGCCTCGGGTGAAAGGACCGGGAGTGACCAGGAGCGTTTCTGCTAAATCAGCTTCCGTTTCAGACCATGTAGGGACAAGAAGTGCCTCTAGAAATTAGGAGGCACACAGTTGGGAAGATCCTCTCTCTCTCTCTGTATAAGTGGAGTTTACACTGGAGACATGAGTAGCTAAGAATTTTCAGAATATAGGTTATGTTCCCTAAAGTTGTGAAAGAAAATGCATCTTATGCAGGTTTGCTCTTATTCTCTGTTGGTCAGCATATTTAGATAATGAGACTGTTGTACTAATTCTCTTAAATAGTCATGGGTGTGTTTTGGGAGTAATATAAAACAAACTAATCGGTGTGTCACTTGTCCTTCCCTTTAAGAGCCAGGTGAGCTCTGACTTTGGCGCGTTCCTATCTTAACAGTGCAATGCTTTTGCGTGTCTCAGCAGAGGATTAATACTGACCTGTGTGTTCACACTGTAAAGATACACCAGCATCCAATTTAAGGAATCCGCAATGTTATTTTATTCCGTATACTTTTTTTTGTTGAGTTAAAAGTCAGGTTTAAAAAAGTCATGGTGCACCTATAGAAATATACTTGACTATGATTGACTGTTGTCTAGGTTCATTTCAGTCAGTGGAGCACCTGCGTTTTCTGCCGCCAAAATAGAACTACCACCACGCCCATCAGTGTAGATTTATTCCTTAACTCTGACACTGTTTTAACAGTAGACTGTTGATGGGGTGTAAGATAGCAAAAAGCATCAGGACGCATACGATAGGGGCCATAGTCATTAAAAAGTTTGTTCCAAAATTTCCCCAAATGTTTTCTTGCTGACCTAACTTAAAATATGGGATTAAGCAGCATTTTGATAAGGTTTCCCTGTAGCTCAATAAACTTTACAAAAATAGTCCAAAATATATAGCTTTAACTTTTTTTGCTAAGATTTTTTCTAAACCATTTAATTAACCTAATCCCCATTTTCATGGTTACGCTACATCTATTGCCCTTGTTCACGTTACAGGTTTTCCATAGACAAGGAACCCATTCACAGGATTACACTGCACCCATTTCTACAGTTATGCTAAACTAAGCCTCATTTAATCCATCCATATTTCTGTGGTTACACTACACCAATGAATGCTTGGTATTGCTACACCTATTTCCATTATTATCCTAGACCCTATTCCATAGTCCACCTTTATAAAAACGCAGTTGTAATATTTTACGTCTCGGTATGGCTACTGTGTCTGTGCAGTCCTATCATTTTTGTTGAATGATGGGATTTTATCCTTGAACAGACATTATGATTAGCAGATAGATTAATTAGAACTTCTATTCATATTGCAGGCTGGTCAAATCGTTAATAACATCTCGGACTGCGTTTAACAGGGAGCAGCTTAGCCGCAGTGCTAACAGAATGGCTCAGCAGGGTTGAAGCTGCAATGTTAGCAAAATGTATGTTGTGGAATCACTGTGTTTTTGGTTGCTGTTAAAAGCAACTGTTCATCTTCATTCCATGAAAATTCTCCAGAAAATCAAAAGATGACAATACAGTATTCCTGTTTATTAAAAAGGGAAGAGAGTATGATGGTTGTCTCACACCTATTTCCATTTGCATGGTTGTACTGTACTTCTTTCTTTGGTTTTGCTACACATACTAAGCTTCCCATTATCTTACATAAGTGTAATATTGTGAAACTAACAGACAACGAATAATGACCATAGATAACCATCAAATTCTACTTGTATAGCCAATAGTGCCCTTAATGTACAGTATGTTCAAATGCATGAAAAAGTTTCCTTATGTTTCTTTATATGTATTGAGTATAGTGGCACTCCAACTTCATAGTGTCCCCCACCACCCCGCCACCAACTGACACACAACTTTGCCATGTGATCACACTTATTAAGATGTGAATGGCATCTGATTAAGATGGTGACTCTTACATCGGCCTGTTAACTCAACAGTACAAACTGTCCTTTCACGCCACACATTAACATCTGAAAGGCCGGAGCGACGTCCAAATCGATTTGTGCCCGGCGGGCATAAAGAGTGTGCATGTCACTCTGAGCATTTCATGTCACTTGTGTTTAGTCTCGCTCGTCTCTCTCCGCTGCCTCTCCGACCTCTCGTCACGGGTGACTGGGTCCTGTCTGCTCCGCTGCAGAATCGATGCTGCAAATTGCCCTAATTGAATTAAGGTAGTAAAGGAAGAACAAACTAGTTTGTATTTACTTCCATCTCTAAATCCCAGCGGGACTCGGGGCGAGCTGAGGGCAGAAAACAAAAATAACAACAAATACCAATGTGTGATGACTGGAACCGTTCAAACCAGGGGTGTCCAAACTACGGCCCGCGGGCCATTTGCGGCCCGTTTCCTTTTTTTGAAGCGGCCCACGAGGTATTTTAGAAATAGAATGAAAGTTGGCCCGCTGTTAAGCAGGTTTTTATAATGTGAGATTCAACGTTTGAACGCTAGGTGTCAGAAACGGACCAAAGAGAGAGAGGGTGCGCATTTTTTGCGCAGAAAAACTGGGCAAAAGAGTCTAAAAGCGGAGAGTGTGCGCATTTCTAGCGCAGAAAAACGGGGCAAAGAGTCTAAAAGCGGAGAGGGTGCGCATTTCTAGGGCAGAAAAATGGGCCAAAGAGTCTAAAAGCGGAGAGAGTGCGCATTTCTAGCGCAGAAAAATGGGCCAAAGAGTCTAAAAGCGGAGAGTGTGCGCATTTCTAGCGCAGAAAAACGGGGCAAAGAGTCTAAAAGCGGAGAGTGTGCGCATTTCTAGCGCAGAAAAACGGGCCAAAGAGTCTAAAAGCGGAGAGAGTGCGCATTTCTAGCGCAAACGGGCCAAAGAGTCTAAAAGTTGCCGTAATTAAGGAGTTTTATATTAAGAGACTTTATTAAAATTAAACATCAATTTGAAAAATCTTAGTTTACACAACACTGTCAAAGATAAAGACAGTTAGTCATGTAAAATTGTGTAAATGAAATAATCAGGAAAAAATATTATTTAAAGTGGTATATTTCATTATTTGTTTTATTACAGAGTCTGTGGCCCGTGACTTCAAATATATTTCTCCTTCTGGCCCCCAACAAAAAAAGTTTGGACACCCCTGGTTTAAACAAACCCAAAACAAAAAGAGCTGAGCTTCCAGCATCTCTCTGGAATGCTGAATGCAGGACGGGAAACCATGCAAGACCCTCTGGAGGCCATTTGTAGACGCCCAAAGTTTACAAAGTCTCAGGGAGTAGCTGGATTTCTGCCAAACTCCACATTCCACCACTTGGCTTCCAATGCTTGTGTGTGTCTGGGGCTAATTTGTCATCTGAATGGACTTCTGAAGAAGCCACTTCTGAAGATGCTGGCTTTGATTAATAGGATAGAAATCCTCTGTTTGCCAATTTGTCGCATTTTTATATCACATTACACATAATAGCACCAGGCTGCGGATTGTATTTAGCATAGACTGTGTATAGCTGGACAGAGCATCGTGTCTTAAAAGTGAAGCCATCACAGGTCAGGCGCCCCCTGCTGTTCGGTTGCAGAAAGCTGTGTAACCGAACCCATTCCCATAGGTTTCAATGGCAAAACAGACAACAACTTTTAATCACGTTTTTTTCTAATATACTGTAATTCTAGCTCCATTATTTAAATGCAGCAGCTAGTGTAACCTTTGCTTATATTGTCATTTTTTTAGTTCTATTTAAAAAGGTGTGGTTATTGGTGTGTAAAAGGGCGGGGTTACACCTAGCCAGGGAGGCACCAAAGACTGTGTGTATAGCTTTGTGGAGGCAGCCCTCAGGGGCGGGGTTATTTAAATGAGTAGGCTGCTCTCCACAGTCTTTCTCCCTCCTCTGGTCTCTACTGCGTTCTACAGACTTGGGTTTCAGGATCGCCAACATGGTGGAAGATTTTGGCTTCATTTTCATTGAATGAATGGGAATGGCGACACGGCGTCCATCTTTTTTACAGTCTTTGGTATTTAGCGATAGAACTTGTGACATAACAGTATGTAAAGAATTAGATTAATAATAAATGGCTTGTATTTTTAAAGCAGGTGGAAGCCGCTGGTAATTGGTTGAGAGATCACAAGTGTTCATCCATTTTTTAAATATATGAGTAGCCTAATTCTTGATTATGATTTTTATTTTTTAATGATTATTTTACAGTTAAAAATTGTGCAAGATTAATAAAACTTTTATGAAACCAATTTAAAAACTAAAGTTTAAGTTAGCCATTTTTTAAGAATAGTAAACAGTTCCCTTCCACCTTGCCAGCAGTTCTACAAGTGGATAAACCTGATTGGCTGTGCGATTGGCTTTTGACCAATGTGTGTTGTTAAATGTAGGTAATTATGTGTAGATGTAATTGTTAGCATTCTTGAGTGCCTAGACAGGCAAAAAAGTTGCTATATAAGTGTAATTGTAAGTTAGTTATTAAGTAACATACATATTTTATATACATACAATTGACATATTGACAAGAGTGAAATAATGCTCAGTATGCAACAACAGGAGTTGGCAATACTTCGCAAACTGACAGATACAGAGGAACAATCAGGTGTAATTATACAAGTAAATAATGAGCCACAGGTGCATGCAATCAGTATTCAGGTTACATTGAACACGAAGACTATTTGTGATTGGCTGGCATGGTGCAGGGGATTGTGGGAATTGTAATTCATTCAAGAGAAAGGAAGAGGACCGTGAACATAGCACTATGCTTAAATTTTTTTAAAAATAATTTTAATATTTTTATAATTAATTTAATACATGGGCATTTGTATGTGAGATCATGTGTTTTGAATATGGTCAGGTTTTCAAAAGGTTAGTGGTTCAGTCCATTTAAAATCATTTTTAAATGCGTTTACCTTCTCTTCCATTTAACCCTGAGGCTGATTTAACAGATTGTTCCACGAATTTCAGCCTGGAGTACATTTGGAATGGGACACGATGTGCTCAGAACAGAGGTCATTTACATATTCCAGGCCCGGCAACACAAACAGACTGTTTAATTGCAGGGGAGGAAAAAGAGGCTGGAGAATAGTCATGGAAAAAAAAAAAAGCGTCAACTCTGTCAAAATTATACATGATAAAAAAAAAACACAAAAATCATAAGAACAATGTTAAATATGGCCTCTGGCATGGTTACAAAAGAATACACAATTAAACCGTAGACACGGGCTGGCCATCTCTACTTTAGTGCTTTTGTTTTACTACCTTTGAATAAGAAAAGGATGGATTTCTCCAGGGTGCACTGCTACGTTGTGAAAATGCATTTAAATAAAGGTATAATATGTACTAAATAATTTACACCTTTTATGTTTGCGGTCAATTTGACCCTGGCCATTTTAAACTACAGAAAGTTGGTCCCACTTTATAATGAGTGTCTGTAACAATGTGTACTTCATCAGTAGTTACGCTGTAACTACAGCGTAACTACTGATGAATTACACATTGTTACAGATTAACTACATGTGTATTAAGGTTAATTTTGACTTGTGTAAGTACACATGTGTACCAGGGTGAGTGTAATTACACTTTGTAATAGAGCAAGTGTACTTACACATGTGTAACAATGTGTGTGTACTCAATCAGCCCTAATTACATACTAGACAATAGCTGTTGGATAAGTTTATACTCAACTTATCACACACACACTATTACACACACTATTTATGTGTAATTACACTCACCCTGGTACACATGTGTACTTACACAAGCCAAAATGAACCTTAATACACATGTGTAATTACATAACCTGTACCTCTGTAGTTAATCTGTAACGATGTGTACTTCATTAGTAGTTGCATTGTAGTTACATGTATTATTACCGTGTAACTACATAGTACTAAGGGACACTTATTATAAAGTGGGACCAGAAAGTTATTATATATTAATAACATTTTTACCCACGTTTATGTCACATGCTATATTTGCTTGTTGACTACTTAAATAGCCATTAAATTACCCTAAAGTCTCATTGATTTACATAAAATGGAAAATACAGATCTTATTGGTGCTTTAATGGCTTCATATATTATTTCTAAGTGCATATTTGAGAAAAAAAAAAAAAAAAAAAAAAAACATATGCGATAAAAAGCTAAAACAGCCTGGGGTCTAATTGACCCCAAACATTGCCGATGCATACAAAGTGTGTACAGGACACAAAAAAAATACACCATCACATTAATTTTATGTTCAACCAGTTGTCCCCATTAAATTAGGAAAAGTCACCAAATATGAAGTAAATAAAATGATATTAACTGCTCATTTATAGGCTAAACATTGAATGGGGTCAAATTGACCCCAAACATAATAGGAGGGTTAAGAACTTTTGCAGTAGGTACACACCTATCACATACAGTAAATAGCTTTATATAAAGTAATATAAAGTTGATTTTTTTTTTTAATGTTAGCATTTTTTAGCACAACAGCATTAGTCAGCACTAGTCTGGACCACTTAACCTTTCTCAAATAATTGTTGTTGAAATAATATGGAGGAGTATTGTCTTGTAGTATATTGTGTTATTCTCGATTAAATAAATACTGTAAACACAATTTTATCCTAATCAATATTTAGCATAAACAATATATTATCCAGCTTTATTTTATGATCTCTATGATCTTGATTATTTTGAGTGATTTATAGAAAACAATGAGTAAAAATTTATATGCACTGTGTTTTACTTTGGCCAAGATTGGCATCAAGGCCTCTTTTCTTATACAGTATTTTGTGGACCATCTGAGATATTTGTGAGCTTCACAAGGGTTGCCTATGCATTTTAAAAAAGAACAAAAACCAATGGCACATGTTTTAAGATAAAAAACCAGTCATCATCTTGGGCCAGGTTGACCATGACGATGTACATGTACATGGAGAACCAACAACTGGTTATGGTTATTGAATGCAATGATAAACGGTGTGCATGAGCGCCCCTTTAAATTCTGTGATTGTGAATGCAGAAAAGCACAGCATCACTGTTATTGGAAAGGAAACCCTCTCAAGGGAGCCCCTCCCACTAGTTGCTGACAGTAGCCATCCAGCCAGCCAGGTTCGTCATTCCTGCAGCCGGCAAAATACAAAACTTAAGCTATCAGGAAGCCTTTAAGCCTGTAATTTAGTACATATTGTACTTTTATTTAAATGCATTCTGCAGCATAATCAGCCTAAGTCAGCACTAGTCTGGATCACTTAACCTATCTTAAACACTGAATTTAAAATGCTGCCTTTAAACTTCATGTCAAACATTTGAACATTGAGCAATATGTGCTTAAAACTTAAAGTACTGTAGCTACAGGCATTTGTTAGAAGAAGGTGTGTTCACAAATTAGAATGTAGATTAAAAGGAAATTATTATATTATTTTGACTTTTGGCCCAACTTTTCCACTTATTTTAATGAGCTTTGAGAGCGAGAGCTACCAAATAATTAATGAACAAACACAGGCTGCTCCTGTTAACACTGGTGATAACTGTGGCTTTAACCTTTGTTAACAGGGATCAGGGAAAGTGGCAGATGGATCAGCTTTCCTTCACTGAATAAGCCTTTTCTTAGAGCTACTCTCCTCTTCACTCGAGGATATCGGCCGCCTGCTCCTGATTTTAATCTTGATCTTGAGCTGGAGTGCATCCTGTTGGCAGCTGTCCTAAGCAGCGGTAATTAATGCAGCTCCATTAGAAATCCGGGACTGGTGGCAGCTCGTTTGTGGTGAGGTACTCACAGGGACGGCGCGGTGGAAATGAACGGAACTCCTTCACCACCGCATCGTTTGCTTCTGTTCTCCGATCACAAAAGAGAACAGCTGTAAACTTACCACCGCGCTCAATATTTCATGAGGGCTCATAGCTGTAGCTGGACTGTGATGAGACGAGCTGAAGGTTGCCAAGAGTGTCGTTCCACCGCAGAAAGAAAGAGATCTGCTTACGATACTAAAAGAGGATCTGTCTTGGCGAAGCCCAGAAATATTGACTAATCATTAGCAGAGCTACGCTAATGCTACATGCATTGATAAAACTGGTGCTCAATTTGCACAGCTGTCTGTGTGTTTTTTTTTTGTGACGGGTGCTGGGTGAGTGCTAGCACTTGCCAACAAATCATGAGAACAACTGTTATCGTAACAGGCAAATAAAGATTGGTATGAATAGTAAAACTTTGGCAATACATCACAAAAAGAGAGGAACCAACAAACATGTATATACAAAGAAGACTACAGGTGATTGAAATCAGTACTCAGGTGATGGGCATTCAAGGAAAAAGGTCTGATTTGTAAAAGTTTTCATGTGAATGTGTGAATCATTCTGAGAAATATTTGGAATGAAGCATAGGGCCCTATTTTAGTGAGCTATAGCGCATCAGTCAATTGTATATGGTGCAGCTGGATATAGTTTGTATTGTTTGATTGTTTTCTCGATTGACTGTTTCAGTCAGTGGTGCACCTATCTTTTCCGCTGCCAAGATAGACCCCTTGTGCAGGTTGTATGATAGGGCCCATATTCTGTTTATAGTAAGTTTACCAAAGTCTTTAATGCACAGAATGAGTCTTGCTCAAAAACTCAAGAAGGCTGCCAATATTTCCTCATGAACTTCCAGAAATGCAACGTGATTGGACAGCTGAACACATACTTGGAGGAGAACCTTAACTACCAATTCTATCATGCCAGAAAACACATTTCCACAATGGCTGGTTGGCATTGTTTTGAAAGCAGAAGGAAAAGGAGAAAGTGAAGGTTACGCTAGCTAAATCAACCTAATGAAAATTCAGCCCAAGACCAGCATATGCTGGTAGCTACTTTATGAATGTCTAAGCTGGGTTTTGATAATTTATATTGTTGGAAAGCTGGTGATCCAAGTAAAACCATCATATCGTGTGTTTTTATTTGAGTTGGATGGCCAAACTGGCCTACTAGCATGACCAACTTGACCAAGGTGGCTATCAAACTGTTCATAGTGGTTCATTAGTTTGATCAGTTGCTGTTTGACCAGTTTAGTCAAGCTGATCATATTGGTGAACCAGCATGGTCAATCATACTGGTTGGTCAACATGCCAAACCACAGCTTATTGGCCTTGACATGTTGGCTTTTCTGGTCAACTACATTGCTCATGCTTACAATTTACAGGCTTGTTTACATTGTTTGACCACCTTGGTCAGTCTGGACAACCAACAACAGCTTTAACGATCTGGTCCTAAAATAAAGGGGGGATACAACATAGTTTTCAAATTATTGTAATATTTTTTTTTACATTTCTGTGGAAATTGGTATAATTGGTATGCAATGTTTAATTTTCTAGACCTGTTGAAGATAATGGCCTGCACAAACCATTGCACTATACCACCACCATGCTTCACAGCTGCTATCAATGTACTATCAATGTAAACAAAAAGCTTCTTCGATTGCAATGGTTTCTGCCATACTATTCATCCAGGGATCCCTTTTATCCCAGTGTCGGTCAAGTCATGAACACTAACACTACTTGGGCCAAGCTTGAATTTGTGTCACATCTTGAATAAAATTGTGTTGGTCTTGATTTAGAGATTTGAAGTGATTTAGAGAGGTCATCCACTACTGGACAGACTGTCTATTGTTCCAAATTTCTTCCATTTAGACAAGATGACTGTGATTGTAGTTTAGTGGTGCCTGAGAGCCTTGGAAATTGCTGGAAGGCAGCATTTTCTAAACTGATGGGTCTCTAGAGTCTTTTTTTAAAGGCTTCATGTGGCCATCAGGGTTCTTCTCTGTAGCTGAATATGGCTGAATAACCAATGGGTTGCCAAGTTCACCCTGATTTAGATTGGACAGTGGGTTCCTTATTCATACTGTAGCTAGTCATTAACTGAAGCCCTGACACTGGGGTCTGATCAACAGGTCAATTTGATTGGATGATCACAGTGTGGGCAGCACCTTTTCACACTTGAAGATACGGTATATTGGACACTAGAGACATGGGAAATGTTTAAGAAGAACCCTCAAGACAGAGTTCATTGGGATCAGATGAGTCAACCATATTGACTGTCAGAAAAATGAAAGGTTTAAGGGGTTAAGAAGATTCTTTTTTTTTAAAAGCTTCACCTCACTCTCAAAGAAGAAAACATGAAATTCGTCCAGACTCTTTATTTTAGAAGCTTCCTCTCCTGCACCCTTTCCGAGTTTCTCATATTTGGCAGTCCTTAAGAGACATGAATATGCTAATATGCTCCAGTCATCTGAATAAAAGACGTCAGACATCACAGACTGGATGAGGGCCCTCAGTAGCCGACAGTCCAGAACCAATGAGCACTCTCTGGTGTGTAACTGTGTACTCTTCAGGCCCTCGGGTTACAGATTAACTCTGTGGAGATCCAGCAGAAACGACCTTCAGTCCCCTTCACACGCTGCTGTCTGGAGAAACCCCACCAAGGTTCAGAAATTAGTCTTTAAAAAAAGTCGTTTGGCTGCAGGCTTATCTCTCGCTGCACTTTTTCATTCCTTCAATTAGATCCACAAAATTTAGATAAGAACCTCCTAGAAAGCTTCACATCAAATTTTAAGTTTTTAAGCTGACCATTAAAAAATTATGAACTTGTTTACCGTGTCATAGAAGGCATTACCATATCCATACCATTACCATATATGTATGTCTTATACATACAGGGGTTGGACAATGAAACTGAAACACCTGTCATTTTAGTGTGGGAGGTTTCATGGCTAAATTGGAGCAGCCTGGTGGACAATCTTCATTAATTGCACATTATTGCACCAGTAAGAGCAGAGTGTGAAGGTTCAATTAGCAGGGTAAGAGCACAGTTCTGCTCTAAATATTGCAATGCACACAACATTATGTGTGAGATACCAGAGTTCAAAAGAGGACAAATTGTTGGTGCACGTCTTGCTGGTGCATCTGTGACCAAGACAGCAAGTCTTTGTGATGCATCAAGAGCCACGGTATCCAGGGTAATGTCAGCATACCACCAAGAAGGACGAACCACATCCAACAGGATTAACTGTGGATGCAAGAGAGGAAGCTGTCTGAAAGGGATGTTCGGGTGCTAACCCAAAAACATAAAACCACGGCTGATCAAATCACGTCAGAATTCAATGTACACCTCAACTCTACTGTTTCCACCAGAACTGTCCGTCACCACAATAAATTATTGTGGTCTAAAACCAGGTGTTGCACTTTCACTGTCCAACCCCTGTATGTCTTATATATATATATATATATATATATATATATATATATATATATATATATATATATATATATATATATATATATATATATTTGTCAAAAACATACAAATAAACCCAACAAATGAATATTTTGTATCATGATTACCAAATATTATTGAGGTCATGTTAATTTATTGTATGATAAGACAATAATGAAGCAGTAACTTTAGAGTCTTAGAGTTTTAATAAAAATAGTCATATTTGATTCCACATATTGATAATGTACTGTAGACGTAAAAATAATACAATACGATATATCGATATTTTGTTCAACCCTCAAAAATGATTATGCTGGAAATTTTCATGTGAATAGACAAGCAACCAGGAGAAACCACATCTCCGTTCATAGCAGGAGTACCACAGATCAGTGCACATTTCTTTAAATTTAATAAGGCATGGCTAATGTCACATGACAGTTACAATACAAGTTGCTGTCCCATTACTTTTGGCACATCAGTGTGTGTATACAGGGATGAGTTTGACCACTGACAGCTTTGTTTCCTAAAAAGAAAATCTTGAGGTTAAACATATGGGTAGCCAAAAGAAAAGAAGACAGCAGGATTTGCCAGCAGACTTCGTTGGAGGGAGGGATCTGTACCTACTGTCTGTGGCAAGTCAGCAGAAGAGGGAGATGTAAATACTTTCAAATAATGAGTTTTCTGCGTCTATCGCAGTTAAGCATGAACTAGCTTGTTTGTGTTTGGACATTTAGCACAAGCTAACACAAATGTGGGGCAAATGCTTAGACTGACATATCCCTTAAACGGCTTATTCTATAAGGAACTGAAACTTGCAACCATAAAACTGGTTGATCTGGAGATCTCTTCATGTGAGAGTGATTTTGTTCAAAGAACTTCATGAACACATTTTATACAGCCCATACATTTATTCTAACTTGTGTTAAAAGAGGTATAATATGTCTCTTTAGATTATCTATATTTCAGCACCACGGACAGCAGCTCCTTTTCTACTCCAGTCTAAATTACAGCTCTTTCTGCAGAGTTTGAGTATCAACCTTGAACATTGTTTTATTTCATCAGAACATCTTCAAGGGTTCAGTTTTAAGTGCATGGTCTCTATTCTTTTTTTTTCTTTTTTCTTTTTCCGTAAACGTCATCTCTGACTCACTGGAGCTGCTTTGTAGAACCAAGGATGAAAAAACAGAAGCTGCTTTAATAACAGAGCCATACACTTATTGAACTAGTTATACACACAATCATGCCGATCAAGCAGAAGATCTTGTTTGGCTGGATAAGGTGTGGACTGTCCAGGAGGTGGATAAGAAATCAGTGAATTAAAGCAGTGTTATGAGAAAATTGATATTTTTTTGCTCCTGGGCTCCCTCTACAGTTAGTGGGAGCGATTCACGCTTTAAAGCACTTTTCTGTTTTTCTGGACAAGCTGAGAGACGCTAAACCATCGCTGAAAGTGAAATAATCATAATAATCATAACTGGAATAGTAGGGTAATATTAAAATGAGTAAAAGTATGCAATATTTCACAGTTCAAGTGTTGTCCTTAAGTAGCAATGATATAAATACTGTTCTCTCTTTTATAGTTTAATGAAGCATCGCTATAATTTTAAAGCTGTTTACAGTCATATGAAAAAGTTTGGGAACCCCTATTTATCTTTATCATTTTTAGTTCTAAATATTTGGGTGTTTGCAACAGCCATTTCAGTTTGATATATCTAATAACTGATGGACACAGTAATATTTCAGGATTGAAATGAGGTTTATTGTACTAACAGAACATAGTTGTTCAGGGGAAGTATACAAAAAGTTGTCTCAGAGATTTAACCTGTCAGTTTCCACTGTGAGGAACATAGTAAGGTAATGGAAGACCACAGGGACAGTTCTTGTTAAGCCCAGAAGTGTCAGGCCAAGAAAAATATCAGAAAGGCAGAGAAGAAGAATGGTGACAATCCACAGACCACCTCCAAAGAGCTGCAGCATCATCTTGCTGCAGATGGAGTCACTGTGCATCGGTCAACAATACAGCGCACTTTACACAAGGAGAAGCTGTATGGGAGAGTGATGCGAAAGAAGCCATTTCTGCAAGCACGCCACAAACAGAGTCGCCTGGTATAAAAATAAAAGTAATATTTAAAGTGGTGATCACTATTGGTTTTGTTTCTAAACTGAAAGCAGAAGCATGTTTGAGTGGAGAAGAATATGGATAAAGTATTGTGTTTAATGGTACCAGTGTGCTGAAAAGACCATCCCTGCTAAGCTTAATATATTAATTCTAAAAACTGGGGTGTCGGGTCTCTTTTCGTGGGAGTTCTTGTGGCCACGTCACGCATCTTTACGTACTTACGTCACACGTACAGCCTCTAAAAGAGGATCCGTCTCAGTTTTA
Organism: Astyanax mexicanus; assembly: GCF_023375975.1. Classification (NCBI taxonomy): domain Eukaryota; kingdom Metazoa; phylum Chordata; class Actinopteri; order Characiformes; family Acestrorhamphidae; genus Astyanax; species Astyanax mexicanus. The sequence goes on from NC_064426.1 coordinate 6,717,140, forward strand.
CTGAATGCGAGCGGCTGGTGGAGCAATGGAGACTTCAGAGGAGGAAACTCAGAGCTCAGTAGCTCTGTCCTCATAATAAAACCATATAAATAAAGTAGTGACATTTCTGACTGAGAGCGCTCTCTCTCTCTCTCTCTCTCTCTCTCTCTCTCTCTCTCTCTCTCTGACTGATCATAACCTGGAATCGGATTCATTCACTCTGAAAGGAGACCGCATCACACACGCCCAGTTTAAAATGATTCTTCTGCATGCTTCATGCAATTACCCATTCTCACCAAAGAGGGCACTAAATACCCCAAATCCCAAGACTGATGGACATCAGCTTTAAAACTAGGAATATTTTACACAAAATATACTACACCTTTTGTCAAGAAATAAAAACTAAATCATAATGTAAAAAACTGACAAACATCCTAAAATTTCAAGATAATTACATTTTCTTACATTATGGAGAGCGGAATTCAAACTGCATTCTTTATCCAATGTATTTGTATAGCTCCAGATTTTTTTTTTTTTTTTTGCTACATACATTTAATAAAAAAAATAAAAATAAATAGCAGGAATAACTGCAGCAGGCACCATAAATGGTAAGGGACTGTGAGTCAAAACAAGTAAAAAAAATGAGTTAAACAAAAAATTGACTAATTAAAGATTAATGCCTTGGATCAGATGTGTCCATTTCAGCACCATGGACAGCAGCACCCCCCTCTTTCCCACCGATATCAAGTGTTTTCCAGCCTGAATTCCATCCCTATCTGCACATTTATAGTACAAATATAAAATGTTTAGTTTTACTTTATCAGAACTTCATAAAGGATCGAGATATAGGCACTTGGTCTTTATTAATTTATTCACTCTGTTTTGAAACGTTATCGCGTCGTCTGACTCACTGGAGCTGCTTTGTAGAACCAAGCACTATAAAAAAAAGAAAAAAAAAATCAGAAGCCAGCTTTAATATCAGAGCTGTATACCCAATCACATAAAAAGAGGGTCATATATATGTCCTATAAAACGCTTACATAAGGCTTCTTTAAAGGAAACAGTAATTTAAATATTTTAAATACAAGCTTTTAAATGCATTCCTGTTGAACACACCACTTTAACTGTCTGAACTTAGAAAAAAATGACTATTTTTAAAGACTTTAGTCTCATTTGACTGATATATAATTTTTTTTTTCATCATAAGAAAGTCTTTGTACCATTCAAAAATCTCTCATTCTCTCTCTCTTCCCCCTGTCTCTCGCTCTTTCTCTTTTGCACACTCTCTCTTTGTCTCTGTTTTTCTCTTATTCTATCTTTATTTCTTTCTATCTATCACTCTTCCCTCCCACTTTCTTTAAGACTCTCTCCCTTCCTTTTCTTTCTTCCCCTTCTTTCTTTACATCTCTTTATCTCTTTGTGTCCCCCTCACTCTCTCTCTTTTTCCAATATTTCTGTCTCTCTTGCACACTCTCTGTGAGTCTCTTTTATCTTTTTTTCTTTCTTTTTTCTTTCTTTCTTTCTTTCTTTCTTTCTTTCTCTATTATACACCTTTTATATATTTAGCTTCTTCCCTTTCTTCTCTCTCTTCTTCCTCGCTCTCTCTTTCTTTTCTTATATTTTCTTCTTTTATATTCTATCCATTATTTTCTCTTTCTGGCTTTCTTTTTCTCTCTTTCTTTATATATTTATTTCATTCTCTCTTCCCTTTCTTTCTTTATGACTCTTTATTTATTTTTTCTATCTCTCTGTCCCCTCACACTTTTTCTTTTTCTCTCTCTTTCCCTCTTTATTTCTCTCTTTATTTTTTCTCTTTTCTCTCTTTGTCTTTGTTTCTCACCACTCTTTCTTTGCAGACTCTTTGTCTCTTTCTTTTTTCTTTCTTTCTCTAATTATATTTATTTAATTTTCTCTTCCCTTTCTTACATTCTTACAGCTCTTTCTTTTTCTTTCTTTATTTTTTCTTTCTTATCTCTCTCTGTCTCTCTCTCTCTCTCTCTCTCTCTCTCTCTCTCTCTCTCTCTCTCTCTCTCTCTCTCTCTCTCTCTCTCCGTGCGCTGACACCTGCGGGTTCGTGGTTCCGTGCCAGCAGACGCCGTGCGCGCGCGTGGACGCCTGTCGGCTCGTATGAAGCTTTTTCTCTGTGATCAGACCCCCACCTCCTCCCCCAGCTTCTCCCATCTCCCCCCACTCCACCTAACCCACCCCCCCCCCCTTTCTCCTCCTCCTCTTCCAAACCCTTCCCACTTCCAGCAGCACCTGCCTTCACTGCATCTCCGGCTCGTGCTGCCTGCCGCGTGCTGAGACACTGTATGCGCGTGCATGATGAGTATGTGCAGTGTGCGCGTGTGTAGCGCGCGGAGCGGTTCTGCTTATTATGCACGCGGAGGCTGGCGGCACGAGCGTCTTTAAGGAGCATCTATATGGACTTGTCTGTTTGTTTGTTAATTTGTTTGTTTGTTTTGGCTCCGCCTTCAGCGGTAAAAGAAGAAGGTGCAAAAAAGAAGGAATAGCAGCAGCACCGGCAGCGCGAGCAGACCCCTGTGCATGGCGCACGAGCGGATAGCGTAAAGAAGGGGGTAGAGGACCACCACGACCACTAAACTTCAGCACTGCGCGCGGATGGCTGTTCTTCTTTGGATGCACCTGCCAGATCGCCGCGCCGTGAGCGCGCGGGGACGCGCGATTGAAGTTGCCCTTTAAGACGCGGCGTCTGCGAGCGCGCATTGGGAGAAGTCCGTTGGGGGTCTTTGAGGGGCTTCTGTGGATTACTGTGTCACTTTTGTTGTTTGTTATTAATAATATTATTATTATTGATAATATTAGCGTTGTTATTGCTGTTATTAACATTCTTAACATCCCCTCCGCCATGCAGATGAGTCAGAGCGCGAGCGCCGGGCTGTGTTTCGCCGCGAGACCCGGGAAAACGAGACGATGCAGGATGCAACGCTTCAAAGGACTCCTCGGTTTTAGCATCAGCGCGTGAACACCAAAGTGAATCAGTGTTTTTCTTTTTTTCGGAGTACTCTTTTTAATTTTATCCGATATTTTTCCGGTTTCAGCTCTTTTGCATTTTGGTTCTGTATTTTTAGCTCATTTTGCGTTTTTTTATTTGTTGTTGAATTTTTGTTATCTTTCTGCTTTGGCTATTTTTTGTTTCGCAATTTTTATTCCATATTTTTTGTTGCATTTTTCTGTTCTGTTTTTTGTTATGTTTTTTTGCAGCAATACAAAGTGCACTAAGGTGACGACAACAAGTAACAGCAACATATTGGATAATAAAAAGTAGTGAACTGTCTTTAACGGATCGTTTTCTTTTCTTAAAAAAAAACCTTTTCGCGTTTTAAAGCTGTGGAAAACTGGAGGATCGTTTCTACCAGAACGCGGTGGATGCACTGGATGCACTGGAACAGTGGGAACTCAAACTGGGATTTTGTTGCTGGAGATATCAGCGCAGAAGTTATGTAATGTAATGCACACCTGAAAAAAATGACACGCACCACCAGGTCCTCTGGAGAACCTCCAAAAACCGCACTCTTGGTGATTAAACCCTAACATTTTAGGGAAGAAGTAATCGCACATTCCTGGAAAGCAGCGATTCAGCGTCCGGCTTCAGCTCAGCTATTTCATGTCAGACAAGGTAAGAAGCGCGAGACTCGTAACGTTACGTTTGCGTTGTGTTTCTTTGCACGTGCATCACCTTCTTTTTCCAGATGGGGTTCACATGAGCTGATGAAGGAACCTGAGGATTCTAAGTAGAGCATACATACACTCACGTGGTGCTTTGAGCTGTCACGGTTCAATGTGCCAAAGAACCCTTGAAAAAAGGGTGTAAAGAAAGCAGATATTTTGTGTATGGAAAACCATTTAACCTGGTAATGGTGCTGAAATGGTTCTTTGAATTGCTATGGTTCTTTACTAAAGAACCATTGGAAAACCAATTTTTTGAGACGTTGATGGAACTTGAATAGGCCTACACTCTCAGCAACAAAATGTTATATATAGTAATGGACATTTGGTTCTTTAAAATGTTGACTTGTAGGGTTCTTGAAATATTGTTTGGTTAATTTGAGAACCTTGGTTGTAACAGGTGTAAAAACTATTTATTTGTGGTAAAAAAAAAAAAAACATTTAACCAGGTAAAGGCAATGAAATGGTTCTTTTAATCGTTATGGGTCTTAATGAAGGAACCCTTGGAGAATCACCTTTTCAAGACTTTGATGTTGGTTTCAATCTTTTGTTAGCTGACACAAATACATACAAATATATAGTATTGATGAACATATGGTACTTTGGTTCTACGAACAAGCACTTCTTGATGCTCTATATATGTACCTTCTTAAAGGAAATCTTCTTGAATGAATTATTAATGAACCATCTTGCCTTATGGCAATAAATCAACCAATGTAATGCATTTAATTCACATGGCATTCAATCAGAGGCATACATTGAAACCACTTCACCCATTCTAATGCATCATCCTCTGGTTGTAGTCTAACTTCAGCACCATGGACAGGGACCATGTGAATAGTGACTACAGCTAATGTGGATATATTTTTTTGGTTTAAAGTTGTTACATACACAAAATCCAACATCTTTCAAATGACACATCATGTAAAATACATGTACCAACATTTACAAACTATAACAACAATAACAGTTGCTTCATTTTAGAATGTTAATGTCCACACAATGTGAAATCCTAATGTTTTTTAGATGTTGTTGGTTTAAAGTCATGGTAATCAATATCTGTCGAATGCTGGAGCTTGATGTTAACCAAAATTAGTTTTTTAAACAGATATTTTCCATTGATTTCCAACCAAAATTGAACATATGTGGTTGGGTTTTGACATCAATGCTTCCAATACTGACTTCCAGTACTTGTTGGAATCCCCCTATATTTGTGTATTTTTAGTATATATTTGGCAACAAATGTACCAGTATAATGTTTATTTATATCCAGTGCACCCATTACAAAACCAACATAGTTCTCACTTTCACCCCAAATTCAACGTCCAACATTGAGAGCTTGGGGTCAATCCAACCTGTGTGGGATCTGAAGACTTTGCGACATTGATTTCCATCCGAATTCTACATACTGTACATTTTGTTTGCTTTGACATTCTGTAAACCTGATTCTTGTTATTTTATCTGAAACTAAACATCTATCTAAATGTTGTAACTACATGTCAAACCCATTGTTGGGTTTTTAATGAAAATGAGACGTTTAGATTTTTAACCAGAAATGAACACAGCATGTAGTGTAAAGTTTTACACCAATCTAATTCTTATTTTAACTTGTATTCAACATCTGTCTGATGTTTAAATGCCATGAGTGCATGACACCAGTTGATTTTGTCAGCAACAGCCTGAATTTGTGGTGTTAAGTGTCCAAAATCCAATGCCATTTAAAGAGTCACATGCCGACAACATATTGCCTTAGGTATGGTAGCCAAAACATCTACTTAACTTTATGATGTTAACATCCACACAATATTGCTGCGCTGTTGGATTTGAGTCATGAAATTGAGTTAAAAAGCCAAACTTCAATGTCTGTCTGATGTTGAAGCTTGATATCAATGGAATAGCTGATTTTGTTGGTCTTAATTTGTGGTGTTAAGTGTCCTAAAATCTGATACCTTTGAACGTCACATGCCAACAACATATTGACATAGGCATGGTGGCCAAAACCTGACATCTACTAAACTTTATGACAATAACATTCATACAATGTTTCTGTGCTTTTGGATTTGAGTCATGCATTTGTGTTAAGAAGGCAAACTTCAATGTCTCTCTGATGTTAAAGCTTTATATCAATACAATATCTGAATTTGATTTCAGATGAAATGAAACGTATGCTTAAACGTTGGAGCTTAACATCTACTCAATGTTTGTTTTTTGATTAACATTTGTGACTTTGGTGTTCAATACACAATGTCTTGAGTTTGGATATTGAGCAAATTCTCATTTTCAGTTTATATTTTTTATCTGTCTGATATTAAAGTCCAAACATCTTTCTGACATCATGTTGGCAACGGTTGGGGATGCATCGAGTGCGGCAACCTCTTATTTTAGCCTGGCTTCAGCACCACGGACAGGAACATTGTGATCTGAGTAAGCACAGTCACAGTGTGTACAGACTGAGCATTGGTAAACCCATGAAAGGCATCATCTCAGCTGCTCTATACTGCTTCCTAATGGGGTTACTGTGAGTGACGAAGGCGGCACGTTCTTCTGCGTGGAGCGGAGACTCATAATCCGAATCGCACCGCTGCTCGGCCACCCACGCTCCCGCCTGCCTGCGGGTGTCAGCACAACTCACAACTCCAGCCACTGAAGCACTGAGCACGTGCCGTACCTGCTCCTTATTATATATTTTATTCTATTTTAATGCTTTTCTTCATTCTGACACATCCGATTCGTCTCGTCTGCTCACTGTTGAGCTGTCACGAGGCCGGAATGGGTTGTTTTAGCAGGAAAGACCATATATGATGACCACTGGCTTGGGCACATTAGGTCAACATGTATTAACAGGCCTATATTCTACATTTCTCTCTATATATAAATATGTTTATTGCAGCACAGACTGTGTCTCACATTTAGAGGTACACTGCTGTTGCTGCAGCTCAGCCAATAAGTGCTCCCTTCTATCCCCCACAATTTTTTTAGCACTTTTTAAACTTGAGATAAGGGTCGAGTCAACAAAAATTCAGGTAGTTTAGTGGTCTGTTCTGATTGGCCATTCTTTTTTCTGTATTTCATTCGCAAAGCAATCTTGGCTCAAACACTTCCTGTAACATGAACATAAATGATTAAGAGTTATTGTTACAGTGTATCACAAAAGTAAGTATTTATGCAGATATTTAGGTATATTGTTTTATGGGAAAACACTGACAAAATGACCTCAAATTCCCTCAAAATAACTCAATATAAATCCATTAATGTCTAAACCACTCGCAACAAAAGTTACTACACTCCTAAATATCAAAAATGAGCACTGCTTCTCATTTTCCCTCCAAAATGTCATGTGACTCGTCAATGTTATGAGGTCTCAGGTGTGCATAAAGGAGCAGGTGTGTTCAATTTTGTAGTACATCCCTCCAACATCTCTCCAAGTTCCAACATGGCACCTCATGGCAAAGAACTCTCCAAGAATCTTAAAAGATGAATTGTTGCACTGCAACCCCTTGAAACTGTGCTGCAGCACAGTGGCCAAGATCATCCAGCGTTTTAAAAGAGCATGGTCCACTCAGAACAGACCTTGCATTGGTCGTCCAAAGAAGCTGTTTGCACGTGAAGCTCAGTGTCATGTCCAAATGCTGTCTTTGAAAGAGAAGTGCTGTCAGCATTGCTGCAGAGATGTCAATGCTCAGACCATACGCCGCACACTCCATCAACTGGTCTGCATGGCTGCCGCCCCAGAAGGTAGCCTCTTCTGAAGTCTGTACACAAGAAAGCCCACAAACAGTTTTCTGAAGACGAGCACTGCTTTATTAAAGAGGCTGAGGGTAAAGGGTAATGATGGACTGGCAAAGCATGTCTCCAGACCTAAACCCAATAGAACATCTTTGGGGCATCCTCAAGCGGAAGGTTGAGGAGCATAAAGTCTGGAATACCCTCCAGCTCCATAATGACCGTCATGGAGGAGTGGAAAAGCTTTCCAGTGGCAACCAGTGAAGCTCTGGTAAACTCCATGCCCAGGAGAGTTAAGGCAGTTCTGGAAAATAATGGTGGCCACACAAAATATTGACACTTCAGGAACTTTTACTAAAAGTTTTTTTTTTGTTGCGGGTGGTTTTAGACATTAATGGCTGTATATTGAGTTATTTTGAGGGAAGAATACATTTACACTGTTATGTACTGCATGGTGGACACAGACTACTTTTTTATTGTGTCAAAATGTAATTTTGTCAGTGTTAATATATTTAAAATATTTAAATATCTGCAGAAATGTAAGGGGTGTACTCACTTTGGTGATACACTGTACATTACAAAAACAGTCCGTTTAAAATGGACTGGATAAACTTGTGCGGCTGAGCTTTAAATTTTGGAAAATACATTACGTTTTAAAACAGTTGTACAAGTGTAATTTAGTTTTTCATGGTATCGGCCCTTTAAAATAAAATAAAATAAAAAAGTGCATAAACAACAGGAATAATGCCTTTGCCAAGCGTCCATTAAATGCATCCCTTTTTAGACCTTTTTTAGCCTTATTTTAAGAACAATTTCAACAACAGGGGCCCGATCATTACCATGATTACCGTCATCATGCAAAATTAGCCCACTGATCAATGATAATGGTGTTTTGTTTACTTTAATTGACCAAGATTAAAGCACTGTGGAGAGAGCTGCTTTTATTGACCTGGATGCCGCTAATCTAGAGCTCTCATTCACAATCAATACTTAAAGAGTAAAAGTTCAGTGGCCAGGAGAGAGCCGGCCGTACCGATATAGACAGAAGCTGGACAGGTCGGTCATTACGGAGTAATGGAGCAGCAACCCCTAAAGCATGGGGTCATTCACACGGCTGTTAAAGGGCCTGTTCCTTTATATGGAAGCTCAGCTAATTGATTGAAATGTAGGGCTCTTGTGATGTCAGAATAAAAAAAAAGCATTGCCTAATGTCCACTTGTTTGGTTTACAGCAGTTTAACTCCTCCCATTCATGCTCTGAAGTTGTATGTAGTGTTTTTGTCTGTTATTTTGTTCCTATCAATCTTAAATTTAATGTTTTTGTGTTTTGTCACAATCAACCCACCATCTATACGGTATATACAGCTTTGGAAAAAGTTAATAAACCACATTAGTTTCTGAATCAGTTTCTCTGATTTTGCTATTTATAGGTATATTTTTGAGTAAAATGAACATTGTTGTTTTATTCTATTAACTACAAACAACATTTCTCCCAAATTTCTCCCAAAAGAAACCAAGTTCATATGTATAAAGTTTTTAGAGTTCAGAAATCTATATTTGGTGGAATAACCCTGGTTTTTAATCACAGTTTTCATGCATCCTGGCATGTTCTCCTGCACCAGTCTTACACACTGCTTTTGGATAACCTTATGTCTTTACTCCTGGTTCAAAACCTTCAAGCAGTTCAGTTTGGTTTGATGGCTTGTGATCATCCATCTTCCTCTTGATTATATTCCAGAGGTTTTCAATTTGGTAAAATCAAAGAAACTCATAATTTTTAAGTGGTCACTCTTTTTTCCAGAGCTGTATATATATATATATATTGTTCTAGGTTATTTTGTGACCTCCTGGATGAGTTGTTCATGCCCTTTTGGAGTGATTTCGGTTGGTCGGCCACTCCTGGGAAGGTTCACCAGTGTTCCATGTTTTCTTCATTTGTGAATAATAGATCTCACTGTGATTCTCTGGAGTCCTAAAGCTTTAGAAATGACTTTAGAACCTTTTCCAGAGAGATAGATGATCAATGATTTGGTTTTCTCATCTGTTTTTGTATTTATATTTCTTCATAATGTGTTGTTTTTTGAGATCTTTTATCTGCTTCATGTTGTCAGACAGCAGACAGCTTCTACCTAAGTGATTTCTTGATTCTACAGATCTGGCAGTAATCAGGCCTGATTGTGGTTAGTAGTGAAATTAAACTCAGCTTTCCAAAAAGTGTGATAAATCTCAGTTAATTTATTAGGGGGCAAACATCTTTTGACAAAGGGCAAGATTTGTTTGGATAGTTTTTTTCCCTTAATAAATAGAATCATCAATTAAAAAGTGTTTGTTTTTTTATATTTACCGAGGTTACATTAGTCTGATATTAAATTTTGTTTTACAATCTGAAAAATGCAAATATGAACATATTATATAAACAATATAAACTATATAATTGTGTATTTTAGCTCCACCCATTTGTGCTGATGTTCATGTTCATTTAGCCTGGCCTACTTTTTAAAACAATGTGCGGCCAAACACGGCTTAGATTCAGTGCTTTTGTGATGTCATAGCAAACATTGCGCTTGTTCATAAGCTCATATTGAGCATTCAGAAGATTAGCTCCACCCATTTGTTTTGAAGTTATAAGGAGTGGGGCTTTTTTTTGCATCCAATTAGAGCAGTGTTTATTAAAGGTACTTTAACTAAGTTAAGTATCTTGATTTACTGTATAGGATATACTGAAATAGTTATTATGACTGTTTTTGGCAAGTAAAACATGTTATATAATGCGATAAATAAATAACTGTTTTAATACACTTATTATTCTGTTAATGGCACCATAAACACATAGGAAGTGAGCCCCGAACGCCTCTGAGAGTCACTCTAATTGGCAGTTTTTGGACATATAGTTGATGAGAGTAGTGTGGAAGGTGTAGTAATGGTACTGTTAGTACTGTTAGATTTGAAAGGGATTTGCTTTAAAGGGTTTATGTTCACAGTGCTGCCTCTCTATTCCACTCAGATCACTGTGGGGAACATAAGGCTAATGGAACCAGTTTCACCGAAGAGCCGAAGCATTTCCTTTGAATTAGCTCATAAATGCACAGGAACTAGAATCAATTTGAATGCACCCACCAGCCCGCCATCTGTCAATAAAGCTGCACAACCTTTAGCACAGCCCCGGTTATCACAGCAACTTAAAATAAAGCATGTAAAACATATTAAAATCTGAATTAATTCTAATTTGTGAATCAGGAACAGATCATTTTTAAATGAAAAGTGTAGAAAATAATCTGTTGATCAATTGCACAACAGTGTTTGCAAATTAAAAATGTGATATTTTATTATTTTATTTAGTGTATTTACATGTAAATGTATTATGCAATATGTAACACAATATGCAAATCAAATAGAAGTAAAAAAAACCCCTGCATTTTCAGCTACAAATACAGCAAAAAGTCCTAGGTGGCTTCTAGGGTGTGGTGAGGTGGTTACTATGAGGTTGTTAGCATCTTCCAAGCAGTTGCAAAAGGTGTTGATAAGTAGTTGCTGTGGTATTTCACAAAAAAATGGTTGCTCTGAGGTTTTTAGCATCTTCCACACAGTTGCAAAAAGTATTGCTAAGTGGTTGCTGTGGTATTTCACAAAAAATGGTTGCTGTGAGGTTGTTAGAATCTTCCACACAGTTGCAAAAGGTGTTGATAAGTGGTTGCTGTGGTATTTCACGAAAAAAATGGTTGATGTGAGCTTGTTAGCATCTTCCAAGCAGTTGCAAAAGTATTGCTAAGTGGTTGCTGTGGTATTTCACAAAAAATGGTTGCTGTGAGCTTTTTAGCATCTTCCAAGCAGTTGCAAAAAGTATTGCTAAGTGGTTGCTGTGAGGTTGCAAGGTGGTTGCTATACTCTTCCAAGTGTTTTTATTTTCTGTTGCAATGCCAAATGGATGTTAAGGTGTTGCCAAGTGGTGTCTATGGTATGCCAAATGGTTGCTGTTTTGTTGCTCAGTATTCTCTATGCCATTCCAATTGGTTTCTAAGGTGTTGCTAAGCAACCAAGCATCCAAGCATCATGTGTTGAGCTACACTATCGAGATGCTAGGTGAGTGTTATGTTGTTCCAAAGTGGTTGAAAAGGTGCTGCTCTATTGTTGCGCTACACTATCAAGATGCTAGATGAGTGCTTTGCTGTTCCAAGTGGTTGATAAGGTGTTGCTCTATAGCTGTGCTACACTATCAAGATGCTAGATGAGTGCTTTGCTGTTCCAAGTGGTTAATAAGGTGTTGCTCTATTGTTGCGCTACATTATCGAGATGCTAGGTGAGTGCTATGCTGTTCCAAACGGTTGCCACGAGATGACTGGGTGGTTGCAGTGGTATCCCAGGCGCTTGCTATGATGTTGGTAGATGCTTATGCCCTTCACAGTAATAGAATCATTTTATTTGTGTAACTGTGTAGAAAATGCTTGATGAAAAATGATAAAATAACAAAGCCAGATGGAAGAATTGATTTTGTTTGGGTTTTTGAGGAGTGGGTTACCTGAAGTGTTTATTCTAAGTTATTATACGCAAACAATTAAATTAATCTTAATCTCTATAATAGTATTAATTGCACAGCTCAGTAAAAGCTGACTGTAGTCGCTGCTGTGAACATCACATATTCTTTACCATCTAGGGCCGTGATGTCTGTGGATGCCAAGCCTGATGTCTTTTTGCCCAGGGCTGTTTCTACTGATGTCCAAACATGGAAGAGTTGTGGCGTGACTGTGTTTCTTTCTAGAGGCCTGAAGCTGTGTTTCTGATGTCTGTGGAGAAACATAAAGCAAAACATATGTGGCTTTTGGTACAGACTGATATCCACCTGTCAACCACAAGCCCAACACATGACTTTAGGCATAGTCTCATCTAAGCTCATCAGTCAAGAGCTTAGAACCAGAGCGAGAGCGAGAAAGTGACATTTTTGTGTGAAATGAGATATACAGTAAAATCATTCAAAATATGGAATTATTAAGAATACATAAAAGTGTTGAACAAATCAGAATATGTTTTATATTTTAGATTCTTCAAAGTAGCAACGCATGCTTAGATTAGCTATCTTTACACAACTTGGCTTTGATTTTCTCAGTCAGCTTTATGAGGTAGAGTCACCTGGAATGTTCAGCTTTCAGTTAACAGCTGTGCTGAACTCATCAAGAGTTAATTACTTGAATTTCTTGTCTCTTAATAAAGTGTTTGAGAGCATCAGTTAAAGTAAAGTTGTGAAAAGGTAAAGTTATAAAAAAAAACCTCCCAAAATCTTAAGAAACTTTAAAGGTATCCTAAAGAGCAGTCGCAAAGACCATAAAATGTTACGATGAAACTGGCTCTCATCAGGACCTCCCAAGGAAAAGAAGAGCAGGAGTTCCTCTGTTTCACAGGATAAGTGCATCAGAGTTACCAGCCTCAGAAACCGCAAACCTTCATAGTCTGGATGACTTCAGTATTCATTTACAATGTAGGAAAAAACGTTAAACTTTTGACTGGCACTTTCTTTTTACTGTTAAAATGACATACATTTAGAGTTATTAATCAAGAACCCAATGACTTAATATGGAAACCACTGAACCGGTTGGTGCCAAAAGGGTGCAAGCACATTTTTGCCTCTTTGGCATTAAGAAACACATTGTGCGTAAAAAGAAATAAAGTGGGTAAGGAGACCAAAAAATACTCCTTTTCCGGCCATAAAACGTGCCAAATAATTGTAGTATTTCTCTTAATTAATCATGGGTTTGTTTAAGAGTTGGATGAGCTCTGACTTTGGCGCGTTCTTATCTTAACAGTGTGGCGCTTTGTGCGTCTCAGCAGAGGATACTACGCTATGAAGGTTCGCCAGCAGCTTATTTAACCCTTGTGTGGTGTTCGGGTCGGGTTTCTTTTTTCATCAAATGATACTAAAAAAATATTTTTTCTAACTCAAACTCATTGGCATTGGCTCATTTTTTGTGAAAAACATATATCAAAACACATTTTCGATAAACACACACTGTACACCCCTCCCCCCCTACACATTTATATTACATACAGTATGTTTGGCCAAGGGCTAATAAACATTGCTTCATTTGCAATGAAATTTTCTACTCATATCTTGAGTTTAATTCATTTTCTTTTACATTTTATTAAAAAAAAAACTAATTAAAAAAAGAGTAGCACTTTTTAAAAGAAATGTAACATAAGAAAGGTAAAGGGCAAATATTAACCATGTAAGCTTATGTAAGTTTATATTTCTTGCAAATTAGGTGAAGCAAGCATGTGTAAAGCATTTTAATGTAAAACTGCTTAATTTCGCTGAATTAAATTCAAGTAACAAAGTAAACGAGTAACAAAAATATGAACACCACACAAGGGTTAAGGGAACAGCAGTGTTATTTTATTCTTTATTCTGTTTATTGTTGAGGTAAAAGTTGGGTTTGGGCTCTGCAGTGCGTCCGTGTGCACCGGCAAAATAGCAAAACACCAAAAATGTACCTGAACACACCTTCCACAACTTCCATCCCACCCAGCCCATCAGTGTAGATTTATTCCTAAACTCTGACTATTCCTAAAATTAGACTGTTGACTGGGTGTAAGATAGCGAAGAGCATTGCGCCGTGCCTAAAAGATTCTATATCATATCTAACCATCTGATTTACATTGCAATACACACCGATACTTCCTTCTGGATGCAACCAGAGTCACAAGCCAGCCGGAGATGCTCAGGACATGAATGCCTCCATAGATACTCTGGTATCTTCTGGTCATGATGAAGCTGGACCATACGTTATAAAGGAAAGGTCCAGAGGGTCCGCAGTGCAGCCCGCCGGCTATGTGGGACTGGGGAAGCAACCAGTGAGTCATAATCTCACAGGCAGAGGAGAAGGACGGAGGCAAAACAGGAGTGTGTGCACTCCACTGTGTAAGTCCTGCCCTTTAGGATGCACACACACACACACACACACATACACACACACACATATATACACGGCACACGGCACACTGCAGGCTTTCTTAGTTTAGCCAGCTTAGCGGCCTTCTCTCAGGAAAAATGACTCATATCAAATGGGCACGCTCCCCCTGCCCTCCCACCTGACCAGACACCACTGCAGTACTGGGTTGAGTCACTGGTCAGTGGATGAGTGGATGAGTGGATGTACGTGTGTGTCTCTGTGTTTGTTTTTGTGCATTAGTTGCGACTTCGTTGGATAAATGAGGCCCTATCTTACACCTTGCTCTGCTGCACCAGACACATTACGATGCTCATTGCTATCTTACACCCAGAAAACACCCTAGTTTCACACCTTGCACCTGCATTAATCAACAAGATGGAGCTTAGGAATATATATACATACACGCCAATAATGGTCTGGAAGTAAGGTATGATCAGGTTCATTTCTGGGGTATTGCTATCTTGGCAATAAAAAAACACAGGTACGCCACTGACTGATTTGAACCCTGATAACAGTCGACAGCCAGATTTTCATTGCTATCTTGGCTACACATTGACATGCAGCAGTGCACAAACCCAACATTTAGATAAAAAATAAGAACATCCTGTGCAGCAACAAATTCAGTAAGAGTAAGTGAACACAGAGTTTAAAAACTCCAGCAGCACTGCTGCACTGTCTGATCCCCTTCTAATAGCACAACACATAAAATAAATGAAAGAAGAAGTTGTACTGTATGACAACAGAGAGAGAGAGAGAGAGAGAGAGAGAGAGAGAGAGATGGTAGTATATTATATATTAAACACTAGTGTGTCTCAAGCATTTTATGGTGGAAGCAAATTTTAGGGAGATGCGGATTTCATTTTCCAGCAGGATTTGGCACATTGCCCACACTGCCAAAAGTACCAATTGGTGTGTAACACATCTCTATAATACTGAATTACTGAAATAAAGTAAGGGGGTTGGACTATGAAACTGAAACACCTGTCATTTTAGTGTGGGAGGCTTCATGGCTAAATTAGCAGGGTAAGAGCACAGTTTTGCTCAAAATATTGCAATGCACACAACATTATGGGTGACATACCAGAGTTCAAAAGAGGACAAATTGTTGGTGCACATCTTGCTGGCGCATCTGTGACCAAGACAGCAAGTCTTTGTGATGTATCAAGAGCCACGGTATCCAGGGTAATGTCAGCATAGCACCAAGAAGAAGGACCAACCACATCCAACAGGATTAACTGTGGACGCTGTAAGAGGAAGCTGTCTGAAAGGGATGTTCGGGTGCTAACCCGGATTGTATCCAAAAAACAAAACCATAGCTGCCCAAATCAAGGCAGAATTCAACGTGCACCTCAACTCTCCTGTTTCCACCAGAACTGTCCGTCACCACCCCTATAATCCAACCCCTATAATTTTTCAATGATATTCTAAGATTTATAATAATATTTTAAGATGCACTAGTATACTGTATTATAGTACAAACTATTATTCATCCCATAGAGTTACTTACAAGCATGATGTACGACCTCACGTCCAGACGTTGTATTAAAGCAGACCTGTGAGTGTGTGTGTTTGTGTGTGTGAGTGTCTGAGTGTGTTAGTGTGTGTGTGTATATCTGTCTATGACATGTGGACTGTATATGCTTTCCAAAAGTGACCTTCTCTGTCCTGAGGGAGCTGACTAAAGCTAAACACACTAAGCATCACTAATGGGACACATTAGTTACTCAGGCATTTAAGCACCGTCGGGCTTCACCTGGCACGTCAGACGGCGAGTCCCCCGGGTGATGTACGCGGCTGTGTTTCCACTCAGCATAAACGAGTCCCGTAGCCGCTGTCTGTTATCATTTTACACGCCGGATTCAGAAACGCTACTGGCCGGACAGATGGCAGCCAACCTCGCATTTCTGTGATTTCCAGACATTACAAAATACAACTGAAGTTATGTATATACGTTTGGTGTAATCTACAGTACATGTTCAGTTTATGTTGCATGGCCATTACAAAGGAAATGCATTCCAGTTGAGTTAATGAGTTACATTGTTACATAATTAATGCATGTAGAATTCCCATGAGAAGCTTCCTCTTCTGCTTCCAGACAGACTCTGGTTTGGTTCATTTAATGTATACTTGCAGAAATCAAATGTTGGTGAACCGTCATTTCCTCTCTGAAAACCTTCTGTGATAAACAGAGAAGCAGGAAGCTTTATCTTAAGTGTTGCAAAGGCTTAGACTATTTTTAAACAAGTCCTCAGATCAGGCTGAGCTGATTGTCACCCACTGTACTTCGGAACTGTCAGTTAAATCATATTTACAAGCTTTGTGCACACACCCTGGCTCTTCTTCAAACCTTTTTTTGCCAACACTCTTCAAACACTGCTAGCTCTAAGCAGCTGTCTGAAGAATTACAATAAATAAAATAAAATGAATGAATGCCTATGAGGCATAGGTAGAGTACAAGCAGAAAGTGAACAGTTTACAGCTGTCAGTTCAGGGGAATAGTGGAAGTCATAACACAATCTAAAAAACTAGAAAGAATTTCATCACAGAGATCTAGAGATAGAAATGTATCATCAGTTGCGAGAAAAAGTATGTGAACCCTTTGGGATCACTTGGATTTGAAGACAGACAGTCTACAAATGTAAAAGTTCAGCACTGTCGCTACTCTCCCTAGGCGTAGTCGTCCTGTAAAGATGACTGCAAGAGCACAGCGCAGAATGATCAATGAGGTGAGGAAGAATCCTAGAGTGTCAGCTAAAGACAGAGGCTGGATGATGCAACAGGACAACGACCCAAAACATAGAAGTAAATCAACAACCGAATGGCTTCAACAGAATAAAATACGCCTGACCTCAACCCAATTGAGATGCTGTGGCATCTGTGACCTCAAGAGAGCGATCAACTGACACCAGATATCCCAAGAATATTATATTATCCAAGTAATCCCAAAGGGTTCACATACTTTTTCTTGCAACGGTACTGTTGTTTCATTTCATGATGTCTCTTAATATCATTACGGCAACTTTTTTTTAGCCCTTTTTCTGTGCTACAACTGAACACTCTCGCCCCTTTTAGACTCTTTGACCCGTTTTTCTGCGCTACAACTGAGCACTCTTGCCACTTTTAGACTCTTTGGCCCGTTTTTCTGCACTACAACTGAGCACTCTCTCCACTTTTAGACTCTTTGCCCTGTTTTACTGTGCTACAACTGAACTCTCTCACCACTTTTACACTCTTTGGCCCGTTTTTCTGCCCTACAACTGAGCACCCTCTCTGCCTTTAGACTCTTTGGCCCATTTTTCTGTGCTACAACTGCGTACCCTCGCCACTTTTTGACTCTTTGGCCCATTTTTCTGAGCTACAACTGAACACTCTCGCCACTCTTAGACTCTTTGGCCCGTTTTTCAACAGCGGGCCAACTTTCATTCTATTTCTAAAATACCTCGCGGGCCACTTCAAAAAAGGAAACGGGCCGCAAATGGCCCGTGGGCCGTAGTTTGGACACCCCTGTTATAGAAGGTATTATTACCCACAGTGCACAGTGCAGTGCATATTATTAATGATTGCGACTGGCTGTGATTGTATATGTGTAGAATGTGATCCTTTTCTGTTCACAGCATATTTCTCTGTATTTAGAGCCCATCAGGCAGTTTTTTTTTTTGATGTACATGTGCTAGGCTTGTGTGCAAGGCATGTGGTGCTAGCATGTTCTTTAAGACAAATTAGTATCCACATGGCAATGTAAAGATATGAGCAGAAAAATCACATCTTGTCTCTTGTGTTTTTTTTTACAATGTTAATATTATTAAGAATAGCAGTTCAGGGGAAATGTGGAAGTCACAATGTGATCTGAATATACTAGTAGTGCTAGGTCTTTGTTTGAAACAATAGTAAAACATAACATACAATATTATGACTATTATGAATATTAGTCTAAACTCTCATTTGTTACATGTGACTTGTTGCATGTTGCATGTATCTGATTGCATTCAGCTCCTGTCCAAAGCTTTTTGCTCTAATTTAAGCACAGATATGTACAGTGTTGAAATTGTTATCTGTGGAAATCGACTGCATGCCACAGATGGATAAGGATGCAGCAGATAGAGATAAGGATGAACAAACAGCGGAGTGTTTCTTTAAGCACTCCCGAAGCATTCAGGATCTCCTGTTTACTAGATTAAAACCTGCATAGCTATTGATCTGATCCTTATCTCATACACTGGAGTACAGGCCTCGGATGGCGTACCTGCTGTGTGCTGCTGCATAGAGAGCGTGGGGTGCTTCTGTTGGTATAGCTGTGTTTACAGAGAGTACAGTGAGCCTCTGTTGGTGCAAATATAGCAGCATTTGAAGTCAGTTACTGCGGCTCTATTGTTAAAGTCCTGGAAATCTTCTGTCACCCGGCTCTGGTTTATTTGAAACTCAGGGAGTTCTGGAAATCAAGCTCAAGTTTGTGCATGGAAGGTAGCAGTGTTATCCACTACAGTATCACACCAGCATTACACAACTTCACAAGTTCTTTTGATGCTTTATTTAAAAAAAACCCTCACTAGACATTTTACATGTGTCTTTTACCAACATACCATTTGTTTCTTTGGACTTTTTGGAACCAAAAATGTCCAAAAGCATAGCATTGAAGCTTTAACCTAGCTGAGCCTGGCTATTAGCGTTGCATCTAACCTTCTCTAAACTTTTAAACTGTTTCAGACAACTTAATGGACACAAAACGGCTTCCAGTGGTTAGATATTTTTAAGTTTGTTCAACATTTAGAATGCTAAGACAATGAATGATCATGTTGTGCTATAAATATAAATAAAATGTGCTGTAGAAGAATAAAAAAAATGGCTGTTGTGCTGTTTAGCTTAATGGCTCCAACCCTACTGAGCCCAGCAGTTAGCTTTGCAACTAACCTGTGCATCCTGGTAGCATAGCATCTCTAAGCCTGATGAGCCTGGCTATTAGCATTGCACTAACCTGCTTCAATCCAGCTTAGCCTTGCTGCTGTTTTTGTTATAGCATCATGGCTCCAAATGGCTCCAAGTCTGGCTGTGGATGGATATGGATGGTCAATTTCAAACCTGAACGTTTTTCCTGCACCTTGCCATATTGCATGTGCAGTGTTACATGGAGGGTCATGGTCTGATCTCTAGGGAAATGCACACCAGTGATATTTGAATCATTCAACTTGATTTAGGGCATGTCGGTGTGTCTTTGGTATGGTGAGGGTGCAAAAAATACAACTTGCATGGCTTGAAACGTGCAAAATGCCTGTACTAATTTTGTTAATTAATCATGGGTAAGTTTAATTTTGGGTGTAGAGTGAAATAAACCAATCAGTGTGCCAGTTGTCATTCCCTTTAAGAGCCAGGTGAGCTTTGACTTGGCATGTTCATATCTTAACAGTGCAGTGCGCTGTTTATTGTTGATGCAAAAGCTGGATTTTTACAGCCCTTTTTTTTACATACCCATGAACTTTTCCACATTTTGTTCCCTTACAACCACAAACTTAAATGTATTTTATAGAGATTTCACGTGATAGACCAACACAAAGTATTGCATAAGTGTGAAGTGGAACAGAAATGATACATGGTTTTAAATTATTTTTTTTATCAAATTTAAAAAAGTATGTTCAAAGGTATTCAGCCCCCTTTACTCTAAAACTCCTAAACACAATCCAGTGCAATCCACTGCCTTCAGAAGTCACTTAATTAGGGTATGAATACTTTTGCAAGACACTGTATTTGTGTGTGTCACGAGCGGGGGTGTACACACGCTGAGCGCACGCAACATGCACTCTACTCATACGTGGCTAAGATAAGATTTGTGCAGCTGACTGTTGACTGTTGTCAGGGTTTTAATGAGTCAGTGGCGCACTCATCATATTTCCCACTGTCGAGATGGAAACACGCCATAAATTTACCTGAACACACCTCACTTCCAGACCACCACGCCCATCAGTGTAGATTTATTCCTAAACTACATGGTGTACGATAGGACCCCAAGTTGTTTGCTGCTATATTAATATCTCAAATGTCAGATGTATAACCTTTAGAAAATGTTTCTGCTGGAAACTATTGTACTGCAATTTCTTTATTTCTCTATATTTTAGGCAAAAGCCATATATGTGTATATATATATATATATATATATATATATATATATATATATATATATATATATATATATATATATATATATTATATATAAGGCATTTTTTTCTTCATTTGCAATAGCTAGAGGTGACTGGGGGCTGTTAATTAAGCAGATTTTCCAGGGCTTGCTGTCAGCACTCCAGCCTCTCTCTCTTTCTGTGGCGTTTTTTCATTATGTGTTTAAACAGCATGGAAGTGAAAGGACTTATTGGATGACTTAGCGCTAACTGTTGCATAGAGATATTTGCTAATTCTACTAAACGGCATTTTCTCTACGTTATTAAGTTAAGCGAATCACTGTCGGCACTAATATCTCCCAAACCTATTCTAGACTTAATCTATTGCTGTAATCCCTGCTCCCATAGAAAGGTGGGTGATTCATCAAGTTCTAAATCAGCGTCCCAAATCATTTTTTAAGCTTTTATATTATAACCAACAGTTTTGGGCCTTCTGTAGAAGTTGTACGTTCTACAGCAACTCAAGCTTTTTTTACTCTTTAATTAAAAGTACTGTACATTTCAAAACTGCTTAAAGTATAAAAGTAAAAGTAATGTAAATGGGAAAAAAAATTAAATAAGCCATTAACCCTTTGAATCCTAGTCTGTTTTGGTGTGTTTTTTTCTTTGTTTTTGTTTCCAGTTCCTCTTTCAGGTCTTATAACACAGTAATTATATCAGACAGACACATACCCTGATCTCTTTTACTCCAGAAGACATACAGCTGCTCAAAAATA
This sequence comes from Astyanax mexicanus, assembly GCF_023375975.1. Taxonomy (NCBI): domain Eukaryota; kingdom Metazoa; phylum Chordata; class Actinopteri; order Characiformes; family Acestrorhamphidae; genus Astyanax; species Astyanax mexicanus. The sequence goes on from NC_064426.1 coordinate 6,738,352, forward strand.
TAATCACTTAAAATGTTGGGTTGGGTAGTCGAGTTTAACGCCACATCAGCTCGTCGGCTATTTCGTGGCAGGAAAGGTACTGTCTAATCACAAGGTTCTACGATCTAAGCCATCGCAAGGCAGACAGACACAGACAGACACACAGACACACAGACACATTCACTCACACACTCACACCTAAGGGGCAATTTCAATCAAGTTCCAATTAGCCTGAACGTGCCGTCTTTGGACTGTGGGAGGAAACCGGAGAACCTGGAGGAAACCCACGCAGACACGGGGAGAACGTGCAAACTCCACACAGAAAGACCCGGGTCGCCCCAGCCGGGAATCGAACCCAGGCCGTCTTGCTGTGAGGCGTAAGTGCTACCCACCGCGCCACCGTGCCGCCCGCCACTTAAAATGTAAAAGGAAGCAGAATTGTTATATTTTCCTGGAACTGATCGAGTTTTGGTCAAAATTTAACCAAGCACCTGTTTTTTTTAAACTTATTTTTGAATGTATAGACTTTAAATATATTCATACCTAAGATATCTCTTTTAAAATGGTTAAACTAGAGTGTTTATGAGTTGAAAGCATAAGAATATTGATGATTTGAGTTCATTACATGGCTTATTAATTATTACTTTGACTAAATACATGGAGAAACAAAATCGGGTGGATTTATTTTTCTTGATAATCAATAATTAGATTTAGTAGATACTAAAAACATGACACTCAGAGCAGCCTGTGCCTTTCAGTATTTTAATCAGAACACACAAAGAAAACTATATATAAACAAAAATGTAAACTTTATAGTCTAAATCAATAAAAATGTTTAGTGAAAAGTAAATGTGTAAGTAACATAAAAACTATATAAAGTAGTGCGCACACCATACCGAGCTTTAGTTTGAGTAAAGCAGGTAGTTTCACACTTTTTTTTTCTGTGGACACTTTTGAGTCTTTATTTACTGATATTATTTGGTTTGATTGAAACATCATATAAATATGTTTGAAGCACTAAAGGTAAATAATATTGGTTGGGGAAGGAGATCTCACTTCACTTTTTTAGGAGTTTTTCTCAATGGGTTTCTTGTAGATTTAGCTTTACCGCACTGGGATGTAATCACTGTTTTTAGTAGTAAGCTCCGTCCTTTCTAACCATATATGGATTATGTTTATGTGTGAAGGGATTCCTGAGTAATTAAGCTGAGAACACAAGGTGCGATTTTGGACGGAAAATCCGTCCGTAGGGTTCTAATGGTTCCCCAAAACACATTTTTCTAAATAAAAAAAAAAATATATATAATGACTATAATGTTCTATTAAAATGTTAATATTGATTATATAATTTGGGATGCACTAGGCTGTTCCCTAGTGTTTCAGCTGCATATATATTTGCCCATTGTAAATGAATGTATTTTAGTAGAATGTAAATATATTAAAGAAGTTTAGTTGGATTGGAGTTTGTCTGGAGTTCTCTTAAATCTCTACCTCAGATCATCTTCATACTAGACTACATACATCTGCTATGTTCTTGCTGGAGTGTGAGGGGGCGTGACCTGATGTGCAGCTGCAATGGATCACAGTATAAACCAATAGGGTGTCGGTATATGTGGTATATGTTTATAATTCTCTACATCCAATCACCCAATCAGATTCACTCTATCTGGATGGAGAGATTTATTTGGATAGGGGTTTTATTGAACGATGAGAAGCCGGAATAAAAATTTTATGAAATTAAATAAAAGTAAAGAAGCCGTTTTTAAAATGTAAGGGGTAGAAAGTTCAGATAATTTTGTGTAAATGTAAGAAATAGAAGTAAAAAGTCGTCTGAAAAATGAATAATTACGCCAGTAAACCAACCATTTCTACTTAACCTTTGTGTGGTGTTCGGGTCTGTGGGACCCGTTTTCATTTTTCATCAAATGATACTAAAAAAATATTTTTTCTAACTCAAACTCATTGGCATTGGCTCATTTTTTGTGAAAAACATATATCAAAACACATTTTCGATAAACACACACTGTACACCCCCCCCCCCCCCTACACATTTATATTACATACAGTATGTTTGGCCAAGGGCTAATAAACATTGCTTCATTTGTAAATTTGAAACTAAACAAATTTTCTACTCATATCTTGAGTTTAATTCATTTTCTTTTACATTTTAATAAAAACTAATAAAAAAAAGAGTAGCACTTTTTGAAAGAAATGTAACATAAGAAAGGTAAAGGGCAAATATTAACCATGTAAGCTGTTTATATTGCTTGCAGTTTAGGTGAAGCAAGCATGTGTAAAGCATTTTAATGTAAAATTGCTTCATTTTGCTGAATTAAATACAAGTAACAAAGTAAACGAGTAACAAAAATATGAACCCCACACAAGGGTTAAGAAAGTTAATAAAGTATTTGTACATTATTTGAAACCTCTGCTGGGACACCCATACATGTCTAGTTATTGAAGTCAGCGTTTTCAAGGTGTACCTGAAAATCACTTACGTAAGTAAGTTTTACATTATTACCATTTATTACCAAATATTTATCCATGATTTTACTGCATCAAAATGTGCCATGTCAGGAATTCTTATAGACTGCACAATCCTGTTTCAGTAAAGATTACAGCACCTCTTAACCTCAGGTTATTAAGATATTAAGCTCATGGGAAATGACAGGAAGGAACATATTACATCTTATCAATTATTTTTTTCTGAAGTATTTAGGTGTTCAAGAAGGCATTTAGTCATGTCAAGCTTGGCACATGTTCCTTGGGTCGATCGAGTATGTGGAAAACCTTGACACCCTTCAGCTAAGGGACTCTTTAGAGGTGCAAAACCTCTGGCAGCTTTAGATAAGTCAATGTGTAAAGTAGCTATAGACAACCACATAAGTGTTAATCACATGTAGCTTCTCATTTTTTTATTTAAATTTACATTTAAGTGTGTTGAAAAATGATACGCTCATTAGATGCTCAAAGGTTACAGCAGTGCATAAATCAAGTAGCTACTCCCATCTCATTGTGATTTATGCATCCAGATTTCTTATCCTGTGCAACTCATTCATAAAGTTTACAGACATTATGTAGTAAAAATCCTGCCACATATTTAAGTGGGATAGGAGCTGATGTGTGGATCAGCTGTGAGGGGCTGGGGGGGAAACTGGGGCGGTGTTGCGCTTTGTGACTTCAGCACCCCCGCCAAGAAAAGCACCGTACACACTGTCTTCTTGGCTTTAACTTTACTTAGAAAAAAAAAAAAAAAACAAGGTACATATCTGAGCCACGATGATTGTAAAAAAATAATTAAAAAAATAATCTTGTCACCTGCAGCCTCTTCCCGTAAGGGGGTGCTTTTCGTGGCGGGGGTGCTGAATTCGGCACAACACCAATCATAAGGACGCTGTGTGGAGCGGCTGTGTTCAGATCACTGGTCATTAATATAATTTATGACAAATAATTTCCATGTTCCTCAGTCTTTTTCGAGTCATTTTCGTTTAGTTTGTATTATTGTCATAGTTTTTGTTTTCCTCTTAGTTTCGTCATAAAAAAGACTTCTTCAACACCCCCACCAGGAAAAGCACCGTACACACCGTCTTCTTGGCTTTAACTTTACTTAGAAAATGAAAATACCCAAGATACTGTTCTAAGTTACCATGACTCGTAAAAAAAAATATGAAAAATAATCATGTCACCTGCAGCCTCTGCCGTGAGGGGGTGCTTTTCATGGCGGGGGTGCTGAATTCGGAACAAGACCGGTCATAAGGACGCTGTGTGGAGCGGCTGTGTTCTGATCACTGGTCAATAATATAATTTATTGGAAATAATTTCCATATTCGTCAATCTTTTCCGAGTCATTCGTTTCGTTTTTATTATCGTCATAGTTTTCATTTTCAAGCATTAATTTTTGTTGTTTTTGTCTCATTTTCGTCATTAAAAATAGGTTTGTCAACAAATAGTAGTTTTCATTAACGCAATTGACACTGCTTGAAATGAAAATTTCAAACCCATCATTTGTGAATTAAGGTTAATTGATGTTCCAGTAGAGCAGAATGAAGAGCTTCTCATTTTGTCCCTTCATGAAAGAGTTAAATCACTTCCTCCCACTTCCTGTCCAGCTGCAGGCGTCCTCTGATCTAATATCTCCAGTAACCACATCTAATTGATCAGATTAGGAGGGACAAACGTGAAATATTCATCACGACCTCCAGCTGTTCACCGTGGGTTAGGGTCTCTCTCTTGCTCTTCTTTCTCTCTCTTCTTTCTCCCTTGAATCCTTCTCTTGCTTTATTCTTTATCTGTCTTTCTTACTCTCACATCCTGTCTCTCTTACTTATCTCTTTATTTCTCTTTTTTTATGTTTTTTGTCTCTTACTCTTCCATCACTTTTTTCTGTAACTCATCTTTCTCTTTCTTTCTTTCCTCCTTTCTTTCATTTCATCTTTATCATTTCAACTCTGTTCTTCTCTTAATTTTCCTCTCGTTCCTCCTCATTTCCCTCTCTCCCCGGCTCTCTTAATCTCCCACTTCATCTCTATTTATTCCCTTCTTTCACCTCTCATTGTTTCTTCTCGTTTCATTCTCTCATATTCATCTCACACTCTGCTTCTTTTTCAATCTTATACTCTATTTTTATATCTTTTAAAAACGTCCAAATGTTTCCCGTCTTACTCCTCTACTTTAAAGCTACTTTATTTCAGTAATTCAGTTCAAAATGTGAAATTCATATATATGTTATATAGATGTATTAAACACAGAGTGATCTATTTTTAGCGTTTATTTCTTTAATTGTTGATGATTATGAAGCTTACAGCCAATGAAAACCCAAAAATCAGTGTCTGATAAAATTAGAATATTATTTAAGACCAGTTGGTACTTTTGGCAGTGTGGACAGTGTGCCAAATCCTGCTGGAAAATGAAATCCACATCTTCATTAAAGTTGTCAGTAGCAGAGAGAAGAAGCATTAATTGCTGTAAGATTTTCCGGGAAAAACAAAACTGCACTGACTTTGATAATAAACTTGATAATAAAACACAGTGGATCAACACCAGCAGATGACATGTCTCCTTATCCAAACCATCACTGATCATCAGTAAATGTTTTTTAGCATTTCATTTGTAAATCAAGAGACCAGAGTCTGGAGGAAGAGTGGAGAGACACACAGTCCAAACTGCTTGAGGTCTAGTGTGAAGTTTCCACCAATCAGTGATGGTTTAGAGGAGAGACATGTCATCTGCTGGTGTTGATCCACTGTGTTTTATTATCAAGGCTAAAGTCCGTGCAGTTTTGTTTTCCCCACAAAATCTTACATCACTTTTATGGAGATGTGGATTTCATTTTCCAGCAGGACTTGGTACAGTGCTCTCAGTGCTGCCATGCCCCAAATCCTCCAAGTGCCCCAATTAAACAGCACTATTTATGCTGTTATTGTCTGATGCTATTTTAATTTAGTAAGATAATGCTACAGGCTGCCAATCAGCCGCTATCCTCTATTTAAACTGAAGTGACTTTTCTTTTTATCTTCTTCTTATCTGCTGAAAAGATGTTTAAATTGAAAGTAACACACCCTGTCTCCACTATATTATATATTGTGTTTTTGTGTCTGATTTTAAACTAAATTATTCAATTTAGTCTGATATGACCCACTCACCTTCTTCTCAGTTTCATTTACAGTACATATAATAGTAGTAATAGTTTGTTTAAAGGGGGGTGCGGTTAGGCTGTGTTCAACTCTCTCTCTCTTTTCTGTCTCTACCTGTCTTGTCTTGCTATTCGCTCTCTCTTGCTATTTGTTCTCCTGCTCGCTGTTTCTCTCTTATTCTCTTTGTTCTTTTTGTCTTTCTTTCAGTTCAGGTTTTCTCTTATTTTTGAAAATCTATCATTTTATCATTTTTTCTCTCACTCTCTCGCTTCCTTTCTCTCGCTCACTCTCAGCATGCAAATTAGCCTCAGGTGATGAGAGAGGATAACTGGGTCCTCATAACGAGACACACACACACACACACACACACACACACTGCCACTCGAGTGGTGGGAAAAAGCAGCGTATCGCTGTGTGTCGCGTTCATTTTGCTTTGCAAATTGATTTGGGCAGGTCTAAATTGGCCGGCGTGACTCAAACCTAACAAATGTTTTACAAGAGTGCTGCGCTTGTTAGAGCGGCGCCCAAAAGTGGTCAAATTTAATTGCCGAACATCACTGGTTCTTGTAAACCTGCACGAGCGACGTGTTATTATTATCATTGGGCTTTAGTGCTAGCTGAATACAGAGTTTTCTTCAGTGCTGCATCATCTATAAACAGGGAGGAGGATCAAAGCAAAGATGGATTGCGGAGGATCTCCAGGTTGTCAACAAATGCCTGTGAAAAGTTTTGAAATTAGATATGATATGATCAGGTATAAATCATCAAGTTTATAAATAAAGGGATTAGGCATACAAGAATAGTGAGGTGCAGGCAGGGTCTGTAACATAAAGCAGCAAATATAATCAACATACAGTACCAGAGGGAGTAGTCAGGCAAACCAGGGTCATCCACAACATGTATCCTGCAAAAAAGTAGAGAAGCAAAAAAAGCAGAGAAGTTAAAAATACAAAAATAATTCGGTAACTAGGTAAAGAATAAACTGGGCAAGACAAAAGACGGAAATCGTCAAAACAAAAAACACGTCGGCAACAAAAAAGCAAAAACAAAGACATTCATCGTAGAAGAGCTAGGGGTATTTATACAGGGGAGAACAGGTGAAAACAATCAGTAGCTCGGAGAGCATGAACACTGTAGTGTTACGTGATCAGTGGAGTAATGGAAATCCAGTGTGGGTGAGTTCTGGGAAATGGAGTCTTTGGTGACAAGTGCAGAGTCCAGAGCAGGCAGGCTGACAGCATCAAGGGTGACAATTAAAATAATGTTCCTTGAAAAAAGAAAGCATTTGATTCAGTACATAAAATTATTAAACAATAAAAGTAATCAAAAGGAATTTAAGTGAGTAAAAGGCAGAAACAAGAAAGCTTAGGCAAAATCCAAAGCTGAAATGCTGTTTTTGTTGCAAAAACACTCATACGATGAGGAACAGCAGCAGGAGCTCCTCAGATAAAGTGCTGTTCTCAATGTATGTCTATTTTCTGGTCCATTTGCATACATAAGGCACTAGTAAGGATGCCTACATTGAAGTGAACAAGGGTGTCGCCATGTTTCCCTTATAATGGGGAAGCTGGGGGAAGTGTCTAAGTAAACAAAACTGTAATTTTGAATATAAACATTTTCTCTCTAAGTCAAACAAGTGCTGAATGTTAATCTACACAGATTTCTTTCCTGAAAACCGTTTTTTTTTGTATGAGCTGTGCATTTATTGTGCAATTCCATTTGTCTCTTTTCAGAGTAAACAATTGCTGTTTTTGCTGTTGTTTTTCTATTGTATTCTGAATAAAAACTGTCATACAGTGAGGAACAGCAGCAGGTGCTCCTCAGGTAAAGTTCTGTTCTCATTTCTCTTCAGGCAGGTTGGAGCTGAGCTTACGTCACTCCAGTGTCTTAACTTGTTATGCTAACTGTCTAGCGTAAGGTAGCAATCTGTTTCTGCTTCTTTGGCGGTGCTGTTCTACATGGTGCTCCACAGCGCCTCTAGTGGTATGGCGGTATGTGAAAAATGCATACTGTTTTTATTTCCTTTCTGGTATACCAGATTAACCGGTATACCACCCAGCACTAATTCAAATTCCTTCTCCTTAAAAACACAGGCTCTTTCTTGTCTCTTCTCCAAAGCACATATGCTGCTCCAGTCATAACATACTGCCCTGTCTGCTCACAGGCTGGGATATGTGCTTTACAGTCTGGTTAGGTCGTAATGCACAGACCGTTGGCTGAAGAATGACTTTAGTTGAGATATAAAGAACCTCAGAGCAGAATTACAGGGTCCAGAGACGGACTCTTTAACCCTTTATAGAGATCTATGGTGTCTTGGGTGACCACATTCCTAATATTTTCTGGGCTAGACTTAATTAAACTGGATTAAATTCACATGTATATGTATAACATACTTTCTTTAAAGGCATTAGTTCCAATAAAAAAAAAAAATAAAAAAAAAACTCAGAGCCTTGAGAGGAACCAAGACTCAAATAAAAAAAAACATCTTTCCATTGTTGCCACTGGAAAGTACAACAAATTCCAGTTGATCTGTTTAGTGTTATTTTAATTAATTAATTAATTTATTGCTATGGATGTGATCTCAGATTGGATAGTGTTTCAGTTATTAGAGAAACGAGTCATTAATTTCAGCTTGAAAATCTCTTTTCATTCTTGTTGTAGAATTGTTTCCCGTTCTTTATTATGCTTGGGTCGCCTTTCTGCATAGTTTGTTTTACTAAATTTACTGTAATTTTCAGACAATAGTGCGCATTAAAATCAGTCAGATAATAAGGAGCTGTAAAGCCACTCTGCTGAAGTACAGTTTACGTCCCAAGGGTGAGTTTTCAGTGAAGTTTCTCCAGCACTAAGGCTGGGTGCAGCAGGATTAGCATTAGCATTAGCCGCTAACCGCAGCACTAGCTCTTTTGCTATTGAGAGACGAGTATATTGGACTGTAGTCTGCATGTTTACCATGTTTAATGAAGCAACATTGGATGAACCACTAGCTGATATCGCCCTGGGTTGCCAGAACACTCAGGGTTCCTTTTAAACACACTTATAATGCATTTATAATGCATTGTACATATGGCTATGCATATTTATAAGAATGTATAACACATTATAGAGATGCTTATTAGGTATTATAAATTGTTTGATTGACAAAATTGTTTATAGTGCATCATAACCTGTGCTTGTAATATGCTACACATCTGGGTTAAAATATCACATTTCTGTCACTATTAATATATTCCCATGAAAGATATCTGTGTAAAATGATACATTATACAAAAAGCATGCTTTGTTAAGGCAGCTTTGTTGTGTTTCTCGGTATTGACAGAAACTGTTATAAACACAACTGATGATGCATTATGATCACAATTCATAATGTGTTATAAACATGGCTATACATTGCTATTCACTTTTATATTCAATTATTAAATCTATTAAATTAAATATTTGCTATCAAACATTTATAATCATGTTTTTAATTCTTTATGAATGCATTATGACGTGTTATGACTATGTTTATAGCGTCTAAAAGACAGGACATTCATAGAAAGTGTTACCAAATTGTCTTGTTCTTCCTGAGCATATTGACTTCCACAGTTCTTTCTTTTAAATCTTAGGTTTTTATATTTTTAGTGTGTAAAATAATGGTTGAGTATTATTATGATTTAAAAAAAGACAAAGGCTAAAAAAAAAGAAAATCACACAGAAATTTGTTAATTTTTTTATGGTATTTATACATTACCCTTAACTCAATTGTTCTACTCATTCATCATCATCATCATCATCAAACGTCACTCAGAACAGCTCGTGTTTTCTGACGCCGTTAACCCGTGGGAGCCCTTCCCTTTCTATACCGGCGCACAAATTATGTGGTCAACCTAATTAAGTCCCAGACAGCTGGTCCTGGATCAGCTCTCCGTGGCCTGTCTGAACTCCCTGCATTGACTGGTGGCTGTAATCCCTGTAGGCTTGGGTTAATTAGATCCCCTGCTTTAATTTCACCCCTCTTAATGGGCCTTGGAGGGGAAGAATTGGCTGCGCCCCATCGCCACCCAATCCCCCCCCTCCCCCCCCTCTTCATTCCCATATCCACACCCTCCACACATCTTCTAATGCTTTTTACGGATCCAACAGGTCCGTGCTTGTTGATTGTGGCCCGGCGCGGCGCGGCGCGGCACGGCGACCTCACTCTATGCATTGGTAATTTGATTGTGGATCGGGTCTTCATGCTCCATTTTCCAAATCAATCTTGGCCACCGCGATCTAGATTCAATTAGGGACGTGTCTGGAGATGATGATGTGTTGGTTGTGTGTGCGTCAGAGTGTGTGTGTACTGGTATATGTGTGTGGTAAATTGTACTTCCAGGTCTATGATAAATATAGGCATGGTGCACGGCGTCTGGGCTTATATTTGTGGTTTCTCTCTCTCGCACTGTTTATTTTAGCGTGGGCTTTTTTTTTTTCTCCCTTCATGCAGCACGTTCTCCGAGTTCCCCCGAGGCGGCCGTGATGAATGTAAAGGAATTACGCTTTGCCTTTCGGATAATTCGGCTTCCGCTGAACTGCGCGAGGCCTACTCATACTCTTCAACAGCGCCGCCGTAGCCGCTTATCTGCGGCCTGTGCAAACGAGTGGGACAAAGAGAACCATGCGGGAGAGATGTTTTTGCATGCACCAGATCTTTATCATCAGAACACCGAGCCAAAAGGCCTTCACTGTGCTGGATTTCAGCTGGATTGGCCTTTGGTGGTGTTGTCTTTTTTTTCTTTTTTCTCTCTTTACACACTGCCAATTCCTCCGATCCCTCTCCTTCTCTTTCTCGTTCCTGCTCTTCCCCCTAATCTAATTATCCTCATATCCCATGTGCGCCGGTCGATAGAGGTGCTTAACGCACGCAGGCACTGGAACAGCTGAGCGAGATGCGGCATCTTATTGAAAAATCATTGTTTTGACCTTCATTTTTGGCTGGTTTATTGCAAAAATGCTTAGAAGGCTTTATATGGATAGATGATGCACTGTCATCCAGTGGTCTGGTTGGCTTCGGGCACTGTGTGTGTTTTAATTACTGAATCCCGGTTCAATACATACAGAACAAAGAAATTTGCAGCAAAGTTCTCAAAAATGACCCTATGACAAAGGTGCTGGAAATATTGTTTTTATATTTTTTTATAAAAGAATAATTTCTAGTTAACTAAAAAAAGCAATTATTTTTTAACGACTGAATGGTGGCATGGTGTCAGTAAGTTTACATGTAGAATCTACAATGAGTCTTATTCTCTACTGCAGGAATTAGACTGAATCATGGTCTGAACCAAAAGACCAAAGTTTTAGTCCGGATCTACTGAACCATGGTCTGCTTTGTTTGTAGTGCGAAAACACTTTTTCACATGGTTTAGAATAGTGTTGTAGTACTCTAGTCTGTTCTCAGTCTCGAGACATAGCTAACCTTAGCAATGAGCAAGCTAACTTGCTAATGATACTGGGGAGTGAAGTAAAGATATCGACAAGCTACCTAACCTTACTGAGGAGCTAGCTAAAAAAACTAATGTTACCGCCAAGCTAGCTAACCTTACCAACAACCTAGCTAACCTTAGCAATGAGCTAGCTAACCTTAGCAATGAGCTAGCTAACCTTAGCACCCTACTGGAAAAACCAGCTCATAAAAAAAAGACCAGCTCAGCTCAAAGCTGGTCAAGCTGGTTGACCAGCTTTACCAGCTTAAGCTGTGTTTTGGAACCTGGTAACTGGTTTCTAGCTGGTAACTGGTTCATAGCTGGTCAGAACATCTAAAACCAGCTTGTAGATGGTCTACAGCTGGTAACTGGTTTCTAGCTGGTAACTGGTTCATAGCTGGTCAGAACGTCTAAAACCAGCTACCAGTTACCAGGTACAGACCAGCTACAAGCTGATTTTAGACGTTCTGACCAGCTATGAACCAGTTACCAGCTAGAAATTGATTTTTTTTTTTTTACATTTTATAATGCAGATAAATGTGGTGTGCAGTGAGGCCCTTCTAACCCTTCAGAGAATGGGGTGATAATAGGTGCATGTAAATCATTACATAATATTTAATAAGGAAATATGGTAACACTTTCAATGAATGTCATCTCTATAAGACTTTGTAAACATATTCATAACACATTATAATGCATTCATAAGGCATTGTTAACATTGCTATACATATATATATATAAAACTCTATAATTCATCATAGCCATGTTTATTATGCGTCATGAACTGTGATTATAATGCGTTAATAGCTGTGTTTATAACATGTTATACGTCAATACCAGGAAACTCAGTCCCAGCTTGTAGACTTGTATCCTGACTAAAACAGCTTCCAACTTATAATAAACACCCTCAATAATACTGTAAATATAGTTTTAACCACCCATGAATTATACTAGTCCTGAATATAATATTAGTTATAGTCAACTATAATGTATTATAACAGGTCTTTGTAAAGCGCTCTAAGTAAAGTGCCAGACTTTCATTTTGGGACTAGATTATTAATGATAGATACAAACTATTTTAACATGTATATCATAAGCACAGCTTATAATGTATTATGATCACAAGTCATAATATTTAATAAACATGGCTATAGTGGGTTATGCAATTTTATAAATATTTATAGCCATGTTATTAATGCCTTATGAATGCATTATAATATATTATGAACGTAGTTATAGAATCTAATAAAGATGACATTCATAGAAAGTGTTACCGGAAATATATATTATAGTAATTGTAAACTAGAAGCATATATTTAATAAATGAACTAAAATAAAAACAGCAACTAATTCAAAGCATTACTCTGTGTTTTTCAGTTGCTACGGCACTCTTATCTGACTGACAGTGGTACTAACCAATCACAGCTTTTTTTTGCAGAAGGGGTACCCACTATATTAACTGCATGCCACTGGTGAATCAGCTAAACTGCACCTGAACAGCTGCTCAAAACAAAGAAGTATATTGGTTAGTTGGGTAGGCTCGAGATCGGATCACGCTCTTACCACAATCGAATCACTCCGGAGTTCATTTGGAACAGAGTTGGTGAAAACAGTAATCGTGAAAATGCGATTGGTCATCTTCTCTAGTGAATCAAATGTTCAGATGGTCTTTTCCATATTTAATACAGGACAAAATCTCACCAGACTCTCAGATAATATTGAGAATGACTGAGTGCACAGTGTGTTTAGTGTTGTCAATACTGGACTCACTCTTTTGCCCTGCTCTGGTGCATGCTAGTACCTCCCAAGTGTCTTTATCATTGGCCAGTGTCACGCAAAAGAATGCTGATGGTTAAATTCTCCACAACCACACACACACACACACACACACACACACACACACACACACACACACACACACACACACACACACACTTTTCCTCTCTCTGCTGCTTTAGCTTCCCTGCATTTGACTGCCAATGCCAGCAGATGCCATCTGTCCCAAATCAGCTGGGGACCTGCCAGCTCAGCTGAGAGAGAAAGAGAGAGATAGAGAGAGAGAGAGAGAGAGAGAGAGAGAGAGGTAGAGAGAGAGAGAGAGAGAGAGAGATGAATGATATATCGCCTTTCATCCCTCCCTCTCTCTCACTTCATCCACCAGTCTTCAATCAGACCAAGCAATCTTGTGACATCATCATTTCTCCTGTAGCTTTCGCGCTGTCACACTCTTTCTCTTTTTTCGTCTCTCTCGTTTTTTTTAGTATCTCTCTCTTTCTCTATTTCTCTTTCTCTCTCTTACCCTCTCTTAATATTAGACATAATATTATTATATATTAATATTCTCTCTCTTTTTACCTTTCTCTTTTTCTGTATTTCTTCTTAATATTTGTATGGATTTCCCTCTCTCTTTTTGTTCTTTTCTACTTCTTTCTTCTCTCTCTCTCTCTCTGTCTCGGTACAACTCCCTTATTTTTTATATGGCTTTCCCTGTATTCCTTTTTCTCTTTTTAGCTTTTATCTATTATTTTATCTCTCTTTCATTCTCTTTATTTATTTTTTTGTTTGTTAGTCTCATGTCTCTTGTAGTCTTTCTCTCTCAATCTCTCTCTTTCTCTCTGCTCTTTGCTAATACTTTGCTTTGCTGAGTAGCATCACCCTAAGAGTGTTGAGGGGAAAAGAGCGCCATCTACCCACCCAGAGAGAGCAAGACCAATTGGGCTCCCTCAGGGCTGCGGCAGCTGATGGCAAGCTGCATAACCGGCATTCGAACCAACGATCTCCAGATAATAATTGCAGCGCTTTAGACCACTGGACCACTCTACGGCCTTGACACCAGATCTATTCCTAATTAAAAATCATTTCACCACCACCACAAAAAAATCTGCAGCAAAGTTTATGCTGCATGGGATTGATTATGGCATGACACCATTAGGAACCTCTACAACTTCATGCCAAACATCTATAATGTTGATTTACACATATGTTACACATTTGATAGCTAACCTTTACCATGGAATTTAGTATATAAAATAATATGTATTGCAGTGCTATTTGGACACAATTAAAATTGTCTCTTTCAGTCTTTCTTTCTCCTCTTTATTCCCCTTCTTTTTTAACTTTTACTTTCATTCTCTGTAACTTTTATGCTCTTTGCTTTGTATTTGTTCCCCACTCTTTCCTATTTTCTCGCCCTCTTTGTCTCTTACTCTTTCTCAGTCTTTCTTTCTGTTTAGTCTTTTGCTTCTTTTCGATTCAAGATTTAAAGTAGTTCTATTGGCATAACTTAATAATACACTCATCTTAAAAAAAAATAAAAACACTAGGAAGTGTCAATTAGCAATACTATATTCAGAAGGAATATCAGGGAAAAAAAAATGGTATGACCAGTATTTATATAGCTACACATAGATAGATAATGTGTCATGTACTGTATGTATAAGACAACATGCCAAACATATCAGCATGAAGTTCCTAATGGCTGTGATAATCCATCCCATGCAGCTTGAATATTTTGGCAGATATTGCGGTTAGAGTGGAGTGTTGATACTGGATTCAAGAGCATCCCACACATTTTCAATCAGGTATAGATCTGGTTATGCAGGTAATGGATCTTCAAGTGTCTTCAAGACAAGCTTCAGTGACAGCAGCAATATGAGGACAAGCATTGTCCTTTTGGAAGTGCGTCTTCAGAAAAGCTGGCCTATAGCCCTAATATGCTTTGTGCGGCTCAAAACGCTTGTACTCAGAAGGCATGTACTACTTTAATCAGTTTGCCAGTAGCCATTCCCTTTAAGAGACAGGTGAGCTCTGACTTTGGCGCTTTCTTATCTTAACAGCATGCATTTTGAGCATCTCAGCAGACGATACTGACCTGAAAAAATGAAGGTACACCAACATAATTTAAAGGAAACAGCAATGTTATATTATTCTTTATTCGTTTTTTTTTGGGAGGGTGAAGAATAGCACATGCCTCCTCCGATACCTCTTTTCAAACTGCTGCTGATGCAGCATTACCGAGTAGCATCACAGCGTGCTTGGAGGAAAGCGTAGCAACTGGGTTCCGATACATCAGCTCACAGGTGCAGACTTGTGCTGATTGACATACATCACCCTTTGGATGTGTGATGTGTACTAGCATCTACTGTATCCACCCAGAAAGAGCAAAGCCAATTGTTCTCTCTCAGAACTCCAGTAGCTGATGGCAAGCTGCATGAACGGGATTCAAACTGGCGATCTCCTAATCATAGTGGCAGTGCTTAGCCTGCTGGATGACTCAGAGCCCTTTATTCTGGTTATTGTTGAGATAAAAGTTGGGTTTTTGCTCAAACACTCTCTTTCTCTCTCTCTCTCTTATTCATTTTTATCTTATTCAAAATACATTTTGTACAGTTTTACATTTTATACATTTTATTATTTGAGCTGTGTATTGATATAATCATATGTCAGGGCATTTAATTCAGTGGATTTCGAGCCGACACTTAAGCCACAGCACTTGTGGTCTACTGTAATTAAGAGGAAGTGAATGTGCCTGAATGCACACTCTGAGTTACTGTATATGGGTTACTGTGATGGATGGTGTTGCGGGTGAAGATAGTGGTACTGAAAACCGTGCAGCAGATGAGCTGCACTCCTGCTGTATGCTGTATAGTAGATCTATAAGGGGGATGTTATAATAAAAGAGCTTGAGTGATGATGTATAAGGGGCGGTGTTTATAATAAAGTGGCCGGCGTGATGATGTATGGGATTGTAATAGAGTGGACAGTCATTGAATCCAGGAGCCGTAATCAGTCCAGAATGAGAGACAGGTGCAGGTGATAATTAGTGGGTGATGCCAGCACGGAGCTGGAGTAGAAAAGAGCCAATCAGAACAGGATGATTCAATATGGAGACTGACAAAAATAATAATGAAAAGTTTTCTGATTTGTAAGAAGTGACAGCTTAAAATGAAAAAGAAAAAAAGAGGAAGATAAAGGGTTTCCAATGTACCCAACTATCTAATGTGTAACCCAACATGCCTGATGTTTGGCATGGAGTTGTAGAGGTTCCTAATGATGTACTGTCATATTACATCCCATGCAGCTTGATTATTCATATTTTTATTCAGGGATAGAAACCTGCCATATCGCTGTATGCTTCTTTTCTTTTAAAATTTTATTTCTAATTCATTTCCATTTTTTCCCAATTTATCTGGCCAATTGTCCCACCCATTCAGCTGTTACTAATCTCTATATCCCCTATTATATTAGTGATGCCACAACACAAGGAGGGTAAAGACTAGCACATGCCTCCTCCAGCCACCAAATCTTTTCAAACTGCGCAAAGTTGCATCACTGCGCATTTGGAGGAAAGCGCAGTGACTTGGTTTTGATACATCAGCTCACAGACGCAGCCTTGTGCTGATCCACATCACCCTTGGAGTGATGAGGGGAAAAAGCGCCATCTACTGTTCCCACCCAGAGAGAGCAAGGCCAATTGTGCTCTCTCAGGGCTCCGGCAGCTGATGGCAAGCTGCAATAATAGGATTCGAACCAGCGATCTCCTGATCATAGTGACAAGGCTTTAAACCACCAAACCACTCTGCACCCTTGATGCCAGATCTAATTCCTAATTGAAAATGTGTGGGATATGAATGGATTATGGCATGACACCACCATTAGGAACCTCTACAACTTCATGTCAAACATCTAGAATGTTGCATTGCACATGTGTTACACATTTGATAGCTAACCTTTATCATGAAGTTTAGTATATAAAAAGAATGTGTGCTGGAACATGCCAGATGTTTTAACGTAGGGTTATAGACGTTTTTGTGATGACGTCCATGCAACTCCAGTATTCTTATGGTATTCAGTTGCTGCAAATTTTCTTTTGCCGTTTAATGAAAGTTCAGTGCAAGACTCAAGATCAATCTGACTAAAGCATATCTTTCTTTTGTCTAGATGTTCTCTGGAAAACTTTAGTCCTACCCTGTCCTATTTTTTCACAGAACTATATATGTAGTCATGTGTAGGTGTGTACACAGTAGATCTCAGAGGTGACTATAAGCTCATATCTGCACCTACATACACCCCACTACTCTACGTAACTACATATGTTACTGAAACGTGTTCCACAGCATTATAAGTTATGAGACTTTATGGAAGTGAATCTTTGTAAACAAATCTGAGCCAGTGCAGAAGCGTGATTGGCTCATCTCGCCTCATCCTGCGTTTATGAGACGAGACCCCGCAGTGCGCAGTTCATCGCGTGAATCACCGCAAGCGATTAGGGGAACTATCGAATGTGCCATCATCTCAGGGCATTCATAGTTAAATAGACCATGCCAAGCAAAGCACCGCTATTTCCACCGCTGAGTTCCTGACTTCCCTTGGGGCTGAGAAACCATGAATACAAAGGAAACATTTGCACTTCCTTTTTTTTCTGTCTTTCTCTTTTATTCTCCCACTCGCACACACACAAGTAAACACACTCATCTTTAGCTTAATCCTTTGTGAAATTATAATAGTCGTACAATGGTATGAAAATTTGTTGAGTTAAACCTTTAAAACTCCACAGACAGATCCGGATTAATTTTTTTTTCGCTTTCTTAACTTTAAGTTTTTCATGTAGAACCCCAATTTCTATCTATCTATCTATCTATCTATCTATCTATCTATCTATCTATCTATCTATCTATCTATCTATCTATCTATCTTGGAATAAATCTACACTGATGGACGTGGTGGTCTGGAAGTGAGATGTGTTCAGGTACATTTCTTGGCGGTGGAAAATACAGGTGTGCCACTGACCAATTTAAACCCTGACAACAGTCAGCCGCCCAATCATATTCCTATCTTGCTATTATGCAGGAGCATGTGTACACCTCTGCTCGTTACATACACATATATGGAGGCAAATACTGCTTTTACATCAACAATAAACATAATAAAAAAACAACAACATTGCTGTTCCCTTACACAAACATTATAAAATTGATCATTAAGTGTTACCTCAAGGGACAGCTTGGGAATTCCCAATCTGTATAAGTTATGATGTGTTATCTTGTGAGTGAGAGTCTCATCAGTGTGTCGGTAGCATACAGTATCAACAACATATCGAGGATGTAGCCACATCTGAACAATTAGTAGATCTTAAGACTTAAGGCTTTTTTATTTATTTTTGGATTGATGAGAAGCTAAGGATCAGAGCCAGAACTATGTTTAGGATTAGTTAGGTTTTTAAATTTTGGTTGAGGTTAAGGCTAGGATAAGCTGTTGGTTTTGGAATGAGATTAAGGTTCAGATAAGGATTAGGTTGTGGATTAATGGTTAAATACAGATTTTGGCCATTGGGTTTCAGGTAAGTCTGGGCTAAATATTGCTTAATGGAAGTAGTATATGTTACAGTACATCTACTTAGTGCACAGTAATGCATCAACAGTCAATCTTTAGGATATTTACCTAAACGAATTATGATGCTTTACTACTGCTAATTCACTGATACAGTATGTGGATTACTCTGTCAGAAGTATCACTCAATATCATTTTTTACTGGTTATGGTGCTACAAGGGTTGGTCAATGAAACTGTAACACCTGGTTTTAGACCACAATAATTTATTGTCTCGAGTATTGTCTCTTTTGAACTCTGGTATGTCACCCATAATGTTGTGTGCATTGCAATATTATGAGCAAAACTGTGCTCTTACCCTGCTAATTGAACCTTCACACTCTGCTCTTACTGGTTCAAAGCTCCAATTTAACCATGAAACCTACCACGTTAAAATGACAGGTGTTTTAGTTTCACTGTCCAACCCCTGTATATGCATTTCTTTAAAGATTGCACATACTGTTATGATCATTGGCGACAACTGCAACCTTTAAGGGTTAAAAGATTTAGCTCTTGATGTAGCAGTCATGTGAGTCTACCTCCTGCTTTCTGCTCTATCACCCCCTCTGCTTCCCTTTGCTGTATGCTTTCTTCTCCCACGTCAGGCCTAGGCATCAATATTTACCCAGAAGCCAACTAGACCCCCCCCCTGCGCTGCACAACAACAGGCCGGTCCCACTGGAGGGCCTCAGTGCTGTGTGGGAGTCTGGAACGTACCAACCGCACCAGCACAGGGGTGTCCTGCTTCACTCAGACGGGTTCCTCTGCGATAGAGCTTTTGGCAAGGCTGGTGTTTTGGGATAAAAGCACCTAAAATCCCAAACGGTAGATCATCCCGCTGCTGAACAATCGCACACCTCCCACTTTATCCTGAAGTTGCTTTGTGAAATGAGCCATAGGCACCTACAGCTGTTTCCATCCCTCCTTCTGAAAAAAAAGGCCTTATGGATATTATCGGGCCTTTCTTTGGCATTTTAAAGCCGTTGGCTCACAATGGCGCACAAGAAGCAGCCGCACGAGATCAGAGGGTTAGATCAATCCCACTTCAAAGACTCGATCTGAATCGATTCATCAGAGACAAGCCGGCACCTGTTCCAGCCAAAACTGAATATTAAAGAATAATCTCCGACAAATGAACCATTTCATAAAGCTTCAAAGCAAGAGAGAGGCTCGCTCACCATTAGCAAATAGCCGTAAGAGTCTGAGCCCAGTGTGGACTGTGCAGTCAGAGATTTCAGAGATCAACTCATATCTGAACTAAATAAGGTCAAAAATGCAAATAGACTGAATTTATACTATATTTAAAGGACAAAATGTGTTTCCAAATAGGCCTTGGTTTCTGCGGTTGTAGAAAAGGCCTTAAATGAGGCACCTTCCGATTATATGAGTTTTTACACTTAATCTCAATTTAGAATTGATACAAATGTAAAAAAAAAAAATCTTTTAACCCATTGGTCCGCAGGAGGATGCTGTGTTATAAACATGTAATAACCTTGGGAGTTTCATGGGCTGAAGCTGTGATTCTCAAGCTGGTCCTCAAACAGTCCAGAATTTCAATGTTCTTAATGTGTTGCAAGTTGGTTTGGAGAAAAAAAATGTTTTTTCTTTTTAACTCTGTTAGGATGCATTTAGGTTCTCTTATCGGGGAGCTGTTAACTAGTGGTTTCTAAGGGTTGGTAACTCTGTTGAACCTATCCTGTGCAACTGAGGGAGCTCTTGCTCTTTCTTTCCTGGGGCGTTCCTGATGAGAGCCAGTTTCATCATAACGTTTATGATGGCCTCTGCGACTGTACTTGAGGATACTTTCTAAGTTTTTGAAATTTTTTATCAGTCATATTTTTTTTTTATTTAGATGAGTAGTTCTTGCGATAATATTGATTGGACAAACACATTAATAGGACAAGAAATTCAAGTAATTAACTCTTGATGAGTTCAGCACAGCTGTTAACTGAAAGCCTGAATTCCAGGTGACTCTACATCATAAAGCTGACTGAGAAAATCAAAACCAAGATGTGCGAAACTGTCATCTAAGCAAGAGGAGCTACTTTGGTGAATGTAAAATATAAAACATACTGTATTCTAACAGATCTTTCCTTAATAATGCCATATGTTTTTTTTTTCCGATATGTCTTCATAGTTTCAATGACTTTAGTATTAATCTACAATGCAACCAATTTTGTGATAAAAGTAAAGTTCACTCAAGGCCATTAGAAGTTCTAGATACTTTTGACGTCCATGTTTTTTATTTAATGAATAACCAGAAAATGTTTATGTGCACCCATATTTGGCCTAACTGTAACAACATACCAGTGGAAATCCTGTAGATAGGCAAGCCAAATATGAATAAATTACAAAAACAAATATGGTAATTTATGGTCTTGCTCTACTGGTGCAAGAGCCACTGGAGCCACTAAACTGTTTTTCAGGCAACCAAAAGTAGAAACTGCTGACATTTTGTTCCCATCTCTCCAAAGAATCCTGTTTAGAGTATACCTCACAGTACATATTAAGATTATATCTGCATGACGCCAGAACACATTAATAAAATGCCAATGGTGTGAACACACCCAATACACATTCATAATAGACACGAATCTCATCACTTTAAACCACTTCAGGAGGTGATCTAAAACGCATACACAAGTTATAGTAGTGTAAACAAATCTGACACTCCAGACCAAAAGTCCTCCCACTACAACTAAAGCACTAGTAATAACTGCCAATTCCTTCTCTTGGGGCGGTCCTGATGAGTGCCAGTTTCATCATAATGCTTTTTATGGTCTTTGTGACTGTGCTTTCAAGTTCTGTTTGCTTGTCTCAGTCATTAACTCTTGGCAAGTATAGCACAGCTGTTAACTGAAAGCCTGAATTCCAGGTGACTCTACTTCATAAAGCTGACTGAGAAAATCCAGCCAAGATGTGCAAAACTGTCATCTAAGCAAGAGGTAATAATTGCCTTACATAAAGCAAATATGCATATTCCATCCCACACAAGCAATTGCAATTGGTCAACAGTATGTGGATAAAATCTGTTTGTTATCATAGTTTAGCCAACTTTGCAACAACCCAACCTGTTAAAATAAAGATATTGTTATATTGTCATTTATTTACTATAATATGTTGTTTACTGGCAACTGTGAAATTGTTGGTTTACCTTCCTCGCTCAATCTGATTGCTGGTGGAGTGTCAGCGCTCTGCTGTGGAGTGTTATCCAGCGTGTTTCACACCCTCATGAATAGTCATTTGGTGAACTCTTGTTAGCTCTAGTCATTACAGTGTGTTCCTCTGCAGAGGAACAAGCACAATCCGATTCCCCATAAAGTGCCTCTCGTAATGGACCACTTATTGCAAGCTGTTCCGAAGGCAAGGGACATAAGAACGTAAAAAAAATAAAGAGATCGCTATCTGGATGATGGGGGGGAGGGGGGCATATTGTTGTATGGAGCTAGTTATGCTATTAACTTCTCTTTTTGAACTTGTTAAAAACCCTGCGAACCCCGGTTTACCATGCTAAAGAAACCAGCTTTTAATCAGCTTTTGCTGGTAGCTGTGATCAGAAGGGCTGAGCTGGTCTATGATGGTCATTTGGTGATTTTAGGCTTGGATGGAGCTGTTTAGCCATGGCAACCCATTCCATGAAGGTCTCTACACTCTATTTTCCTTGAGCTAATCTGAAGTTCTGAAGTGATAGACTCTTTTATGCTGAAATAGCCAGTTGCCTTCATTCCTAGTCACTTTTCCTGCGCAAATATCACTGACAGTTGGCTGTGGAATATTTAGTAGTAAGAGAATTTCACCCTGCTAAAGAAACCAGCTAATGGTCATATGGTCATATCATATGATGATGATAAATCTTAAGCTGGTAGCTCTGTTCAGAAGGGCTAAGATTGTATATAATGTTCAGATTGATCAAAAACGTCTTGTTGTAACCAGCGTGGTAATGCTTGGTCTTGTTGGCAATTCTTGCCAAACAGCTTGATCGTGCTGGTCGACCAGCACCACCAGCAAAACCATGCTGATTGACCAACATATCCAAGCTTTTCTTCAGCATGCCCCAGATTAAGACATATTTTTTCCTGATAGTTGCTTACAAATGGTCAACCCCCATGGTGGAGCTTGGTCACACTGCTGGTTGTCCAGCTTGATCAAATTTTTATCTATTCTTGTAGTTAATCCATCAAACCCATCAAACAAAAGCAAACCATATGTTAGTCAAGAGTTAAGATGGCCAACCATGTTCATCACCAGCAACTTGACCAGCAACTTGTGCTGGCCAGGCAGTTTTTTTTTTCTGCAGGGCAATTTTGCAACAATTTTTTAACAGTATATGGAACCATTTTTTTTTTGCTAAAAGTGTGGAGCTATGCAGGATTATTCTGGTTCCTGCCACCCTGTAAGCGTTCTTCTTGGGCCGGATCAAGTCGTAGGCAGGCTTTTGAGACTCACGGCAGATTTGTGAGCGAAACCGAACCTGGGAATGCGTCGAGGGGCGCCATTCTTCATTTGATTTCTCAGGAGAGAAGATTAGAGGGTATATGAACCAGCAGAATTCTGACACGCGTTTCCAATAGGCGTCCCTATTTTTAGCCCAATTCTGGTCTCATTTTATGTTTCCCGGGCTTTGCAGTCTTTTGCTTATTAAAAAAGAAGAGAGAGAGAAAGGGGGCGAGAGAGGAAGAGAGCGAGTGACTCATGCTAGAGTCGAGAGACTAGGAGCTAATGCCAACAGGCAGGTTCTGAGCTTGAAGCCTTATTGCACCTTTGCGTTGCGCTTCATTTGCACCGGCAAACCTCTGTTTGTTTATAGTGTCGGAGAAGCATCCGGGTGAAGTGTAAGAGGCGAATCGACAGGGGGAAACGGAGAAGGAACGAGGGGGAAAGGACAGTCAGGGGTTCTGGGGGGGGGGGGGGTAGTCGGGGGGAGAGAAGAGAAGAACGCTATGAGTTATGGGGCTGTCAGAGTTAATAACAATACAAGGCGAAGGTGAACAGGTGGGTTTTTTCCGCTTTGATATGCCAAGCTGTTCGCTTTAAACTGAGCCCCGCTCTCAGCTCGTCTCTGCAGACACGCCGCCGTCTACGACCCCAGGCTTTACCTAAAGAGCTCGTAATAATTTATTACAGCGAAGGGGCAACGGCGGGCCGTGTGAGAAGAGGGTGTGAGAATGGATTTGTCTCTCCGGGGAGAGAGAGGAGGGATGTGTGTGTAGGAGAGAGAGAGTTTTAATCGGCACAGAAATTTACTCCTTTTGCACTAACCGGACAAAACCCTGCCTGAATGTGGGGAGTGAATAAATGCATTAAGAGCATTTTCTCAAGAGTTACACTATTAACAGTGTAACAAATCCAGCTTTTAAGACCAAATCCAGCTTTTGTTGGATGCAGGATTCAGGTGGTGTAAGCTGGTCAAGCTTTGATGGTCAACACTTTGCTGTTTTTGTAGACTACCTACATAAGGGCTTCATAACACATTCATAAGTATGAATTATTTCAATTTACACAACAGATTACCCAACCTACCAGTAGTGACACTCCAACACCTAGAGAGTGAAGACTAGCACGTGCCTCCTCCGATAGCATTGCCGAGTAGCATCACAGCGTGCTCGGAGGAAAGCGCAGCGACTCGGTTCCTATACATCAGCTCACAGACGCAGCCTTGTGATGATCCACATCACCCTTTTGGAGTGATGTGAGGAGAAAGAGCACCATCTACCCACCAAGAAAGAGCAAGGCCAACTGTGCTCTCTCAGGGCTCCAGTAGCCGATGAAAAGCTACATGAACAGCTACATGATTTGAAGCGGCAATCTCCTGATAATAGTGGCAACACTTAGCCTACTTAGCTTAGTCGGTGCCCCAGATTAGTTAATTTATAAAGTATTGCTTTAGTATTTATTAAAATTATGTACCAGTAGTGTGAAATAAAGGATGATGTATTGATATGCACTATTGTATACACTATATAATGCCGAACGTATCCATTTGCATGCATTACGTTTGGTGATGTAAGGCTTGGATAGAGTTGCTCAGTCATGGAGACCCATTCCGTGAAGCTCTCTATGCTCTACACTCTATTGTTCATGAGCTAATCTAAAGGACCCATTTATTTTGATGTCCTTTAGCAATTGGCTGTGTTATTTTACACGCAAATGGCGCAAATCTAACACATCGTACTGAATGTAAAACATGGTGGTGGTAGTGCAATGGTCCGGGGCTGCTTTGCTGCTTCAGGGCCTGGACAACTTGCAGTAATAGATGGAACCAACCAAAATTGCACAACCAAGTTATTAGGTTTATGACACGGGTCATGACAGAAACCAGGACTAAAACCAGGTTTTAATGTTATGGCTGTGTATCAATGTACACGTCACCAGCGTAGAAGAGTCTCTATGATGGGAGGATCACAGATCAGAGAGAGAAAGACAGAGAGAGAGATAAAGAGAGAGCGAGGGAGATGTGAGAGGGTGGAGGGTTATTTAGGACGATGGTGTCTCTGATGCTACGAATAGCACCAGGCTGTAAAAAAGCCTGTTTTGTAGGTGGAGACTCATTTGCATATGAAGAGCTTCTGAAGTCTCGCTCTGGACAAAAAAGCTTTGGTGTTGTCAAGCAAATGCGTTCAAGACTGCTGAAACTCGCCGCGTGTCGACTGAAGGAGCAGAAAGCAGACGTTGGGTGTTCGGCTCGGGCCGTGAATCCGGCGGAGCGTTTACGGAAGCTTTTAGACGTCTATTTTACTCAAAAACAAACTCGGGAAGTGTCACCCAGCGTTTGGGAAGATTCACGGATGAAAGAATGCAGTGGACTGAAAGAGAATATATTAGCGAAAATAGATTCAGAGGGTTTATTTACCTGGGTAAATGGGTCACTGCTTGTCTATCTGTATGGGTGTTTATATACAGTACAGCAACAGACAAAAGTTTGGACAGAAGTTAAATTCAGGTCTTATAACACAGTAATTATATCAGACAGTCACATGCCCTGAGCTCTTTTACTCCAGAAGACATACGGCTGCTCAAAAATATAATCATTTAAAATGTAAAAGGAAGCAGAATTGTTATATTTTCCTGGAACTGATCGAGTTTTGGTCAAAATTTTACCAAGCGCCTGTTTTTTTTTTACTTATTTTTGAATGTATAGACTTTAAATATATTCACACCTAAGATATATTT
This sequence comes from Astyanax mexicanus, assembly GCF_023375975.1. Lineage (NCBI taxonomy): Eukaryota > Metazoa > Chordata > Actinopteri > Characiformes > Acestrorhamphidae > Astyanax > Astyanax mexicanus. The sequence continues at coordinate 6,763,945 of NC_064426.1, forward strand.
TCAAAAATGCTCAGACTAGAGTGTTTATGAGTTGAAAGCATAAGAATATTGATGATTTAATGTAATTACATGGCTTATTAATTATTACTTTGACAAAATACATAGAGAAACAGCATCAAGCGGATTTATTTTTCTTGATAATCAATAATCACACCTCTAGGATACATGTAGATACTAAAAACCACCTGACACTCAGAGCAGACTATGCCTTTCAGTATTTTAATCAGGACACACAAAAAACCAACTATATAAAAATGTTTTTAAAGTTTTAGTCTAAATAAATAAAAATGTTTAGTAAAAATAATGCAAGTAAAATAAAAGCTAAATAAAGTAGTGCGCACACCATACCTAGATCTAGCTTTAGTTTGAGTAAAGCAGGTAGTTTCACACTTTTTCTGTGGACACTTTTGAGTCTTTATTTACTGATATTATTTGGTTTGATTGAAACATCATATAAATATATTTGAAGCACTAAAGGTAAATAATATTGGTTGGGGAAGGAGATCTCACTTCACTTTTTTAGGTGTTTTTCTCAATGGGTTTCTTGTCGATTTAGCTTTACCGCACTGGGATGTGAGCACTATTTTTAGAAAGATTAGGTTCCGCCCTTTTTAACCATATATGGATTATGTTTATGTGTGAAGGGATTCCTGAGTAATTAAGCTGAGAACACAAGGTGCGATTTTGGGCGTAAAATCCGTCCGTAGGGTTCTAAGGGTTAAGTTAAGTTTAACTGTTTTGGAGATTAATTCTGTGAGCATCTCGATTTTTAAGGGATCCTGGACAAGCCCTGCTGCCTCCCAATAGTTTGATTTGATAAGGGACTTGATGGTCATTTTGCCCTTGCCTTCATCAGCCTTTATGTCCTGGTTTCTTCTGTCTGTCTCTTCTTCTTTGGCTGAGATCAGAAGATCAGGGACTTAAACACTGTGTTTAATCACTCAGTGTACTGCACTCTATTACGCACTCCTACCTACACTAGCTGCTCCACCTTGTATATAGTAAAGTAAGAAAGTCAGAAACAGAAGCTCTAAATCTGAATCAGCGGGTGCAAAA